>NC_092429.1:13515129-13822907 GCF_036169615.1 Heliangelus exortis | reverse complement strand
GTGTCACCAGTCCCACCTCTTTCATCCAAGAGTTGATATAAAGTGAACTGAAATGTCATTTCTTTATATCTGATGTGGTCAGTCTTCTAATTTGCACGTCTGTTTTTGATGATTTCTCTTTTGTGGCTTAGATTTGCTAAAATAGCTAGGAGAGGCTTAGCTGATGATGCATTCCCCAAAGATTATAGAAATCTGAGAATTACTGAGAATTACAGTCTCACAAAAGAATACTGATTTGGGATTTATAGCTACATATTTCTTAATCAGAAAATGTCACCTTACAACATGTGGCAGTTCTGTATATTAATTTTCTTGACTGAACTTTTGTTGGAGTCTTTTAGGTAAAAGCCAAAAGGAAAAGAGAATTCCAGATTATGTGATAATTCAGTATTTAAAGTGTTTTCTGGGATGTAGGTAATTGAGTGTGAGGTATCTAAACCAGTGTTAGCCTGCATAAGAGCTCTCCCTTGATTGTTCATAGAGAGCTTTGGGAAATCTTTATGGTGGAAAAAGCCAAATTCCTGATGAACTCTAATGAGAGATACCTAAAACTACTCTTTATTCCTCTAGGATTGTCTTTCCAAAAAGTCTTTTAAATACAGAAATTGTTTTCTTTAGCTTGGTTTCCTCACTTCAGGGCTCATAATCTCCTACATAGATTTATAGTATTTAGAGAACTTTAATGACTAAACTGATGAAGGAAAAGCTGGGAAAAACTATTCTACTTCCTACGTTTCCAATGACTGCAAGAGCTGTCAGTAAAGTGTGCCTTTCTGAGCAGGAGAGAGTAGAAACAATTTCATTTCTAAAAACAGGTACTTTGGAAAAGTGAGATTTTTTTCCACACTCGCAAAACAGTCCACTTCCCATCAAGGAGTTTTCTTCCATTTTATTTCCATCATGTTTTACAACAGTACTGAGAAGTCCTTCAAGAAATCGTGTTAGACATGGTGCTGTCTGTCAGTGATGTTCAGAAGACCTCTAATGGAAGGCAAAAGAATGTAAGTGGTTTTGAGTGAAAAGCTTTAGACGTGCATACGTGTCTTGTCATGTAGGAACTGATTGTCAGGGACTTCTCACACCTGAAAATCCTCCTATTACAAGTTTTGGATGTTAGGCCTTTAAGCATTCAAGCAAAACAGGCTCTAAACTTGTTAGCAACCAGCATTGTAATTCAGACTTTTAATTTTTTCATTTGCAGATGATAAGGGTAAAAGTGAAACAGGTTTTAACCCTTGCTTCCATTAAAGTCCAATCTTACAGCTTCTAGAGGAATAAAAATAAGTGAAAGAATGATTCTTAGAGGGTAAAAACATATCTTGAAGGGTGAGAAAAGGGGAAGAAAATGCTTTCTTTATATGGTACATCTTTGTGCTTTGACGCTTTTGTGATCTTTTTGCTTTCTTGTTACTCACTGCCTTCTTTTTCCACCTTTCCACTTTTGTGATGCTTTTAGGTGATTCTTTTTATGGAGACTTCCCCCAGGCTATCTTCCATTTCTCTAGAAAATTTTGTTCCCTTTCATTTGCATCCCTTTTATTTGATTCTCTGTTCCTTTATCTGTCTTACAACTATTTCAGTTCCAGTCCAGCTTCTTGGGGTTTTTTGTTTGCAGTTGTATTTTTTGTTTTGTTTTGTTTTGTTTTCTTCTTCTTCTTGGTCTTATGAACTTTTGGGGTGCAGTTTTTCCCTGCATCTTTGTGATGTCTCTCACTTTTGCTCTTTTCACAGAATTTCTGCTGGTCAAAGTGTCAAATATATCAAGCAGTGCTGGTTGGGGTTTTTTGTTTTTTTTAAATTCAGGATTTATTTAGAAAACTGAGTAGGAGCTAGTTGAAAACTGTTAAACCGGATCTGTTGATTGCAGGTAGCATCCCAATTATTAGTTGGTAAGAAGAAATAAATCCTGCTCTTTGTGCATTACTTGATATATGAGCACTTTCCAATACAGTGAAAGTCTCAAAAACAGCTTTCCACTTACCTGTGTATTTTTGCAAGTTGCTTATCTTTTGGGTGTTTATAAATAGAACATACATTTAGTAAAAGGACTAATGTAGTAATTTAATTGAAGAGAATGTATAATGGGATCCCTAACTTGTTTTTTCTTTTGCTGAAAAAAAAGTCTAACATTTTCTAGTTTTCTAAGGGCTGAATTTGAAGAAGTCACAAGACTTAAATAAAACTGATTTTTTCACATAATTTCTTGTAAAAAGAAATTTTGGTATAAAATCAAAAAGTTCTGCTTTCGATTTTTTAAATAAAATTTCAGTCTGTAGCATCCAGAGGTTAAGAGATATTTAAGAATATGAACACGTTTCAAAAGTATTTAAATAGTTAACTTTTTTATAGTGACTTTTTTTTTCTTTTTAAGTACCCACTGCTTTCCATGCTAAGTGATAATTTGATTTTGAATGCTTATAAAAATCTATAGTCAAGTTGTCTTGCAAATTTTGGCACAGTTTCAGCTTTAACACTGGAATTATTTGTATGTAGGGACATAAATATATGGATATTCTGAATTTTTGTATTTAGGCCTATACATATAGAATTTGTGAGAAGTTTGTAGACTGTATACTTAAACCTACCAAATAATTACAAACATCTTATGCATTTATGCTCAGTTTAGAAAATTGCCTAAGCATGTGCTTACTTTTAATTAAATGAATGGCTTCGCTGGCCATGTATCTAATTCTAGTGAGTGTATATAAAATTAAGCATGTACTTCACTCAGAGTTACAGCCTCTTAACACTGTTCTAGGAATTTAAGCTACACAGTTGCCCTTGATGTCAGTGTGGTCTATGGCTCTTTTTTCAGCTTCTTAAAAATCTAATGGGTTATGAGTTAAGTTCTAAGTATTTTTCATGCAGAACTCTTGCTAAGTTAATAGGATATTTCTCTCTTAAAAGTTGCCAAATCAGACTAAAGTAATCCAGCCTGCTTTTGAGGACCTAAAAGAAATAAAACTGCTGCAGTCTGCCTTGGTGAAGTATTTTATTGTCTAGCTGAATTACTATTTTTACTTTCTAATATCTTATTTAACATTTTACTTGTATGCACTGTCATCCTGTCATCAATCCATGCCCTTCTTCTTAGAATGAGATATAACACTGTGACGATTTGTAAATCATCCCTGAAAGTCTGAAAATGCTAAAGCTGACTAATCATTCCATAATGACTAAGCCATCCTCCAAAATTGTAAAGCATTTTGATGCCTTCCTAGTGCTTTATTTCATCCTAGTGATGCCCTTTCTGCAGTGTAATGTGGTGATCAGAACTGCTCACAGTATCCCACATGTGGCCTCGGTATTCTTTCATGTGGTGCCAGAATGCCTTTCATTGATAAATTATAGTTCCCTCTTTATTCTTTCCCCTCTACCTTATCCCATTTCCTGCTCTGAACTTTTGTTTGCTTTTTTTATTGCTGCCAAATATTGTGCATGATCATGGAAAATGCTTTAAACTATCTTATTCCCACTTCCTTTTCCTGGTCTGTATTCTGTGTTGTGCTTTTAATTTAAACTTCAGTCTTTGTGATTATTTTTGGTCCCTAACCTCATTACATATTACTTCTTTACATGAAACTGCATAAACTACTTAGCATCCCATAAGCCTAATTCTATTCAAATCATTATGACTTTGTTTGCTCTGTTCCTCTGTATTTACTACTTCTCAGCTCTGTGTCATCAGCAGATTTAGCTACTTTTGAAAGGATGTCCTCCCACAAGGTTGTTTCTCTATTAGCCTAATAAAAGTGATCCATGTTGATCACTTGCTGCATTTTTCTTGTCTGTGGAGTCCTTTTTTGGGACGGCCAATTGCCAGAGGTGTGGGTAGTAAGGCTTTTCTCTAAAATGTGCAATGTGGGTACCCTGGTCCCAGTGATTCCCCCTGATTCAGCTTATGCATCTTGCTGGTCAAGGGACAGCAGAATCTTGCAAGGAAAGAAGCAAAATTCTGCAATTACAGGGGGCACAACTTGTCCAGTAAGGACCTTGTTCTGCCTCTATTAATAAAAGGAGAAAGTAATAAGTGCACAGAAAAGAAAATCTGACAGTCGGTGTATCTACATGCCCAAACCTCAAAGCTACTCCAGAAGTGAGTTAACTCAAGCTTTGTAAGCAAATCACTTTGACCAGTTTGCTCTTGAGATGAACAGCAAAAACCACAAGTAGCTTCTTTGTGCAGGGCTCTGTGCTGCTGTAGCTATCTTGCTCCCTCTGCTATTTAAAGATACTTTTTGTGGATTTTAGGGTAAACATACCCCAAAATGAAAAATGGAGAGGAGGAGAATAAAAACTTTACTTTTAAAGGAAGTAATAAATATTAAAAAATATTAGTTGTCTTACCAACAGGTAAGGTGGGAGGTGGGAAGAAAAGCATAGTTTTGGGAGAGCTTGATCTAAAGGAAGGAATTCAACTGAAGAAGGAATAGAAAGGACTGTGACTGGAAATGTCTTTCTGTTTGTAACAGAGAACACAAGTTCTGAACCTGAATCCTAATTTTCAAAGCTTCAAAGAACTTTATTTTCCTGGTACATTCAGTGGGAGTGATTTGATGTGGGTTACTTCATAGGGGTGAGGTGATGGAGAATATAGTCTAGATGTCTTAGAGTGGTATTCAGTTCACCTACAGAGTGACCCTTCTTGGTGGCATAAACCCAAAATTATATTCTGGTGCAGTTTAGAGCCATCACGGGGCTCCTCTAATATACCTAGCCTTGAATAAGCATGTGTAGGGGCTGAATCAGAGGGAAATTAAATTGTTATAACATTGCTCAGCTGAAGTAATTCTGATTAGCTCAGCAAAATTACTTATGTTGCAATTTACATCATTGTAAGGGAGATGGGAATCTAGGAAACAGGACATGCTAGTGCATTTACTATATATCTCAATATAGATGTATGCCCTTCATATGAAACAGCCAGGCAAAGAGACAGTATGGCTACAGAGGGGGAGCATAAGGTTCATTTAGCTAAGATCAAAATGAATTTGATGCCTAAGTATTCCCAAAAGAGGGCAACGCAGCATTCCAGAAACTGCAATACACTCTCCTTGGGGAAAAGTGAAATGTTAAAAGGTTTTACCATCATACTAGAGCAGATAATTAGGCAATTATGACTATTAACTTTGACAGAGCACAAGGCTTAAATGCATCAGATTCCAGAGTTTGGCAGTAGATAGCTAGGGAAATAGCAGGGTCTTTGAGTCTTTCTGAGAGCTCACTTAAGACAGGTTAGCAATGAAGAGCTAGAAGGTGTGAAAATAATTCCTATATTTGTGTAAGAAAAAAAAGAACGATTCTGGAAAAGACACTGAGCAGTAAATTTGTGTTCAGCAAGAGTGTAGGTATTATTAGAAACGTTGATAAGAATTGCCTCAGAATCTGCTTAGCAGTGCATAATTTTAGCAGTGCAGAAAGAATCTGGGTTCTTAAAACTATTGTTAGGCTAGTCAACTAATTTCCTCATGTTACTGTGAGGTAATACAGTCAAATAAGAAGAAAAAGTTTCAGAGTACTGAAGTGTCTCCTCATCAATTGATAACTGTGTGGCTGTACATAAAGAACATTTCTACCTTTTCCTCCAGGCATGCCAGAACAGAAGCATGGGTGATGTGAAAAGAACACCTTCAGCTAAACTGTAGCTGTGATAGATCAGCAAGCAATGACTGGAAGATGCAGGAATGATATAAACTCCAATCCAACCCTTATGCTTGTCCCAGAGTTATAGGCGTGAACGGAGAAAAATATTCTATGTCAGCAAAATGCAGAGCTCTTATGCCACATGGTTCAGTGCAGTTATTTAAGAAATTCTATGAGTGAAGAGACTGAAACAAGGCCTTCAAGCTTTTAAATTTGCAGCCATAGTCAAAATTCATGTTTGGTTAACTCACCTTAAGGTTTGGTTCTGTGAATATGTCCATTGATTAGAATGACTGTAATATACACTTCCTTATAGCTCTGGAGGAAGCCTATTTAGGCAAATAATATACAATGTCAAGACAGATTCATAAGATGTAGAACCAAAGCAAAACTCCATCACAGTTCCAGAATTAGCTAACAATACATTGGCATTTCTGATATTCTCCTTTCACTACAGATCTTTAAGAAACAGTGAGACTGTATTCTCAGTTTAGTGGGTCCACAGTAATTTGAATCAGCTGTGAACTGATCTCATCACTTTCTGTATCTTTCTTCTGTGCACACTCTAGAGGAAAAACTAGGTCGAATTCTACTCCTACGTGGCACCTATTTAAAATGATCAAGGGTTATGCACAATGCAAATGCAAAATTTGTCTCAGAGTTATTCAAACAAGCAACGTGACAGCTGAACAGAAATATTTTTGCAAATACCCACAGAAATCCTATTTCCTTAGTTTTGTGGAAAACCAAAACCTTTTCCTTTTCACCTTGTGCTTATAAAGAAAACTCGAAGAGCAGTTTTTATGGGTGGAAAAGAGTGATTTTTACATGGAAATATTTGTGAGGTGAAAAATAAATTTGTGTGTATTCACAATCTACTCTGCTTCCTGCAGCAGCACACGATTCACAATCGCTTTAGGTGAGACCTAATTTTTAACTTACATTAAAAATTTTCCAACCTAAGCTTGCATGACAGCATTGTGAGTGCATCAGCAGAGCCCAGGATGGAGAACTGGAGTGCTTATATAAGGTACATTTGAAACTTTCAGCTGTGTCATTGCATACTTAATTTTGAGTATTGAGGTTACTGTTTTGAGACCTCCAGAAAGTTAGAAAGCATGGAGAGGCAAAGAGACACTGATGTACTGAGACAGGACTGAAAGTGTGTGCCTTTGTAATTGGCTGTTTGCAGGACTGTCAGATTTACCCTGTGAAATCTTGACTAACTTGAATCTTTTATCCTTTGAGTTCTGAATTAGGCTGCTCCTGAAAAGGTACAGATACATGGTACACATGCTATCAGAAGGGAAAGACTTCGATTTTATTCTCAGGTTACCTACAGACCTGCTGTATCATTTTAGTAGGTTGCAGTACCTGTCTATACATTTTTTTCATCTCAACGGCAAATTCAGTTTGTATTGACCTTTTGAAAATATATTAAGATCCACAGATAAAAAAATGTATTTTTTTTTCTGTTTTATTCTATCTAAGGCAACTAAACAGAAAATGCAGCATATGATGCACAGAGATATATTAAAGCTCTTTTGTCCACAGGAAGGCCATATACATTGCAGTCAGTTTTAAAAACAAGCACACTATACTAAAACCAAACCCAGACAACAACAGAAAAATAATCAACAAAAAGCTTAACAACTACTTTAACTTCACCATTAAAAGAGCCAGACGGTCTTGACCTCACTAACACTAAAGTTGGTTCTGAGGTTTTTTTTTGCTTGGTTGGTTTTGGGTTTTTTTGGTTGTTTTTTTTTACAGTTCATCTCTGCCTTTTGTCTAGATATGGCTAGATGGGCAAATGGAAATTAGTGCAGGCTCTTTGTCTGAGAGGTGACTCAGTTTCACTTGGTCAGGCCCAAGTCAGCTCCAGTCCCAAACATCCATAGCTGCTTTACCCTGGCATACCCTGTTCTCGGGGGAGCAGAGGATCCCATATCCTCTCATAACCAAACCCCTGAGATCTCCCAACAGGAGGGCCAAATATCTGCTGAGAACTCCATACAGCAGAAAAGAGGCAGTTTAGGAGATTCCTAGAGCATATAGAGGATAATTTCCTACTCCAGCTAGTAAATGAGCCTATCAGGGGATGGGTCCCTGCTAGACCTGTTTACAAACAGAGAGGAGCTGGTGGGAGATGTAGTGGTCAGAGGCCACCTGGGGTGCAGTGACCATGAAATAATAGAGTTTTCAATACTCAGGGATGCAAGGAGGGCCATGAAACCTCTATGCTGAACTTTTGGAGGGCAGATTTTTGGCCTTTTCAAAAGACTGATTCAGAGTGTGCTCTGGGAAACAGCACTTGAAAACAAAGTGGTCCAGGAGGGCTGGGCATACTTCAAGGAGCAAGTTCTGAATGCACAGGAGCAGACTGTCCCTGTGTGCTGAAAGGCAAACTGGAGGGGAAGATGACTGGTCTGGATGTATAGGGAGATCTTGAAGGAAATTCAGGTCAAAAAGAGAGCTTATGGAGTATGGAAAAAAGGGCTGGCTACTCAGGAAGAGTTTAGGGATATCTTTAGGTCATGTAGAAAGAAAATTAAAGAGATGAAGGCACAAATTGAACTCAAACTTGCCACTTACATTAAGGATAACAAAAAGTCTTTCTATGGATAGATCAAGGGCAAAAGGAGGGGCTGGTAAAACCTCCATTGGTTGTTGGAAATGAGGGGAAACATAGTTACCAAAGATGAGGAAAAGGCTGAGATATTTAACACTTTCTTTACCCAGTTTTCAACAGTAAGACAGGTTGTCATGAGGACCGCTCTCTTCTGGGGCTTGCACAGAGAAATAAGAAGCTGAATAGCCCCCCTGGAGGGAAAAGTCCATGACCTGCTAAGCCACTTGGATCCTCAAAAGTCTATGGGACCAGACGGGATCTACCCCAGGGTGATGAGGGAGCTTGCAGAAGAGCTCACCAAGTCTCTCTCTCCATCATTTCCCAACAGTCCTGGCTCACTGGGGAGGTTCCAGATGATTGACAGTTGGCAAATATCACACCAATCCACAAAAAAAGATGAAAGGAGGACCCAGGAAACTCCAGGTCTGTCAGCCTGACCTCAGTGCCTGGCAGGGTTATGGAGCAGATCATCCTGGGGGCAATCACACAGCACCTACAGGATGGACAGGATCAGACCCAGCACGGGGTTAGAAAGGGCAGGTCCTGTCTGACCAACCTGATCTCCTTTTGTGATCAGGGGACCCTCCTGGTGGATGAGGGGAAGGCTGTGGATGGAGTCTACTTGGACATCAGCAAAGCATTTTGTCACCATCTCCCATAGCATTCTCCTGGAAAAGCTGTCAGCCCAGGGCTCAGACAGGAGCACTCTGTGCTGGGTTAGGAACTGCTGGAGGCCCCCAGAGTGGTGCTGAATGGTGCTGATCCAATTGGCGGCCGCTTATCAGTGGTGTCTGCCAGGGATCAGTGCTGGGCCCAGTTCTGTTTAATATCTTCACTGATTATTTAATGAGGGGATTGAGTCCACCATTAGCAAACTCACAGATGACACTAAGTTGGGGGGGAGTGTGGATCCTGGAAGGCAGGAGGGCTCTGCAGAGGGACCTGGACAGACTGGAGAGTTGGGCTGATTCCAACGGAATGAGGTTCAACAAGGCCAAGTGCCGGGTCCTGCACTTTGGCCACAACAACCCCATGGGGAGCTCCAGGCTGGGCACAGAGTGGCTGAGAGCAGACAGACAGAGAGGGACCTGGGAGTCTGGATTGACAGGAAGCTGAACATGGGCCAGCAGTGTGCCCAGGTGGCCAAGAAGGCCAATGGCATCCTGGCCTGGATCAGGAACAGTCCAGGGAAGGGATTCTGCCCCTGTACTCAGCGCTGGTGAGGCCACAGCTTGAGTCCTGTGTCCAGTTCTGGGCCTCTCAGTTCAGGAAGGAGATTGAGGTGCTGGAGCAGGTCCAGAGAAGAGCAAGGAGGCTGTGAAGGGATCCAGCACAAGTGCTGTGAGGTAGGGCTGAGGAGCTGGGGGTGTTGAGGCTGGAGAAGAGGAGGCTCAGGGGAGACCTCATCACTCTCTACAACTCCCTGAAAGGAGGTTGGAGCTGGGGGGGGCGGGTGTCAGTCTCTTCTCCCAAGTAGCTCCCAGTAAGACAAGAGGGCAGGGACTTAAACTCTGCCAGGAGAGGTTTAGGTTGGATATTTTAGGAAGAAATTCTTTACAGAGCATGTGATCAGGCACTGGAATTGGCTGCCCAGGGAGGTGGTGGATTCTCTGTCCCTGGAGGTTTTTATGAAGAGACTGATGTGGCACCGAGTGCCATGGTCTGGTAACGACAGTGGTAGTGGATTAAGGGTTGGACTTGATGATCTCAGAGGTCCTGGCTGATTCTATGATTCTATGGTTCTGACAAATGAGATGAGTCAGTTATACTTCAATTGTTACATGCCTTTTGAAACAGAAATTGGTTTATATCACTTGAAGCTTGTGCAGAATAGGTCACCACTGTGCAGAAATCTCCTTTTCCATTTTGCTTCTGGGGATATAATTTCTAATTTGCTAGGGGGGAAAAAATTATATCAGTTAGAAGCAGAAAGAGATATATCATGAGAATTCTCCTTACAGTTAGTGTCAGAAAACTGATTGCTCGCACAGATCTCAATGGGTAGGTTGATACCTCAGTGTGGTTTCCAAGTTGCTTCAGTCTGGATTCTAGTTCTGAATGTTTCTTATAGAAGTCGTCATGTAAGCTTTGATTTGCATTCCTTCTTCTTGTAAATCTATTCATAACATGATCATTAGCAATCAAGAACTATTTCCAAGCTTTTTCTTGTGTTCATGCAATCAGAAATTGATTTGTACTTCTCTGGGTCTGAAATTTGAATTCACTCACTGCTGGTGCTTATTTTCTTGCATTCCTCGCTTCATTTCTGATTAAAATAAAGAAAAAACTGATAGTAGGTGTTCTGTTGCAATAAATCACTAGAAAAGTAGACCGAGTGTAAATCCAGAGATCTGTGAGTGGAACAGTACGCTGAACTAAATCTTGGCCCTGACATATTCCAGGTATTCCCATTTCCCCTTTTACACTGTCAAGCAGCAGAAGTAGGAGGTGAGCGGTACCATGAAGGCTGCATCATCATATTCCTGTTACTCTACCAGTCTGTCTAACAAAAGATGCCAGGAACTAAAGAAATTTTGGAATCATAACTTCTCATTTGCGGTCATTCTTGAAATGCAATGAAGGAGTGAGGATGCAATCATACATCTTTTTACTCTTCTGGCCACTCTTCTTTTTCCTTAGGGAGAATCTGACATAAGCACTATCGAAGAGCCTTCTGAACACTGCTTTACCTTCTTCAATGTCATGAGAATCTGTTATTTCTCTCTTTCCTTTCTGTTAGCTCAGTTAACTCCTTTTATTTCTTCAGGTGACTGTGCAGGCACTTTTTAAACTTTTTTCGGGTAATCAACTGATTAAACCATTTTGGGAAAAAATATTGTCTGCTGCATTTGTTTCCTCATAGCATTTGGACTTCTGCAGGTTTTTTTGGATGTTTTCAATTGCAGTACTGTATGTAGTACTATTATATGTAGTACTTAAAGCATGTAAAAATGACGTCATTGAGATAAAAACTCATTTTTTTCCTTTTAAAGAGGAAAAATGGGCAAATCTGAAATCCTTGGCATTATTAGAAATGTATATGTACTGAAAGGAAAATGTGATTTCAAGGATACTTAAGATTTACTCTTAGTCGTAAAAGAGGAATTAAGATGTCTTGGTTGGAATCACTGGCTGGCAATTGCACTTTTCAAAATTTTATCTGAAATACTGTTTTCAAGACAGCTTCTGTGTCTCACTTATGAAAGGGTAAATGCATGCAGTGATGATGACAAGCAAGAATCCCCAAAGGAGAAGATGAAAAATGAGTGTGCCTAGTTTACATTGTTTCTTCTATTACAAAACCCTAGCAGAGAGACTGTTATTGGCTGTTGGATGAGATAAGGAGTCCTGAAAACTTTAGTTGATTATGTCTGCCTCCACTATCAGTTGTCTTTGTGACATAGGGTCTCTAATAATAGATGTGTTAAAGGAAACAATATTGGTGCAAGAAAACTGAAATACATTACTTAATAAACACATTTCCACATAATATTGTTATACTGCTTCTACACTAAAATATGTAAGTTGATTATGAATGTGTGGGTGTTGTAAAATATGCCTTTCTAAACCACCTACAGGTGGTAATATATCACCCGTGTCTCCAGGTCTCTAGAGAATTTCACTGTTTACTTTTCCAGAAATACAGAGGAGGTCAGTTGTCTGCTACCTTTTATTACTTCTTACTCTGGCAACAGTTTTGGATAGTTGTCTGGAGAAAGGGAAGGGAAGGGAAGGGAAGGGAAGGGAAGGGAAGGGAAGGGAAGGGAAGGGAAGGGAAGGGAAGGGAAGTCATCATGCATGCTATGTAATTAACTTGTCTGTGTAGTGGGTAGGAAAATCTAGCAAAAAGATATAGCTGTTTGTGGTTATATACTCTACCAGTGACAAAATATATGAAATTCTGATGTTGCATAACTTCTGCTTTAGACTGCATTAGTAATTTTTAGATTTATCTTTGTATTTCATCCAGAGCTGGAAGGCAAACCAAGGTACTGATGCACCTGGGGTTCTGTGTTTTTTAAAAATAATGTGGCAAGATAATTCATATATAGCAACTGACCACTCTTGAGTGTTACAGTAGGCTATAACAAAGCTCTTCACACAAAGCAAAACACTTGCCTCTTTTGACAAAATAGGTCTTCAAGGCAAAAGTTTTTCCAGTCTCTCTTCTTCCAGAATCACAAGTGATACTGGTATAATATTCTGACAAGTTGTTGATTCCACACAAAGGCTGATGAGTAGATCCTATGAGTTGGTGTGAGTGTCCTGAGTGGCAGCCAGAAGGATTACTGCCTTGCCAGGAGGTGCTCAGGGTTATACTATGGCTTGCACCTTTATGGCCTAAGGTGTGCATTTCTGCATCCTTCCTCTGACTGTATAATTAAGGGTTTACAAGAGAATATTGTAACTTTTCATTTAGTTTCTATGCAAATAGGAGGAACTCAACATTTATCTTAAATCTGTATATGAACTATAACAAACATTCATTAACACTGTAAAGCTCTGCATTGCATAAAGCGTAAGCAGGGGAGGGATTCAGCAATCACTCTCAACCTATAGATTGGATTAACCAATATACCAGTTACCAGGATAAATCCTATCCATATGAATGGGTCCCTAATGTAATAAACATAATATGGTGCAGTCTCAGCTAATGTAAATGAGATTGGTCATTCTGCTGATCTACACCATCTTAACATTCACCCATATGTTCGATAGTAAACGTTTGTGAGATCAGCCCATAAATAATACTTTATTTGCAAAGAAACAGGGACATGACCATTCAGACTCTAAATGAAGCTTAACACATGAAGGCTTAAAGGTTTCTCCTGCAGAGGAAAATATGAAAGTATATTTTTTAAAAACAAGTTGGGGTTACTGCCAGCTTCCCTTCCCTGTCTTTTCCTTTCATCCTGATACATCAGTGAATCTTCCGTATGAAAAGAAACTCCCGTTAAGTTTATTCTGCACCTTTTCTTTTTTTACTTTTTGTTTTGTTTTGTTTCTTTTTTGTTTTAGTAATCTACTGTTTGTGACTGTTAAACTCAGGATCACTTAGAGTGAATGTAGCCCCCAAAGAACTGATGCTGGCTTGTGATGGGAGCAGTAACTTACTATCCATGTCACCTGTCAAATGTTGTTACAGCTCTTGTCTCCCTCTCCTCCATAACTGTGGAGGTGAAAACAATGAACAGATGTAGATTCACACAGCCCTGTGAGATGAGAAATACTCTTACCCATCTGCAGTCAGAGAAGTGAGGCACAGAAATTCTCTGCATAGTTGTGCATGGATATTTGTTTGTGTCTCAGAAGGTGTACAAGTCTGGCAGTGCTCAGCCTATTGGACCTATATCCTAAACCATTTATGGAACTTGGCTTGAGGGTTTTTTTGGCTTGAGTTGCAGACTGTTTAGCCTCAGTGGATAACTCTCTGAAACAATTTATGGCAACAAGCTTGCCTGTGTCTCGGTCAGGTGTCTTTTAGGTACACAGAATCCTTCAGTTACTCATCCAGTATCACACTGGATGTGATCATGGAGAAATTAGATGAAACTTGGGAAAAGTTAATCAATCCTTAAGTCTAGAATGAGAAATGATCAAGTTAGCAGCTTTTGAAGATGGAAAATGACATGGTAGTTTCCCTTTACTAACCTTATCTGTTCGCAAACTTTTACCAGCTTTTATGATTTTAAAGGACACAGTCATGCCTGTGAACAGCTTAGCAGAGTGCCTCAGTGTTAAATTCAGAGATGGAGTGTTTGTGTTTATGATAGCTAAAACATTGCAGCAGCAGTTTATCAACTATTTAAGTACCTCTTTTCAGCACAACAGTTTAGCTCTTATGCATTTCTAAATCTAGTAAATTATAATCAGTGTTGTAAAAGAAAGTAAAGACCAAGAAATCTGATACAAGAGAGAAGAGTGCCAGACAAGCTGGATGCTAGCATATGGGGTAAATCCTCAGGCAAGACAGGTTAAGGGAGCCAAAGGTTCTTCTGAAGCTTCCAACCTCGTTTTCCACAATTAGATTCTTCAGAAATACAGTGTCAGTTGCATCTCTTGGGATTTATATTGAGACTGGAAACAAAAAAAACAAGATGTCATATATGATCTTCATCTCCCTTGTTCAGGAACTTTTCATTCTATGCTCTGGCCTCAAAGTATTTCACTCTTAAATATATATTTCTTATTTACTTTTTTTTTTTTTTTAAATTGTATCCATTTTGTAGGCTTTTGCATGTGTGAAAAAGAGAAGCAAAATAAGTGAGCATAAAGTATTTCTATTCAGATCCGACTGTATTGCACCTCTTTCTATAGAAATGTAAATTGATTTCATGGTTTGGAAGGTAATATAATTTTAGAGGGCAGCAAGGCAATTCTTATTTAAATTGGGCTACTCTATATTACTACACAGAAAAAGGACTTTAAACTGCATGCAAATAATTTCTTCTCTTTAAATTGTATTGACATAACCTACATTTTAAAAAAATTAAATTACAATGCATCCAGAGATACTAAAATCCAAATAAAGTTTATCATAAATACATCTTTTCTAAAATTCATATTTGCAGTTATTGATAGAGAAGACATTTTTTCACCGTATAGAACAATCAATGGTAAAACAACTACCAGTACATTTGTTTCTAGTTTTGTTCTGTTTGCCAAGTGAATTTGTATTTTCTGTAATCTATATGGTATCATGCAGGCAGATGTCAACTGGTAGTTTGTTTTCTTACTTGGTCTGCAAGCAGGAAGTCTGCATTTTCTATCAGGATACAGTTACTAAGGAAAAAAAATTAAATATTTTTTGATGGATAGGCAAAAAAGGTGAAGTTGGGTTTGCATAGTTGCTAATACTTTGGAAAGCCTTGTATGGAACGTAAATATTTCCAGAAACCTGAGCTATTCAGACCAAGGTACATACTTCCATAGTTGATAAAAAGTGTTGTGGTTTTTCTACTAATGTGGCTCCTGAGCACTACCTAAATGTTATAGACTGAAACTCATTTCATTTCATTCTACCCACTGAGCAGCCATCAGATGGTTATCTGTGCTGTAGTTAAAATTTGTAAGTGAACTATTTTCAAAGTGAAAATATCAAAGGGTTTTTAACAGCCTTCAGAGAGATCTAAATTTCAAGTATTATTTTATTTTTGCTAGGCTTGAAGTGGATCCAGAACCTGAGTTGTTAAGTTGAAACTGGTTTCTATAGTTCAGAAATGTTTCTGAAACTTTACATGGTAATAAAAATGTCTTACAACCTCAAATATTAAATAAAACACCTTTTCTTTTTTTTTCTTTTCTTCAGTTGATCTGGACCAAATACAAAGCCTCATGCCACATGCTCAAAATTATTTCTTCAATTTAAAGTGTACTGTGCTATTACTTGTAGCATTTAATTAAAATTATTACATTCATTAGAATCAAAGAGGATACAGGTGGAAAAATAATAATATCATTGAACACATCTCCCTTTTAAAACTATATAATTATATAATAAGGTGGTCAATATTATTCTGTCCTACCTTTGAGATAAAAAGGAAAAGATTGCTGTGCTTTGGTTAACAACTCTATTAATGTGTATGTTTTTCAGTTTTTTATTTGTTTGGGTTATTTTTATTTTTAACAAACTGCCAGGAAAAAAAAATGCAGTTCAGGAAAAAAGTGTAAAATGAAAAATTTCATGCTGTACAGTCTGTAAGTGTTTGGCACTAAGTAGCATTTTAACAGATATAATCAGAGAACTTAGTTACATACCTTAAAGATGGTCCCAGGTTATAGAATCAGTATAAGAAATCAGTTTCTTTTGAAGTACACGGATTTTTAAATCTTCACCTTGGGTTATATCTGAACTAAAGGTTAAGATGATTAAGTAGAGTTTTAGGTTATTTGATGAAACATACTTCATATTTATTTCTTGGTAGATATTTTATTGTCAGCTGAATATATTTTGAATAGAAGTCCTTATAACACTAAGTGCAGTATAAGTTGAACTTTGAAATTGTCATACACTTTTTTTTTTTAACATAGATATTTCTAGAGGTGTGCAAATAATTTATGGCCAAATTCTTCTCCTTAAGTTTCTTTGGCAGTGATAATTGTAATTCAGTTAACTCACATTTGCATAAGTAAAACTGAAAAAAGATTGGGAACCTTTTGCACTTTCCACTATTGTCCATCTCATAAACATTTTCGTTGAACTCCTTTATGCACTCAAAATATTTCCTGCACTGAACTAAAACAGGTGAGAGAGTGATCTGAAAATCTTATAGTAAGAATCTGCTTATGGAGAAATGCTTTGCCCTAACATAATCTGGTTCAACTTTATGGGCATGTTTATTATAGAGGATACATGGGTGTATCTCCTCCAGTGTCACAATTCCTTTTCCTATTTTGTCTCATGCATGCCCAGAGTTAGTCTGTCCTGCTATGGTGCAAGGGAGGAGGTCCCAGGGTGAATTAGCAGCTCAGTGCTCCCAGTTTTTTGTTTCTTCCCCAGCCTTGGACCTTTGTGTTCCCCAGCAGCTCCTGCAATCTGCTGCTGGTTATGCAAGGTCTGGGTTGAGATCACGTGAACTTTTTGCAAATTGTGTACAGTTCAGGGCCACTGTTTTGCTAACCCTATTCTGTTGCTAGGGCCACATGGAAATAATAATTTAATTTTAAAATACCTCCACATCTCTTGTTTTAGATGTAAGAAAAAATGGTTAACCTAGAGCGAGTACACAAATGTAATTGTGTAGAGAGTTGGTTCTTCTTTTGTTAGGATTCAAAATAACTGTATATAAGGTGAAGTCTCCTGGAGGGCAAATAATGTACAGTGAGGTGGTGTTTGAGCTCGCTTTGTTATTGTGAAATTTACCCATGTCACACTGGAGAGACTTGAGGAAGGGAGAGATTACACATGGTGTTTGAAGAAAAGAAAAGGTAATACATTTTGCAAATAACACCTCTCTGTGGGCGGGTTTAAGTGCATCCTACATATTGGTTAGATAATAACTAAAAGTAACTTTCAAAAAATCTTTTTGGGCAAGGTAGAAGTGAGCTGAGGAGACTTTTAAAGAAAAATATAAGACAGGAATAAACATTTTCTATAAAATAAACCCAAATACAATTGAAGCCGCAGGGGAAAATCACCAGTTAAAATATAATAAACAGTCTTGAAGTATTTAAATTCCCACAGGATGGAATTGTTCTGTTACAGGAATTCAGTATTATTAAGTGGAATTCACCCAAGAGGGCAGGAAATCCCCTGTAGGACAAGCAGAAGTTTAAAGGCTGTGTATTGAACTTCCACTATGTGCTTTTCTGTTAAAGGGAGTATTAAAGGGCAAGATAAGCCTTCACTCACATCACTTCACTAATTATCCAGGCACTCTGTGCGTTCCACTTTGCCCCTCATTAGTGGACTTATCACTTGGCTAGCTGCTGTGGAATTGGAAATATTTCCTTGTTACTGAGCAAAATTTTAAAAAAGAGGGAAAAAATGTTCCTACTGAGAAAATACTGTAGGACCAATTAAAAAGTATAGCAAGATGAGTTTCTCTGTGAACATTCAGGTGCAAATCCACTACTTGAAAGAACGGGACAAAATGTGCTTTTGGGGCTTCTTTGGCCCTACCCCAGAGCAAGGCTACAATGATTGCAGCAGGGACACACACCATACCTGCCTGTATGTGTGTGTGGTGTGGTGTACATGCACATGTAATGGCATAAATATTGGCAGAAAAAGCTGGAGAAGACTTTGAAATGACAGGGTAAAATGCCCCAGTGGAATCAAGGGGCTCTGAGACAGGAATAAGCAATGGCCAGAGAAAGCAGATGTTACAAAGAGGAATACAAGGCTTGGAGAAACTTGTGTGGGAAGCAGGAGCACACATGCCTTGCTGCCAGGCATACTGAAAAGCCGCTGACACAGCTGCAGAAAGCAGCCACAGAAAGAAAATGGGTACAGCAACAATGCTTCAAATGCCTGATGTACCAAAGCCTGAGACAGATACCTGCAGAGGAAGGAAGGGCAGTCAGTAAAACATGAATTAAGTCTATGTATGTAGAAGGACCTAGGAAGGTTAAGGCAAATCAACTGAAATTGATTTCATTATGTGGATTATCTCATCCTGGTGTAAAGCAGCCATTAAGCTTAGCTGCATTCCACACAAGGGCAGGAAAACTTTGTCTTGTGCATGCTGACTTCAGAGTGTCAGCTGAGCTCCTGTTTCTGAGTGACCTGTTGTGAGAAATTAAAATGTGAGTGTAACTTGAAGTTTCGTGTCACTCCTGGAGGAAGTGTTACAGGTGGCAGTGTGGCAGGCATAGAGGGTATGTAGACTGCCCAATTAGACATAACCTGCTATTGAAGAAACTGTTCCAACAACAACAAAATCCAGGACAAACCATCACACAGTGTCAGAATGCCAATTCAACTTCTGTCCTACAAATACATATATGATATATTTGTCTTTTCTGTTTCCTTATTGAGGCACTGGAAGTCGTCAGGATCTTGTGAAACATGCAGTTCTAAAACATGAAGTATTCACTGTAATAGCTTGTGGTGGATAGGAAAGTATA
The DNA here is from genome assembly GCF_036169615.1 of Heliangelus exortis. Lineage (NCBI taxonomy): Eukaryota > Metazoa > Chordata > Aves > Apodiformes > Trochilidae > Heliangelus > Heliangelus exortis. The sequence continues at coordinate 13,804,063 of NC_092429.1, read as the reverse complement.
TAAGAAAAGTGTCTTTATTTCCTAACACCAGTCATATGGGTGTTAATAGAGGGATTAGTTATAGATTTTTACCATGAAATGCAGCTCGGGTCAGTGTCAGTTTGGTGGAGACTTATACAATCCATTGTCTGCATTTTCATCAGTATGGTTTTGAAAGCAATATGTAACCATGGGAGTGTATTTGAAAATTAAAAGTCCCTGGTCTCTAAATAACAAGTGTAAGTGCCTTAGACTACAAGCACTCTTGTTTCCCCCATGTTTCCTTCCTATATCAGACAGAAATGACAACCCTCAGAGTATTTCTAAAGGTGTGGAGCATCATTCAATTTCAGACTGAGTTATCAGTATTTTATTCTGTCTAGCAAGTTGCAGCTAGATTTACTTCCCATGCTCTGGCCATTAAGAAGAGCGTGCAAATGTGTTCTTTCTCTGCTCTCTGAAAAATCTCACCCTCCAACTAGTGAGGGAAGTAAATTCTTTCTTCTCTTAATAACCTTAAATCTTATTCACCATTGTGCTGCCTGGTTAATTTCTAGAAGTGAATTGAGTGTTGCAGCTACAACCTGGGTGTCCTTGCCTTTTCCCTTTTAACTGATACCTCTTTAAGAAACGAGTGCCTTCTGGATACCCCTATACAGATGTGTTGTCAAAGATTCATGGAAAAGGGACTGAACTGGTGTTCCTTCTAGTATTTCAGAAATCTCACTGATGCCTCTTGCTCACATTCTGAGGGTTTATATTGTTCATAAATTTGGTATGGAGAAGTGATTCTCCCAGAGACCAGAGAGAGATCAGCTGTTCGGTTGTCCTAGCCTTGCTCAATTAGCCAGCACCTCACCAGCAGAAGGTGAGGTGCTCATCCTAAAATCACCAGCAGATCCAGAACGTAGTTTTCTTCCTGTCACAGGAATATAGCATACCTGTTCTCTGAATATCCTTTCCTTCAGAGTATAGTAATTAATTTTTAAAATTTAACCTTTTTTTAAATTTTAAACAGCAAATCTTAAATTACTCATACTCATCAATTGGGAAGAAGTTTGTGATGTGGGAATGTAGGGTCCTTTTTCTACAGAGAGCTTCCAGACAAAGCGACTATTACCTCATGATTGCCTGAGATTTGGGGGGACTATTTGATGATCTGTGTGACCTCTTCTAATCTTATTATAATCATCACTGCGCTCTGCTTTTCCATGCTTTCTGATGGTTGCTATGGAGACACCCTACTCTCCCTTCATTCTTAAGTGGGAGAGTGAGCCAAGGCAGTGTCTGATCTCCCTCTCTTTCTCACCTTTCTCCTTCTCTCACACTTTCTGGTTGTCACTGGGAATCATGTCAGCTCCTTTTCTTCATCTCCAAAAGAAGTATTGATGCCCTCTTAGCACCAGTGTGTTCATTCAGCCTTTTTCTCTGTTCCCTGGGGAGAAGTGTGGCAACACAGCCTGCATCCAGAGCCAGTGAGTCTGCGAAGCCAGGTTTGGCCTGCTCAGACTTGCAGATTACCCAGAAAGTCTGTAGCACTCCTTGAAGAGGCACAGTTTGAACACCGCTAATCTAGTTTGGGTGTGCTCCCATGGAGCACCCCTTGCTGGAGCTTCAGCAGCATGAAGACTGCATGCTGTATTTGTTTGACATACCAGTAATAAGGTACTCTTGAGCAGGATAATATTAGAATGTTTATGGTTAACGCAGAATGAGAAAGTCAGATGCTTTTAAGCACTGCAGAATAAATGCGAGTTGTTTCCAGGGGATATGTATGGAGTGCATTTAAATTTGTTTTTTATTGTCTATTTCATAAATTATTTTCCTTTACAGGGTAAATTGAGTGGATTAGGTATGGAATCATCTGTAATTAACTGGGTGCTAGCTACTTAGGAGGGCACATACAGCTTGTGTTATTAAACAGCATCATGTCAGATTTAATGGATGTCATTACAGAAGTACCTCAGGGATCTATCCTTGGACCATTGTTATTTATGATCTCTGTAAATGAACTGACAAGTCAGTGTACTGAGTGCAGTGTTCATTTTCATTTGGATGACACAGTCATGTCCTGGGCTCCTAGTTGCTAACTGAACTTGAAATTGCCCTGTACATATTTTTGAGAGTTCAGCAATGGTTACTTCTCAATGAAGTTGTTTTAAGCAACGCTAAGGCTGACGTTCTGATTGAAATAATGCCGTGCCAGGTCAGGTTACTGTTAGTGTTAACCAGATATAAAACTTCCACACAAAAGGGAGAAAAAAAGTAATTTACTAATCCCTTGTTCTATCCAAAGTTGATATATCTTCTTATTCACGTAATATTCTTTTATTGTAAAGACAGAAAAAATTCTAGTGTGTTTATATCTGATATATTTTATTGATTGTACAGAGTGGATATAACTGCTAGATAGGAATGTGCTGAAGGATTCAGAAATCAGTTAATGCAAACATATTTCTACTGGCATTGTGCTGGTTTGTAATTTTCATGTTTTGCTTGTTCTTTTTTAGGGGGATTGTTTGGTTTTTTTCTTTTTTTGGTAGGTTTTCTTCTCTTCCCATTTTTATCAGAAAGAGAAGCAGAGTAATAGTGTGCTCCCTTTCCAAATGTCATTTTTAATCTCTCCATGCTGGAAATCTGCTTTTGATAGTGCAAATTACTTTTGATTCAATGACAGTGATATGACTTACATGGATCATCTGTTGATGTACCAACTCTTGGGAGAAAAAGACTGGAGGTTAGGCCCAGATTCTACCCTTGGGTTTGGATTAAGATTACCCTTGGGGGAAGTAGGCAAGTTCCAACAAGTCTTTATTTCTGCCTATGAATTGAACTACAAGGCACCAGAGACAAAATGAGGAAGCTGAGCTAATGCTGCTGCTGGAAAATTGTGTTAGTGGCTCTGATAAAATTGAGGGTCTGACATGGCAAACGGAATTTAGTGTACAATGAAAATGACTGAGGAGAGTGGGTCAGAAGGTGATTCATTCAATAGAAAGTAATCATCAGAGTATCATCATAAGTTGCCTGTCCATAAGCAAATAAAAAATGACTGGTATTTCTTTTATTGGCTCTGTGCTGCCTGCTTGTCTGTTGCTGTAGTAAGCCCAGGGCTGAAGGGAACAAAGAAAGGTAATGAGCTGCTTCATCCCTGAGACATCCCTCCTTGGTGTGGTCTGGGTTCAGGACAGCTTCCATTCCATGGGAAGGACAGGTGCTGGGGAGCACGAGAAAGCTGGCTGTGCCTTTCCCCTTGAGCCTTCTGAGTGGCTCCTCCACACACACATGCCCAGCCCTGAGCACCTCAGTGGAGGTGCTAAAGGCCTTTTTACTGGGTTAATCTTCTTGCCTTTGGCTTTTACTAGACTCAGAAACACAGTATTTCTGTTTGTTTTCATTGTCACTGTGTTTCAGCCCTTCAGCTGCCAAGAGAAAAGTGAAACTGGCTGGAAGTACCAGTGACAAAGCAAGGGCTTCCTCTTCAAATTCCCACTGAGTGAAAATATTGTCAGCATTTCGGTATGGCCTTGTCTAGTGCCCATTCAGACAAACGCAGTCTGCATTTTAAGTGTCCCACGCCTTAAATTATGTTACTGTTTAAAAAAGAAGTATTGTCCTGATTAATTTTCCTATGCCAGTTAGCAGCAGTGTAGGTCTGACTTTTTAGCATCAGTGTAAATTTGGTTTATTGAGTCACCAGTGCAGTCAAAAGGTTGAGTTCTCTGAAAGGAAGATGATTTAATTTTCGGATTATGATATGCAGCATGCTCTTTTGTTGTCTGTAAAACAGTTGTACTCTGTTGCAAAAAAACCCCAAAAAGGATGCATAAAAAGTATGTTTTAATTATTTTAAACTATCTAAGGATTATTGAAGGTCCTTATATGGTTCTGTTGGGCTTTTGATAAAAGCTGGCCTTCCAATAACTGCAGGAAAAGCAGAAACTGGAATAAGTTACTTTCTTCTGTGATGATGGCAGTACACATTTTCTTATGCTTGATCAGTAAATATTATAATATCTTCCAAATGTGGTTCAAATGGTTATTTAAAGCAGAACTATGGCTGGTTTAATACAGTTATTGTAGCCATACATTTTGGTTTTATGAGTTTTTATGTAGCACTATTACTTATATGCTAATCTTAAAGATATTGTTATAATTTGTTTTATGTGTTAAGTATTATAGAGGCAATTGTTAGTATCACTATAGTTAAGGGTGTTACGAGCATCACATGTGACAAACAATTGCTTGTTGCCAGGAGCCCAATGAAACAGTTATACCAAGGATACAGATCACCTTTACAGACAGTTTACACACATTTTCTTCAAGCAGGGAAAACCATCTAAAATGCATTATCTAGAAAGATTTGCAGTTTTCTATGCTCATATGTTTGTGTGCTTGCAAAATTTACAGGCTACTAGACAAAAGGTGCTTCCCTGTCAGGATGGTCATAGGCATATCCTTCACAGTTGCTTTGCCTTGCCTTTTATCCAGCGTCTGTCATTTGATCCCTTTCTGAACAAGTCCCATGGAAGGGACATAAAACTCTATGCATGCTTTAGAGGTTACTTGCTTTTTTTTTCCGTGTCATCCTCAGTGCTTTATTTTATTTGTCTTGTTCTAAAAGCAAAGTGATACATTTCCTTTGAGAGGGACACTCACAGGCAGCAGTGACAACTTGCTTTTCTAGACAAACTCCTACAGGGGCATTAGTATCAGTAAGTCCTGTGACAGGAATACATTCCTTATTCTGGACATGGATGACATATGTGCTTTGTCAAGTATTGTCATCAGGCTCACCAGGGACCTATATGACAATGACTTCTTAATTTTTGTCTGTGTCTCTGGGAGTGACAAAGTAGATTTCTGCTTTCCTTTGCCACTTGGAATTCTGTGAGGCAAACTTAAAGGATTTGTTACTTGTACTGAGTGGCTGGGAATTTGTTATTGTAAGGACTGAGGTTTCTGTTTGTTTATTCACAATGAGGGTAGATTCTGAGTCTCCATGACAAAAGCAAGGCCTCATTTCTTGAAACACATTGTGTTTAGGCAGCAAAACTTTGCAGGTGGTCTGAGTGGCCTTTTCTTACCAGCAAAACAAGGGGCACCTCACAGTCAGTATTCTAATATTAAACTAGTGGATTTTTCTCTTACTGAGTGAATATTTAAACCTACATGTGACAGATGCAGTTTCAACACTAGAGGATGTCCACTAAGAAAGGGGCACTCCTTAGGGGTAATGATTTCAATTCCCATAGGCAAGAGAACATTAAACCATGTTGTCCATTGATAAAGTTCTGTTCAGTGAATTAGTAGTTAAAACACATGAAAAAAATCAACACTGATAATTCCACCTATGCAGTTTTATTTTGAATAAGACTATCTGACCTAGAAAATTTACCAGAATAGGGCAGAGAGTTGTCACAGAAAATAGTCCTGGCAAATTCTACATGAGAGGGACAATTGGGCAGGCACTGGAGTGACTCATAGATGTTTGTTTAGTTTAATCTTGAAGAATTAAACACTCAAATTCAGGCTTTCCAGGATGAATCTCCTGAAGGGTTGAGGTCTGAGGATTAGAATTTCATTCTAAGGAATTGACACGTACAGAAATTGGCAGTTTTGCATTCATTAAGTCCTCTAAGGTACAGTGTTGGTTTTAGGCACCAGATACCATACACTGTGCTCCCTTTGCCTAATAGTAACAGTGGTATAAAAAAATCTGTGTGTGAATCACTGAAAGGAAATTAAATTGAGTTATAATTATCACAACCATTTATACCCTAAATTAGTTATCTAGCTATTTGCACAGAGGTCAACAAGGCAATGGACTGAAGTGTAACCGGCTGTAAGTGCCTTACCAGGGTAAATGAGCATTGCTGACAATGCTGTGGTGCCTGCAGACAAGGGATACTACAGAGCTGGAATTCTTTTTGTGTAGGAGAGGAGCTGTAAGAATGGAGCAGTAGGTGACTTGCAATAGGAAAATGTCAGAGCATAGCAGACCCACTAAGATACATTTGGGGCTTGAGACAAAAGACAGATTCCACTTACTTTTTAAAGTTAGAAGACAAATAAATGGGATAAGATTTTGTTAGAAATCTTGTTGGTCTTCTCTGAAACAGTTTCACTGAGCCAGACACAAAAGCAAGGCAAAGTTCTGTAAAAGTATAGGTACCAATGGAATGGTTTCCCTAGTGATGATCCCCATCCATATGAAGTACCCAGGTCAAATTTGTTATACAAGGTAGAAAAAGATGGCATGCTGAAGTACCTAGATTATTATTTTTGGATGGTTTGTAACGTTTTTACATCTCTGATGAAAATACTTGACAAAAGAGAGCTCTTCCTTGGGATAACTCTACTATTGCTAAATAGAATATCTGCACTTTGTAGTTTGGGAAGGCATGAATCTACAAGACTCACACTGTGTAAAAGAGCCCTGTCACCCATGTGACAGGGATGCCATTATATGTTCTCCACCAATGACTGATGTGACAAACTCCATATCTTAAAAGGAAGCTGAGAAAAACTTTTTTTCCCCCAGATGGAAAAAACATGTAACTGTGGTATGCAAACACTCTTCCCAGAGTCCCTCTGTTTCCTCAGCATTAGTAGTGTATCTAAATATAAGACTTGGATCTGGAAGGAGAAAAATACCATAGCCTTACACCACCCTATTTTTTGGTAGAAAAGAAATACAGACATTTAAGGGCATCAGGGGAAAGCAAATTTTTATTTATAGTGACCATGATTATTACTATTGAGTACAATTATCTAGAGAAATAATGAGGAAGAATGCTTAAAGTGTTGTTTTCCAAGTAATTAATTAATTAAAAAAATTGCAAACATACACAAAGAATGGCAGATGGTTCATCAATACTTATTTAGGGAAACAGCTCTCAGTAGTTCAGCCACATGGCTTTGTGACTACATTTTAAGGGAGTCCTATAATTAAAGGAAAACAAGTGCAATTGTTAGTGATTAATATTTTATTATTACTGGAAGATATAATACAACAAAACATAGATAAAGCATTATATAGTTAAGATAACAATGAAAAATCTTCAGTTTCAATGTCTTAAGCTATTTGGTTTGAGGCCTTTTTTAATTTTTTTTTTTTGATTTTCAGAAAGAGATTATACCTGATGGGGTCACACTTTCTAGATGAAACTGTACTGCTACAGAATGCAAAAATTTTTAAAACTTACCTTTATCTGGACTTTCTAAAGCTTATATATGGACAAAGAGATGTCACTCGAGGATTGATGGGTGGTATGTTACCAATTTTATTTTATCAGTCTTTCAGGTACCAGTTTATAATTGGGCAGAAATATATGATGATTAAGCCCTTAGAGATGAAAAAATATTCAACTCTTTTCAAAAAACATTAAAATAATATTTTTAGATAGAAATACTATGATTTGCAATAACTTAATAACAGTTAAGTCTACATCAACTGTAATGCACAATGACTTAATTCTAATTAATTTATCTCTAAGTGTACTAAGATAATCTGATCAAAGCATATTTGTTTCCATTTAATTTATTGATTACAGACATCTCACAATTCACACAATAGCCTTAGTGTGCAGCCAATGTTTAAATCACATAATAAAGAAGACATATTTTTAAAGCATTTAAGAGGCAGCAAAGGTTTTTTATCTTTGCAGAAGAAACTGCTCTGGAAACATTTTTCAGTTACAAGCATTCTTTTCTGTATTTGAAAACATAGAATATTTCTAATGAGTTTTAAAAATTATTTATTATATGCTTAAAACTGAAGGCTTACAAGAAAAGAAGCAGTACAGATTTAAAACCCTGGTAACAAATTGATTGACAGTTATCCTCACTTTAAATCTTTACACCGTTTTACATACTCCTGTTTTCTTCTGAAGCATAAGTGTTTTAAATTATCTGTTTTCTGTAAGTAAAGATCATGATGACAACAGCTGCTACCTTGTAAAAAAAGATAATGTCTTGGTCTCTTAGAAGTTACTCTTGTTGATAGTTTGCCTGCAGCAAAACTTTTCAAATTCCCCAATTCATAATATGTTTATAGTTTGGAGTCAAATACTATCATCAAGTAGTCTGCAGAGTGCACGAGTCTCTAGTGCACGTGCGTAAGTTCTCTCAAATAAAAGTATAGTCAGAAAGCTGTTTGCTAGATTCTGTTATAGGCACAGTTGGCAGTAACAAGTTTGGAGTTCATGGGTATGATAATTTACTACTTTTGGTGTTAGTCATTTCTCAGCAAACACTGGAACTTCTCTGGGAATTTCCTAACCTCAGTTTGGAAAAATAAGTAAGCACTTACCATGAGCATGTACAATCTAATCTCTTCTGAGGATCACACACATAATGCATAGATAAAATTATAATAACCTAAGATCAGCATAAAAATGTCTTTTGCATCAGTATTGAGGCTACTCCCATACAAGGAAAGAAAGAAAGAATAGAATTCTCAAGAAAGAAAGAAAGAATAGAATTCTCAAGCCACAGGGAAAAACCTGTGTATTAACACACCGGCAAAACTCTTCTCAGAGAGATGTATGCCTGAAATACATCAAATTTGCAGAACTGAGAAGGTTATCATCTACATCAAGAAGTCAAGTGATTTGGTGTAAAAACGTTTGATAGATACTAACTCTGAATTATACATGTCTTCTCCTCAAGAAGAGGAGAAATAGTACTGCACTTTTTTGTTCTTTTATTACTATGTTCATTTACATTGGTTTCAGTTTCTATCACTCTGTTCAGAACTTATTTTACAGCTTGTGCATTTCTCACAGCTGGATAACAAGCAGGAATCCCATTGCACAACATTCCACCCATGCTGATGAACACAAATTCTATGCATGGATCATGCAGTGAAGCATACAAGAAGAAAATTTCAATAACATTCTAGTATTTCAAATAACCAGTACACACAACTGGAGCAGATTTTCAGGTGGATTAAAATCCTATGTTAGGACTGTCAAAGGGGACAAATGATTTTCAAAGTGGTCCAGTCCTAGCGTGTTTCCCTCAGCAATTATAACTTTTCCAAGGAGTTCACAAAATTCCAACATGTAAGACAATGTAAGGAGATACTATTTTTATTTTTAAAATGGGTGCAAAAATCCATAGGAAAAGACTATCATTATTTGTGTCTGTTGTGATCTTTCTTAGTTCTTTCAAAGATCTGTTTGCTAAAATCAGCTGCCTAGGAAAATCATTGCTTCACTTTGTTGCCAGATATATTATTTTCGGCAGGCACTTTGGATTTAACCATGTCTAAATATGTGGTTTAATCATCTGAACACTTCAAGTGAGAACATAGACCCTTTCAATTAACATGTTAGTTAAACCCACTGTAGTCCTCCTGAGCCAATTCACTAGTTATAGGAATAACAACATGCTACATCATGGTCATATAACATAAAATGATGATAAAGTCTCAGGCTAACGCCCTTGAGGGTCTAAAAGAGCAGTGAAGTGCAAATCAATTTCAATAATGTAAGAAAGAATCAAAGTCTTTCTTCAAAATGTAGCTGACAAATGACCGGACAAAATACAGAGAAGACTTATAATGTAATCTGTAATGTTATGTGTCTTGCCTTCTTATAACAAGCACTTTAAAATCTTGATCTGGGAGAATTCAGATTTTTTCAAACTGGATCGAAACCACCCTCATGTGAAACAAAGCACATTCAGACCAGATTTCTATACTTTAAATAACTATGATGCTGGTAAAAATGGGCTGAAAATCTGGTGTCTTTGGTTTTCACAAGGCTTTTCATTTTCTATTTGATGCTTTGGCCTCCTTTAATGGGAATCTGGGAGAGGCTGTTAATCTGCAGCAGTGGTTTCCTTTTCTGTGACTACTAAGTGCAGAAAATGCTCTAGACAGCTCTTTGCCTAGGGCAGGACATGGTCAGGGTGGGTAGGAGCATCAGAAAAAAGCTCCTGTTCTGTGAAGTCAAGGAAAGGTGCTGCTTCTGCTGTTGTGGAGAGGGCCAGGCATGGGGCAGAGGGTACTGGTGTCTTTGTTTCCAAGCAGTTCCCCAGTTGCTGCTCAGCAGCAAGAACAGCAGCTCTGCCTTGCAGACTCCTCTTCTAGCTTCTAGGATTTACGTAATTGTGCCGTGCTAATGGTCTTGGCTAAAGTGAAAATGATTAAAACACACTTGACTTTAATTTGTTGAGCTGACATGCACTTTTTTCTTCCAGTGTGACAAATTATTAAAAGAGCAAACCAAATAAAGTGTAATTTACAGCTAGTCTTCTGTTGCATGAACATGGAATTAAAAGCAAAATAATTTAAGAAATTTCACAGTACTTTAATTATAAAAATTACTCATACAGAATACCCTATGCTTTATATTTAAACCCATATTCAGATTTGGTTTTCCCAGGGCCCTGGTACTGTGAGACAACTTGGCATATTTGGTAAACAGGTCAGGTAAAAATATTTTGATAGTTTGCAGTGGTTCAGGAAGTTTGGTGTAGCACAGTATATGTGCAAATACAGATTTGCCTATCAAAACCAGCAAATCCCTTATGGATTAGAACTACTGTCCTAGGGGACTGTTTTAAAAGTACTATTAGAAAGTTGGAGAGCACATGTATTTGATTATATTTGGTGGCAGCTGAGAGTAACAGCACTGGGATTTTTTTCTGTTAGGGCCAATTATGAAGACTTGAAAGACAGTGAAAGTGTTATGTGCAGAAAGAGAAGGAATATTTCATGAAGAATGAGTACAGGAGCTTAAGCACTATCAAAATATTACTATCAGTTCTATGTTTGTAGAGACCTAATACAGAAAGACACAATTTTCCTCAAGCCACTATTTCTAGTTTCATGGAGTGCAACAAAGCTTATTAATGTGACAGTTAAAAGGAGAACTGAAGCAGCCAGTGAATGGTTAATGAAATGTCCTGTTTTGGTATTGGTAGGAAAAGGAAACAGGAGACCAAGGACCATATAATGATTCAGATAAATTTGGATGTCACTTATTCCACGTGATTGTTTTGAAATTTGTCTGTAACTACAAGTCTGTGACTACAAGAGCTATGATTCCTCTCATGAAATGGCCATGGCTTATACCTATTGATCAGAAAACACTGCATATAGTAGACACTCGTGCTGTTCCTGTTACCAGAACTTGTGCTTAGGAACATCTTGCTGAATTTAATGGAGTTTAAGGAAGGCTTAAAAAAAAGTGGAGAGGAGATAGGATATAGTGAACATTAAAAAATCATGGCAGCATCAGTGGCAAACCAGTCTATAATCTTTACTGCAAGCATAAATGATAGAAAATGCAATTATGATGCAAAAAAAGTGAAACTGGGGTCTTGGCTGTATCTGAAAAGCCATTGATCAGCCACCCTGAGACAAGAAGTTCTTGTTTCTTCTCTCACAAGAGTCTGGCATACACACGAATAACCTAGTGGTGAGGCACTCTGTGTTTAGTTATTTCAGCTTAATGAACAATTTTCCACAAACCCTGTTTTTAATATAAAGGCTTCTCTGTACCTAGTCAGCTGTGACCATATTGCATCCTTGAATCTACCCAGGCTGCAGAAATATTTGAGTACTATTCGGTAACACATGAAACTTGTTATTGGTTACCAACAGTTTTCTGCTTTCAGTACTTATTCCTCATGCTATTTTGGCTAATTATGGTAGGTCGGGAAACCTTCAATTCTTTTTTCTCTTCCTTGGCTGGCTGACTAAAAATCATTTGTCTTGTGCAAATAGAAATGCACTGACACACTTCAGTACATTTTAAAAACCTCTTTCTGATCCTGATATTTCTGGCTACATCTTTGGAATTTACTTTAGTAAACATTAATGCCAGCAAAACGCAAATGAACGAGTTTTTTTCATAAAGCAAACACACAAATGACATTAATGTGGCTTAAGTAAATTAATTTATAAATACAAGCAAAAATTCATTGAAAATTTAGCTTCATTAGCAGTCCCTAGAGCTTGTGAGTCTCAGATAGGGTCAAGGACAGGAAGATATAATGGTGTCAAAGAAAAACAGATGCAGGCACATAACTGCTGTATGATTCAGAGATATAATTCACCTGAAGAAATTGGATCTGAAATGCAGCCCCACTCGCTTAAATAGAAGGCACTCAAGCTTGTTTCTGTAGCAGGTTGCAATTTTCTTAAATAGTCTGTTCTACGTGTTCTTTTCCAGCCAAAATATATTATATGTTTCTGTACTGCTTGAAGTGGGTACTGTAGAGTGGTGTGATTACAGCTTTTAGCAGCCTCTTTTTGGCTGCCTGGGTGTCCTTTGGTAATTGAAAACTTGTTTATTGGCATCATTTGTTGGACTTTATTTAATCACTGTTTCTCCTCTAGGAGCTGCTTTATCCCTTCTGAGAGCTGACTCTTTGCATAGGCTTTGTCTGTTTTCTGGCATAGGAAAAGCTTTATTTCATGCAAGGGGATTTATAATTTAGCCACAGTGAGTAGTCAGCAGCCCTCTTGTCGCGGGGTGCAGTGGGATCCACTTGTTTGAGGCCCTGGGAAGTACCTGAGTGAGGGAAGATGCCTCTCCCTTGCAGTGTCCTGGGTGGCTGCCAGCTGCTGCTGCAGCCCTTGCCATCAAGGCCACCCACCCTCATTTCACTGAAGGCAGCAGCAGGCGGTCTGGCCGCAGTTTTAATTGCTAAGAGTTTGTTTAACGTTTCTCTGTTTATCAAAGTGGACCCTTGTTAACACTGATCACTTAGATTTCTGTTTAATCAAATTACATACAGTGTATACTAGGTTTTGCTCTAATTTAAATATTGCCTTTTCATCCTTGTCAGCAGACTACTTCAGCTTAATTTCTTATTAATTCTGACAGGAAAGAAGAGGTTTTTATCTTAGATTACTGTTTCTTTATGGGGCCTGACAAAGGGTGTTACTTGCTGGCAGAGAGAGATGCTGCTGTAAGCCACCAAAGAGCTTCTTAGCTGATGTGAAAGAGATCTGGGGACTGTGTTTGCCCTGGTATAATCACACTAAATTTGTTTTTGACCCCTTAGGAAAAGCTGCAGGCAAGATTCTTCTAATAGGATAGTTATAGGACAGAGGAAGAGTCATCAACTGTAGAGGCCAAAGTGGCTGTTGCAGCTGAATTTTCTACTCATCACCTGAGAGAGAAGGCTTGCAGATCAATACCGAGTTCTCTCTTTGAGTATATGTGTGGAGAGGATAGCTAAGAAATACTGAATTATTTTTATTTGGGTTACAGGTTTGTTTGATTAGTGCTTTATGTGGTGAATTAATGGTGTTGGATTAGTGCTTTATAGTCTTATAAACATGTATCTTTGTATGCATCTGGTGAGCATGTATATACTTCCTTTCTACCAATTAAGGTGGCAGCTCAGAAAATAAGAAATGCAGTCATTGTGTTGGGGTAATGTGGGCAGGAAGTGACCGGCAATCAGTGGTACCTGAAACAAGATAAAGGGAAATGAGTGAATTCCATGCATACACTTTATATTCTTGTGAATACAATACAGGCTGTACATTCCACTGCTCTGCGTTGTTTGAAAATTGCCAAAAAATTAATTGTTGAAAACACTCAGGAGTGGATTTTAAATGTGCTTGTTTATTTGCACTAGAAAGTTAAATATATGGAGACATGCACATACATATGTATTCATGCCTATTTATAGATGTGTGACAGAGCATAGACTTGCTTTACTGTTTGATGATGGGTTCTTCAGTGCTCTGGCACAGAGCCAGCTAAGCAACCCAGACAAGAGCATAGTTGCCTTCTCCTGAGTTTATAACGAGCCCACCTACTCAATTAGTTTGTTTTGGTGACTGAAAATTAGAATGCATGGATTGTTATTTATTCTTATAAACTACATTATTTCTAATATTGCAGGAATATAACATTCTTAATGCTTCTCTCCCAAAAATCTGTCTTTCAGGGGACTGTGACCTGGGAAGGGAACTGTTTGTATTGTCCAAAATTATACCCCGTGTAGTTGTTTTTCATCAGTTTATTCAAAGATGCCCGATTCTATCCTCAGCCAGTTACTTTTAGAGTAGTCTATCTTGTTTTCATACAATGACCAAACAAAATTTGTTTTCTTTCCCTCCATGGCAAGGTTTATAATGATTAGAAAAATCCCTAATCCTGTTTACCAGTTAAATATCCCTCAGGTTCATCTCTCACAGAAACATGATCATGGTTCTTTACAGGAGGTTCAAAATTATAAAAGTTAGACCAATAGTGATTATGAAGTAGCATGACACTACTTATCTCTAAGTCTTTCAGAATCTCTCATGTTAATTAGTAATGATTTCTAATAAAACTAATTCTTCAAATGCAAAGCTATAAAGCTGGTACAGTGGTACCTAGTGCTTGTGGTAAAAGAGGTAGAAGAATTAGAAGTATCTAGAGCACCAAGAAGTTGAATGACAAATAGATTAAATGGACAGATTTCTGTTTGAGGATGGTTGGTTTTAGTTCCTTTCTTCCCTCCTTCTCTCTCTTCCTCCTTCCCTTTTTCTTTTAGGAAGACCTGGTATTTATTTCCTCTTTTGCACTGTACAGTTAGTTTTAATAGTAGTCCCACTACCATCAGTAGTGTCAGACCATGTCACCTTGGCAAGGACCACTTCATATAGAGATGCAAATGTATATGTGGGGATGCATATATATAAATATGTAAATATCCATACCACATACATTAATACATTATACTCTTGAGAGCTTATGAAGTTTATCCTTCCTGGTTTGTTTCCTTTATTCTCTTGGAAAAGATAATGGTGGCTACTTTTGACAGTGGTCTGTTGTGATAAGATCCTTGATACCTTGGAAATAGAGCTCCCTTATGTACCTTGTGAGATATTCAGCAGTCTCTCTCTTAGGTCTCTAGACTATATCTGAAAAGCTGCTTGGCCAGATGGCACTGTAGATCTGTAACATTTAAGCATATTTTTGGCAGTACTGTGCGTGCACAATATCCTGGGTGAAATATTTTTCTTGCCAGGCTAAAAAAGTGTGTAAACTTCAAAAATGCATACAATGACACCTGAATATATTTCTACATTTTTCTTGGCCAAGTACCTGTAGAGGACTTGGTTTAAACAATAATAAGGAGATTAAACAAAAGTAGAATTCGTCATTACAGCTGTTATTTTACTCTTACCAATACGTGGCAAAAATAGTGACTTCTAAAGTTCTTCTAATATCTTATATTTCCCCGTCTGTGACTGCTGAGACAAACTTACCTATAATGTGTCACTAATTATTTATAGTTATATCAGTATCCTAGAGAATTTTACACTTCAGGTTATGAACAGAACCATTTGTTACTCCTATATCTGTTCTCCCCATGGTTGTAGCACATGCAGGCTCCTCTGTACTACATGTGATAAACAATTTAAGACTCATGTAAACAGTCTGACCCCTTTATTTAGCTGAGGCACACAATTAACATTATTTACCAAACATATGACATTTGGTGATATTTACCAGACAGATGACATTCACCAAAAAGAAGAACATTATTTACCTAATGGAAATTCACAAACCATTTGGAATATATGAAACAAACATGGAAATAAGTCAAAAATGCTGACCAAAATTTAAAAACCTAGCAAGAAAAGGCCACACCTCCTGTTCATCTGGCTAATTGATACTTAAGGGCAACTCTAGGGGCAGCTTGCAGTATGATGATTGAATTTTTGTCTGTTGTTCTTCAGTGACATTGAAGTCTGGAGTCAGTCCTTCTGGGCTGATTCTAGTAATTGAAGCTGGAGTGCTAAAATTATGGAAGTCTATTTGAAGTACCTCTAACTGCACCACCAGTTTTTAGTTTACTTGTATGTTTAGACAATGAGTGATATTATGCAATTTACAATGAGTGCTGAGGCATGTACCATAAAAGGCTAAATTCCTTGAAAAGCACAAGTTGTGCTGTCTCATTGTCAGTTGTTGGATGTCCAGTATGAATCCAAAAGCTGAAGCTAGATAGCATGGCTCCCAGCAATCTGTGCATGGGGGAGTTAAAAATCTCAGGATGGGATTCAAAACTGCTATTATGGGTTGGCTTATAGGAAAGTGAGGAGTGCTTAATCAGGCCCACAGGGAGTCATTTATTCCTCCTCAGGTAGGCATCTATATCATCCCTCATCCCCTTACAGTTTTCAGGCATTGCTATCTTTAAAACACACATAAAAGGGGAAGAATGCTTTAAGCCTAACAGTACATAGGCTTGTACTGGATTCTTAGTGTCTTCACACTAGTACTTCAGTCCCTTTTTTCTAGTGAACCAGATTTAAAGAGGTATTCCAGCCTTTTGGGAGCTAGCCAAACCAGGGAGGCAGCAGTGCCATGCATTCCTCTCCTGGTTCAGGTGTTCCATTATGCAGAAAAAGCAGAGAAATATACATCAATCTGGACCCTTGCCAGGAGGAATGCTGTCTTGGGTTCTGGTCCTTCTCTACTTAGATTTCTGCTTCTGTGTTTGATATTAAGCAGCTTAGTTTCTGGATCAAGTTTGTCAAGATGCTGAACCTTGTCTAGACAAAAGTATTCTGCTGATTTCAAAGTTTTCAATAGTAAATGTTTTGGGAACATTTCACTGAAACCAATGAAGTTTGAGCATCTCCAGGATTAGACAGAAACTGAATGGTTATAACATGCATAAATGCCTTATCCACAGCTGTGTGCTTAAAAAATCACCCAGCGAATGACCATTTCTTCTTTTCAGAGCTACTTTTAGTGTTCTTCCTAAAGCTGATTGATTGAATCTGGTATTTTCACTGCAACTCTTCATCAGCTCTACTTCAGCCTATTTATTTCAGGATTGAAATGAAATGATTAAGAAAGATATGTAAATTTTAAGCAAAAGCTGGGGAAAAAGAATAATTTTTAAAAAACCCACAAAACAAAACAAAAACCAAACCCACAAACAGGAAAAGATATAAAAAAACACAACCCAAACTGCAAAGTATAGAACTACAGGGAGGCCTGAAGATTAAAAACCAACAATAAACATGAAAAAATTCTCAGGGTACTATTGTCCTGTACAGTAAATTCACATGGAGGACAGAGATTAAAAAGAAATAATGGAATTAATATTAATGAAAAGACTAGAGAAGGACAAGATCCGGCATTCAGATAACTCATTTTTTTTTTTTTTAAACTGTATGATTGATTTAATCTTGGTTGCTTTGCCACTGTAAACCTGTATTTTGTTCTGTAGTTATTTCCAAGTTCATTGAGGAAAATCAATAAAACTGGGAGGACTTGCATTCCAATGCAGTGAAAGGACTGGGTGAATAACAGTGAAGCACCTGGAATTTTCTAACCTGAAAAGTAATAGGTTGATTCAAATTCTCCAACCATTACTTTGTAAATTTATTTAGGATGGATATGTTTTCTAGACTGAAGGGATCTTGTAGCCATTTTGACCAAAAGTGCTATTTACAAGTGGCATAGTGGCAATATGCCATTGTGGCATGCTTAGATTTATTGATTTGTTTTCAAAGACCAGCAACCACAGTCGTATCTTAATAGAACATATCCCTTGGATGCTCCTAGCTCTCTCACTTGTATTTTGTATCTTTGAATACAAGCCAATATTGGAAATGTTGATTGATTGTTTTAACACCCACTGGCTGAGATTTCTTCTTCTGGACAAATGAATTGGTTGCCTGTGCTGTAAAATATGGCACATGCCATAAACTTCATTACATTCATTTCAAACTAAGGTGCTACTGTCTTCAAAACAAAGGAAAACTAGTCTGGTCACTAGCAGTGTCCGCCAGGGATCAGTGCTGGGCCCAGTTCTGTTTAGTATCTTCATTGGTGATTTAGATGAGGGGATTGAGTCCACCATTAGCAAATTCACAGGGGACACTAAGTTGGGGGGCAGTGTGGATCAGCTGGAAGGCAGGAGGGTTCTGCAGAGGGACCTGGACAGAGTTGGGCTGATTCCAACAGGATGAGGTTCAACACGGCCAAGTGCCGGGTCCTGCACTTTGGCCACAACAACCCCATGGGGAGCTCCAGGCTGGGCACAGAGTGGCTGAGAGAGCAGCCAGGCAGAAAGGGACCTGGGAGTCTGGATTGACAGGAAGCTGAACATGAGCCAGCAGTGTGCCCAGGTGGCCAAGAAGGCCAATGGCATCCTGGCCTGGATCGGGAACAGTCCAGGGAAGGGATTCTGCCCCTGTACTCAGCGCTGGTGAGGCCACAGCTTGAGTTCTGTGTCCAGTTCTGGGCCCCTCAGGTCAGGAAGGAGATTGAGGTGCTGGAGCAGGTCCAGAGAAGAGCAAGGAGGCTGTGAAGGGATCCAGCACAAGTGCTGTGAGGAAGGGCTGAGGAGCTGGGGGTGTTGAGGCTGGAGAAGAGGAGGCTCAGGGGAGACCTCATCACTCTCTACAACTCCCTGAAAGGAGGTTGGAGCCAGGGGGTGTGTCAGTCTCTTCTCCCAGGTAGCTCCCAGTAAGACAAGAGGGCATGGAATTAAGCTCTTCCAGGGGAGGTTTAGGTTGGGTATTATGAAGAAATTCTTTACAGAGCGTGTGATCAGGCACTGGAATGGGCTGCCCAGGGAGGTGGTGGATTCTCTGTCCCTGGAGGTTTTTAAGAAGAGTGGCACTGAGTGCCATGGTCTGGTAACGACAGTGGTAGTGGATTAAGGGTTGGACTTGATCTCGGAGTTCCTTTCCAACCTAGCTGATTCTGTGATATTGTTGAAAACTGCCCTGTATTATATTCCCTTGGGTTGTGACTTTTCCATACATCAAGGAACTGCCTTCTAATGCCTCATATCTGGCAAACCTAGCCAACACAGTTGGATTTTCAAGGGTTTTTTAAACCAAGTGGTCAAGGTTTAGATATAAAACATTTAGGCCTTTGCCTTAAGATAGCAATGTTCAAGAGCAGTTTCTTTCAGCTGCTACTGAACTCAGCACACTGTAGGAATTGCAAGCCAACAACTGAAAATTAAAATCTAGTTTTCACTAAAGCAATGACCGTGTGCTTTGTAGGAGCTGTGCAATGTCTGCTTAACTTAGACCTTGACAGAAACTGAGTGGCAGGAGCCACTGGTTTTAAGGAGAGGATCTTATTTCTTGCCTATTGAACATATACCAATTTCTGTTCCTATTTCAGGCACTTGATGACATGAGGCTGTGTCTTGTAAATATGATCTTTCTCCTTGTTCTGTTGTAGCCCTGAGTCTGGGCTATGCTACGTGAAAATGAGGTTTCCTCTTACCCCACAGTTTAAAACCAAGGCACAAAACAAAAGACATTTCTGAAGGAAAGAAAAGTCTGTTGCATGCCAAGTGGAGGTGGAGAGATTAGAGGCGTGTAGAACCAAGGTCTTAGAGAATCAATCTCTTCAGCAACCTTCATCTTAAAAATTTGTTATATTGTATGTATTTTATAGGTATAGTCATGTTTCCCTTAATATTACAGAAATTTCTGATTGATCATGGCTTAAATCTCTTTATGACTATTTGGGACATATTACTGCACAAATGTATGATTCAGTCTCTTGAGCACAGGTGTTACAATAGTGGTTTATGACCTCGAGATGTGTTTATTATAATCTACTCTTTATAAAGAAACTGCAAATAATGACAGAAGTTCAAAGTAGTAGCATTTGCAAGCAACTGAAAACATAATTTCTCTGTTCTGTATTCCACTCAGGCTCTCTAGTGAATATATGTTGTAGATTGTTTTATTCCCTGATATTCAGAGCCCTATGTATTTTAAATATACTCCTTGCTATAAGCTCTGACAGCTACAATCCACTGGAATCACGAAACTGTGACCAGAAGAAGAAATTTCACTACCACAGAGAGGAGAACTAAGCTTATGAAACTTACCACAGGAATAAATAAAAAAGACTCTCAACCTCACAGTATTCAGCAAAATGCAGCTCATTGAATTGGCTTTCCCTCATTAAATTTCTCATGCACAGATACACAGACACTTATCTATCCCGTTTTTTCTGATCTCTGGAGAAGGGAGAGATGTTATTTTTAAATCCTTTGCAGAGTCTGTATATTGTGGTGATAATCACCTTAAGAAAATAGAAATGTAATAGCTAAACAATACCATCTTACTGTTTAAATTGGAAGAAAAATATATCTGTGCCTTTTTTTAATTTCCAGTGGAATTAGTAGAGTTCATGATATGAAGTCCTTTGGTTTAGTTATTCATAGGTGCTGAGAGGCAGTGTGCTGAAGATGGCATGGAAAACAATACGTGATGTTTTGATCCTGTTCGACTGAACTTGGATCAACATTTTTGACATCTAAAAAGAGTCATGTTCAGGTCTTTTCAAAAAGACTGTGTGAGATTAATGCTTGGATCATAGTTAGGAAAAATCCTAGATATTTTTCCTCTCTGCTCAGAAGATTATGCATGGCATGAATACTGATTCTCTGACGCTGGTGAGCTAAAGAACTTATCTTGATTTTCGAGTGAGAGGTTGACTCAAAATCAGAAACTGTCATTGGAAACAAAGATTGATGTAGCCAGGGACTGTGATATTGAGCTTCTAATTTTTTTTACAATACCTGATGTGTCACTCAACTAAGATTTCCTTTTTGAAGAGGGACAATAGATAACTGTCAGAAGTTGTTTCTGTTTGTACAGTTTTATTTTATACTTTTGTGTACTCAATGGTTTTATTGGCGATTTGCCAAACTAGATGCCAGCTCCTATTTTACGTGCATCGCTTTTCTTCTTTTTCCCAATGCACGACAAGACATTTGTGGAAGTCTGTAATTACAGAATAACCTGAATATTTACCCTTAGAATATCTCTAGTTGCTGGAATCTGTGCTACTGCAGTGACTTTGCATCTTCTGAAAATCCAGTAAAGTAGTACATGGCAGAATCCTAATCTTAATTCCTTTATTTAGACATTAAAATCGCTCATATATGGTAAGCATTAATTTCTGTAGAATGTGAACAATTTAAAATTTATTAGTCATGTTATAAAAGGTTATACATTCTTGTTTGACTGCAGTTTTAATGATTTGCTTATGATATATCTGATTTTAGTGTAGAGGTAGTTTGTTGACCTTAATTCAACCATGCATTTATCCCTAGCCTCTTTATTCTGTAATTGTGTCTTAAATCCCACTTAGTTATCATTTCTTAGATTTACAGACCTCAGAAATTTGTTTTGCTTTGCTGTCTGGCAGAATAAGAAAATAGAAGAACCACTTCACTCTTCCTCACAAAGGTCTAGGGAACAGAAATGGGAATTATATTAAGGATAAATTTATCTAGTTGAATGTGTTTGGCACCTCAGTACATATCTGAATTCCAGAATGTATGCTGACCTTTATGGTTTCGTCTCTATCTGACTAGATTATGTTTCAGAGAAAGGTCTTACTAGTTTTATATCTGAAATAGATTATCTAGAGATGAATCACTTAGAGCTGTACATACAGGTCTGTCAAAAATGAATAGGGTTTCTCTTTTTTCATATCCCTGTGATGCTTGGGATTCTCCAGTTGATCATGTTCCTAAGTTTATGGTTGGGTTTTTTTTCTCTTTGGCATGCTATTATTTTAGTGAAAACATCAAGGAGTATGACACTTGCCTCTGAAAAAATTCAGGATAAATCTAAAGAAAAGATAACTTCTTTTTTCACAGTGTTCATTCATATTGCTGCAAAGAGCTGTTCCATTTATGCTCATTTGCAATACTTTTTCTACAACAAAGTGTTAGTTATCAAAGCCTGGCATTTGAATTAATTTGCCCACTCCATTTTGCTTCTTCTTTTAACAGAAATACTTAATTTTTACACAACATTCCATTTTGTACCAGTATCACAACTTTAGGAGGTTTTTAAATCAAGTCAGATCAGCATCCAAAAAATTGAAATCTTGGTCCATCTGTCAAGCTATTGCATTTCATTTGTAATACATTAGCTACATTTCATTAGCTACAGTTAGTTCCTGCCCCAGCACAAGATACTTGCTGATCTAAAAGTAGCCAATAAAATTACTTTTTTAGGGAAATAAAAAAGATCCATGCTTTTTGGCATTTGAAAATCCACATTCATTCCTTGGTTGAATGACTGTTTATTTGTCACCAGCTATCTAGCTACCTGCTGTCTTATGTGAATATTTGTGGACACGGAACAAAAACCTCAGAAGTGTGTTGGAACCCTGTAGCAAAGTGTGGCCTGTGGAAGGATTGTCTCACATAACTCTTGTTTAAATATATGCAAAGCCCAAGTCTCATATATTTCAACAAAACCAAAAGGACAATAGTGACAATGGTAAGAGAAAAAAAATCATAACAAACAGTCAAAATAGCAGAAAGGCATTTAAATGTCTCTCTAGAATTCATACATCAATTAAAAGCCTTTGGTTGTAAATCTGAATAATGCTAAATAAATCAAATCTGACAGTTGTTTCTACTAAATACCTTCTGATGTGATCTGCATAACAGCTGTCTGATACTTTCAAATATGAAGCAGGTTATAGAGTTGGATTAACTTTATCCCACCTAGAAAGGTGAAAATGGTGTTCTCACTTCCAGTTCTGTTAAGGTGATAATTAAGTAGAAATAAAATAATAAAGACGCAGCTATTATATGAAATTATGAACCTGCCATTAGCTTTCATGTTTCATTGTGATCAATGGGAGTTTAAAGTCAATCAATAGCATCTATATGATGAAGAAAATTTAAATCTTATTAGACATTTTCCTATAATCATCACTGAGAAATGTCTCAAGAAATTCACAAAGAAATATCTTGTAAATTAGACCGTGTATTGTTTACCAGAGAAAAATAGATCATAACCTCTGCAATAGCTCTTGAGCAAAAATATGGAAATTCCTTTTCTTGGGCTGAAAGAATATTTAGAAATACATTTGGATTAGTCACTCTATTGCAAATTGTTGAGGAAGGGTCTGTAAATTCCCAGGCTTCAGCTGCCTGACTTCTAGCATTTATAGCTTATTTGCTTTGGAGGAGCATTGTTCTCTATGATGTGTTGCTTTCCCTCTGAGGGACTTCTGAAGAAGTGCACTCATATGGTGCAAGTTTTAAAAACAGCTCGTAATTTCTTCCTGGACTACCTCTCCGTCTTCTCTGAATCACTGATATAGAAGCAGTCTTTAAATAATATTTCATTCTAGCCAGTACAGTAGGACTAATGCACAAAAAGTTTAGGAAAACAAAATTTATATTTGTATTAGTATATATTGTGTATTATTTATTGCTTGCAATTTATTTTATTATATAGTTTTGGTATATTTTTCTTGAAATAGCTGATTATGTTAATAAGTAAAGATGTCAGTTATGAAAGCTAGACTTCATTAAATATTGATTCACAACTCACAAAGCTTGTCCATACTTTATTACACAAATAAAGGAAAAATTCCAGAAGCTGTTAGTCTGTATGAACCGTTCATGATTTTAGTAATAATTTTCAGGAACACTGCTGCTGACGTGCCACCTTGGGGGCAACCTCAGTCATTTATTTACTTTTTGATGTGTTTGATATAACATTGTCAGAACAGAAAAGATGCAAACCAATTAAAAATCGTCCCTATGGCCAGCTGGAGTAATTTACCAACACAGAGGCCCTTTGATGCGCTCAGTTTTATTGTGAAATAAAACACTGTGTGTTTCTTACAGCTTTTGACAAGATTCATTTTGAATCTTTGTGTCAGGAGATGTACAAATGTTACTTGTAAATGAGAAATGTATGCAAGGTATTCAACCACTGCTGAATTTCAATGAACTTTGTGGTTCTAGTGTCATGAAGCTCTGTCAAATGTTAACAGAAATTAAAGGTAAAATTCATATGGAGCTTTCACAAATCACAGCCTTATCTGTCAACATTTTATAATAACCTAACAGTTATGATCTATCAAGGTATTAAAGTGCAATTCGAAGCCCCAAAGGAAAATCATGACATTCTCAGACCAGTAAAATAACAATAAATATTTTTATTGAAGAGAATTGTCAAGCTTTCCTTTCAGACTCCTCTCACTAATTGCATTTCAAGCAACTCCTGTTACAAATGCTGAGAATAGGCAGGAGAAAAACACTTAGACTGTTATAACTTTGGAATACTTTAGATAGCACTGGTTTATATTTATTTAGCGTTTCTTTCTTGCATTTTTAAAAATAACTCTGATTTTTAATTTTTGATAAGGTAGTTTTTACAGGCACATTAAACTGTGGCACAACAATTCTCATTTAGGCGGATAGCCACTAAATAGATGAAAGAATTCCATCTTATCTGTCATTATTTAAATTTCTGTAAAGACATCTGTTATATGAACATAGGCAGAGTCCAGAAACATGTAGCTTTACATTCAACTCTTTGGTCCTAATGCTGAAAATTGATCAGGCCTATGAAGTTCATTGTGCTTATTCAAAACTGTATTAATCTTATTTTCTGCTGCTGAAAACATAAAGGCTTACACTGAGATTTGTCTGCATTACAGCCTGGTTTTGCTGCTTCGAGGTTCAAAGGGCTACAAAGCCAATCATAAAGTCAGTGAAGGGCTGCATCAGCTTCATCTGACACCTCCCTAGCTTTCCAATGGAAAAGTAATGGAGAATTTCAAATATTCCTTGTTCTAACAATGTCTGTTTGCGCTTACTTGAATAAAACTTATCTGTGAGGATTGTTACTTAATTAGTTACTAGCTTGCTGTTCCCTTTTCAGGGAATGGGTAAAAATTACATATTTGTTCAAGGTGTGGAAAATGAAAGGTCAGAATATGCATATATACTTATATATATGCATATATATTATCTACATGTATATACACACGCCTGCCTGTGAGGATGAGAGCTCGCACACCAAGAAAGTTCTGTGATGTTGAAGATGTACACTACCCACCTTCTAATAGTGGAACTTTTTTTTTCTCACATGAAAAAGTTCAGCATGCTAAGATCAGGGGTGGGCTGAAGTATCTTTGAGTGCCTGTCTGAGTAACATCTTCACAGCTTTGCAGAAGATTATTCCTAGTTATTTGTTTTCTTCATCACTGAAGACTCACAAAGTCAAAGCTTCAAATGCCTATTTTTTTCAGTTACAGTAGAAGACTCAAGTTCAAACAAAATATTTTTTCTGCTTTGGTCCAGTGTGCAATTGTAGAAGCATGTGCACCTCTCTCTTAAGTTGGTATCTGAGTACTGGAAATAGAAGTATATTTGACATGGCATCTCTTTCTCAAATCTTAAAATTGATATATAAAATTTCAAGTAGTTGTTTACACTGGGAATCCAAGGTCAAGGCTTGCCTTCTAGACTGGTGGTTAGGAGACAAGCTTTAGAAACGTGGGTTTAGCTCTCCTTATCTGGAGGTAGATGTTGAAATGTTGTTTCTCATGTGTCATGTGGAAGTTGTTACCTACTGATTTATTAATTAAAACAGTCTTCTGTTATGGGAATCCGTTCTTTCATTTCCTTTGCAATTTTACACAAGAAATTCAGAGTTTTTTGGGTTTTCTAATTTCAGCAATAAAAGTTCTAATGACTTTAAGTTCTCTTCACTCCGAACTATTTTTTGAGGAACGTTTTTCTCTTTTAGTTCAGTTGCCAAACCACAAATAATCTCTGTCTCCTTATGTTATAAAAACTTAGTCTGAGGTTGAGGACAAACTGTAATAGCTGTAATAATTTTAGAACTTTTAATAACTTTTCCTCTGTAGGAATACCAAGCAAATTTCTCATACTGTTGTCCATTTAGTATAATTTTTATTTAATTGTAAATTTCCACAAGGCTACCCTCTACACCCAGTACATAAGTTTAGACACAGTTAATGATAGTCACTGTTTTGAGAGTTTTGTATCTGGTGCTGTCATGAATCCAGCAGAATTAACTTATGATCAAAAATGCTGTGTAGGAGGAAGGCACAAATTGTTCTGCTTTTCTAGGAAAAAAAGTGCCCCCTGAGTGAGCCCAATGCCACAGACGTGGCTAAAGGAGGGTGGCTGGGATTTTCCATCCTTACATAAGTGAGACAAAGATCAAAGCATAGGGATCCTCTTGCATGGGACAGTTTGCATGTCGTAGGAAATGTTTTTCATATGGTGGATAACTATGAAAACCAAAGCTGAATTGAAAGATTACTTTTCCTACAGGGGACATTTCCTGACTTCATTATAATCCTCAGTAGCTATAAGCAAACCTCAAGATGTTTGATGATACAGTGGCAAACAGGTGCCTCATCTCTGAACTTCATTGAATCTGCATTGTTGCATTTACTGTTTTCTTAGAATACACTTGAATTTTAGACACTGGTACTTGATGTATCTGCCAGACTTCAGCTCACTTGTTTGGCTTCTTTCCAGTATTCTCCAGATCTACTTCCATCTCTGATTGCATCCAGGAAGTGCAGTAATACAAAAATAATCAGTGGAAAATAGAATAAAATTAATTCCCTTACTAATTTCAAGAATAGTTATGAAAGTTTATTTGTAGTACTTAACGGTCTGTGCTCTTTTCACTACATGATCTTCAAATTGATTTTATACAAAGATTATGTCTTTCCTGCAAAAGGAGCACTTGTATTCCATGCCCTGACACTCTTGAATTACTTGCATATATGAAAACTCTCAGACTTTTAGCTGAAAATAAAAATGGAAGATTTTCAGCATTAAGCCTGCGTTGTGATTGTTACTGCATTTCACCTTGCAGGCAGAAACATTGGGATAGGTAGAACTATAGTTAAATGCTTGTACTGTATTTGATAAAAAGTTTTTGGTGAAGGAGAACTGTAGAAGGAGATTGTTTTCATGCTGTGATCTCTTTTTTTTTTTTTTTTTTTAAATTGGGAACATGCTCAGTATTGTGGAAATACTTAGAACTACAGAAATAACACTATTTCTAACATTCCAAAGCCTGTTGCCTCAGATGGAAATTCAAGCCATATCATACCAAATATACAGTGACCTAAAGATATCGTAAAACTGGTGAGTTTTGGAGAAATGCACATTTTTAATCCGTTTCCATTGAGAGTTTTTCACCCTGTGATTACTCCCTTTGAACAAGAAAAAACTGCTTAGAATGATAAAAATGGAGATAGGCATTTAATACGATCTAGAGGCCAGAAAAGACTACCAAAATATGTTTCTTTAAACACATAAGTATTCATTAAGTGAGAAAAACGTATTTTACAACAGAATCATTAAATACCACTTTGAAACTCATCCTTTGATTTTCATCCTTTCATTGCAGAATAAGTACTCTGTGTACCATTTGGACATTTGAAGTTACTTCTTGTCATATTTGAAACACTGTGTTAGTTTTGAATGTATCTTCCCAATTTCATACATTTTATCTAATACAGAGCATCACTGACTTGCTTGGTTTTGAAGTATCCCTTTTGATTTGGTAGAGAAACGTATCAATAAATTTTATAAATTCATATATAAATCTATACATTTAGTGATACCAGGAACTAGTATTTTGTGGTGTAATTCCTCCACAACTAATACCTCTTTCTTTTATGATACTTCTGGGGATTAAGTACCTGCAAATACCTAAGGATGTATACTATTTTTTTCTCATAAGAAATATCCTTGCCTGTAAAAGGTAATGCAATATGTAAAGCGGGGGACAGAATTTGTAGACACTAAGCACAGTAGCTCACTGTCTCTTTATGCTGTTCTAAAATAATATTTTTCATTTTGAGTTTTCACCTGTGTATTCAGGTAATTAGTATGTTTGCACAGTTGCATCACTGGGCATTAGCTCGTGGTTTGCTGGAGACACCTGTGTCTTCAGGTCTCAGCCTTTCATGTGTTGGATTTAGATAAATCAAGCTACCAAAAGACTGTGTTCTGGAACAAGAGTCTGGAGCTTTGCTTTTTGTCACAAGCATTTTGGTTGGAGAATATACAGAGTTATACTCACAGATTTTACACTGCAGTAAATTGGAAAGAGATTTTGATTTGTAAATATAAAACCAGTTGAATTTCATACATTCAAGATTTTTTTTTTTTAATTTTATTTTATTTTAGTAGTTCTGTCTGTTTCCTCTAGACCCTGGCAGCTTTGGTATTTCAGCTGAAAGCTTATCCTTTAACAAGCTGCCTGGTCTTAAAGTCTACATAACAAAACTAGGAAATAAGAATCAGTTACTGGGTGGAACCAAGAACAATTCATTTTGGTTTTGCTGTAGTGTTGCCTTTTAAAAATGAGTTCGTGGGAGCAGTTTAGCTTTAATTTCCTGATTCAAATCACTGTGCTCTCCTGCATGAGGTTTCAATAAGCTTGAACACAAAAGATAAACAATAAGCATTTCTTTGTTTTCTGATAGCTTTTGAAGGTTTCTTGCTCATACCAGACCTTACTCTCAGTGAGATGGCCACTGTGTCTGCTAAAGCCTTCAGGGAAAAAGAAAGCAAAAGCCAGATAACACGAAGACACCATTAAAGTGTGAGAAATATTTCAGGATACAAATTCAGATGGTAGTGTCAAGAATATACAATGAAGAGACAATAAAAAAGTTGAAGGAATGAAGGATCAGTGCCTTTTGAACAGATGGGGACGTAAATAGTCTGGCATATATCAAAAGTACTAGTACATTGTGTTTGGGAATGTTACTTGACCGTGTTCATAAAAACTTCATTTAATAAAAAACAAAAAACCTCCCCTAATTGCATGTTTATGTATGTAAATACATTAAGTCTTCATGAATGACTTAGGATTTGGCATCTTTTATTTTTCTGTTTAGATAAACTGAAAAATGAACCCTAATGATTTTGGTGCCAAAACTCTCATTAGCCTAGGTATTTCTAGGCAGCTTTGGAATCTCAGCTTTATTGCAGGACAGCATTAAAAGCAAAGCACTCACTCCTGGGGAAGCTCTAGTACCTTGATCATTCACTGAAGGCCCTGCACTGTCATTAGCTTGTCAATGGCTTTCTCCATTGCAGCCCAGCTCTCTCCTTGAAGCAGGGAAACCTCCACCTTCTGTAACATCATCTTGTCACTATGGAAACAAGTACACTGCTACAATTTCTGCACTGGGGGGAAACAGGTAAGCCACTAACCTGGCAATGTGACTGGAATAATTCTGCTTGTTCCAGGGTTAGACCTGAAATCCTTTATGCCAGTATCGAATGGAAAGAAAAGGTGGAATGGGAAAGAGTTTAAATGTGTTACTAGTATTTAGTAAACAACTTTTAGAAAATTCTAGAGAGGAGGGAAATATTTGGTTTGTCTTCCTTGATGTGAATCCTTTGTTAGTGTGGTTCTGAATGCAGCTGTAGGTTTTGTACCTACTGCCTTTTTCATTTGTGGTGGGGTTTTTTGTCATTTTTGTTTTGGTTTAGGTTGGGGTTTTGTTGTTGTTGTTGTTTGGGTTTTTTTGTTTGGTTGTTTTTTTTTTTTCCTGTTGAATCTCTCAGTCAAACTAAACCCCTTCCTCAGTCTGTACATAAACAAATCCATATGTTACCTGTTTAGCTGAAAAAAAGTGCAAGGTGAATGAACATTTGGCACGAGGCACTGAAAACATTTTTGGACAAATCTGGTCTGAGTTCCAGCTTTATGACAAAAGCTGGAATCACATAAAATCTCATCTAGTTCTGCTGAAATTTTGTTGTCATGTTCCTCACAGCCTTCTTGCAAACCATTGGTAACAGTGGCAACTTTAGCACTGTCAGAGATCTGGATTGGCACATAGGAGCAGTAAGACAGGCATTTTCCAACTCTAAATGTGACACCAGACACCAAATCTGTTCATCATCACTGCTCTACAACCTCAGCCTCCACCTTTGGAGGTTTTCAGCAAGAAGAACGTGTTGTTTCCCTGGGCTAGCAGATGAAGCTGCTCAAGGTTAACTACAAACAGGAAAGAAGCATCAAGCAGCTTCTCTGCTCTTTGTGCAAACATGTCTGTTTTATTCTTTTGCAGCCCCTGTTTCATATTGACATCTTTAAGTAACTCTGCAAAGCAGTCTCCACCGTGCTTTTCTTTCTATTGCTCATATTTAATCATTTTACTTCTAATATTTTTTTCTTCTCTTGCAGTCATCATCCTCTTATGCTATTCTCTTCAGTTCACTGCTGAAGGGAATATATAAGTATATATTCTCAATAGCTACTCATAGCAAACAGAAAAAAGGAATAACATGAGTTAATCCTGGATGGGAACTTCGTCCCTATTGTCTACCCACCTTTTTCCAGAGGGATACTTTAGTTGATGTGTGGCAATATGGACATATCCTGAGATTCTCCAGACTCAGATTTGCTGAGAGGGTTTTGTCTGCATGGTGAAAGCTTCGTGTAGGATTTTCTTTTTTGCCTCCAAAGTGTGCATTCTGGAAACATTCCTGTATCATTCCTACAAAGGTATTCTAGCAAAGCACTAAAGTTTTAACAAATTTGGAAACAAAGTTACAAGAGAGAAAATTATTTTAACAAAAAAAAAAAAAAAAAAAAAAAAAAAAAATCTAGCTGTTACTGGTTTTTAGTTGCTCCTTTGCTCCGTCTTACTTGAGGGGCTGGTGAGTCAGACACCAGTACCCCAGTCTGATAGTACATGTTGGACCAGAATGAAGTGTACTTTATATTAAAGACAGCCTTCACACTCTGCTTTCTTCAGTCCTTTGCTAAACCATATTCTCTCTGGTCTTCTGCTGCACTTTATTCCTCCACATCTCATAAAGTTCTTTAACTTTATTCCATTTTGTTAGTCTTCATACAGGCTGCCGTAAATGTTTGCACTGTAATGCTATTAGGAAATTGTTATCCTCAGTTGTCCTGGACAAAATTCCTGGAGCAAACAATGTTTATAGTTTTGCAACTTTTTTTGTTGCCATTGAGAAAAATAACCATTCCAAACCTCTTGTACTCCTGGAAGACTACTAGATGTTTCTGCAGAAGCCAACATTGCTTGAATATTTCTCTTTTACTGTTATTGTTGCTTTGACAGCTTTTATTTTATAGCGACTTTAATCATGTGTATCCTGTTCCTTCACCTCTGGCATTTTGCAAATATTCCATTTTTCAGTTCCTGCTACCATAACTACCTTCATCAAGTTCTTATTCATCAATCTCTTTCTCCCACACCCACAGGGGAAACCCCAAAAGGAGACCATTTTGGCTAAACAAGAAATGCAAAATGTATATATGTAAGAAAATCTACTAATTAGAAACAAAACAAAACAAAACAAAAAAGCCAACAAAAAACAAAAGACAAAATGTTAGGTATATAATTTAATGTGTCCCAAAGGCAATATTGGCAGTAATTTATGCACTGACAGTTATGCCTGTTTATTCTGTGCTCAACCATACATGAAAAAAAGTGCCAACAAGTAGAAAAATAAAAGGGACTTTTGCTATCCAAACTAGCAGTAGACTATAGGAGGAAGATTAAAACCACGTTTACGTTTTCCCCTAAAAAAGAAAGGTAAGAGAGGATGTAGACACAGACAGATTTCTTACAGTAATGCTTTGGATAATTTTTTTCTCAAATCTGTTTTGGTAAATGAGAAAGGAAAAAAAAAAAAAAAAAGAAACTAAAATCAGGGTTTGAGTGTGCTTCTGCATCTCTCACTACTAATTATTGTCTTAGAAGACATCAGATAATAAGTATCATAAGGGAATATAGTACTTCCAGTCAGTCCTGTGCAGGAGATAGTAGGTCAAGGCAGACAGTAGTTGTGCAGAATATGGTTTTGAGGCAAAAGCCAGTGAGTAGAACTAGATTGACATATTGCAGCAAAAAAAAGGTGCCAGAAGAAAGTGAGAATGGAGAATATAAGAAGCTGAAGTTGTGACACCCGCAGCTATTTGTTATTACCTGCAGAAATAGATGATTTTCTAGGGGAAAAAGTTGTAAAGTTGAATAGTTGATGTGTTAGATTCCTAGATAGTCACAAATAGCATAAGCAGTTTAAATTCATGACATAGCACTGAAAAAAATGAAGCTGACTGTTAGGTATTATATCAGCTCCTTTAATTTCATTCATCTTCTGGCTTCTGACCCAAGCTAGTAATAACAGTTCTTTTGATATTCTCATTTTGAGTCTGAACCCTGCTCAAAAGAGAGTTTATTTTTGTCCAAGTTGGTTCTTTTGATGGTAGGCCTAGCTGTACTTTAATAAAGCACACTGCAACCCTGTGGCCTGCTTTCAAAATATATCGAAATTACCTTTTGACTCAGGAATTATCAGATGCAAAACTACCAAAACTCTGTAAAAGCTTCCTAGTAAGATTTCTCCCATATGATCAGAAGTGGCAGTATGTATTCCTATGCATATAAAGATATAACAATTGCTTGCTAAAATTCTATATGGTGATGCAGACCAAGAGGTTCTAAACATCTCTAAATAACTAGGTTCTGTGGACTGTGTCCCATCAGCAGGATAACTGGCACAGATTATTGTCCACACAGTATTCTTAGCAGGTGTACGATGGCCAAGGAAAGGAGGAGGAAAATCAATTCCTGTATGAAAAGATAAGAGGTAAAATAAACAAGTATTTTTTAAAGCAATGTCTGAGTTTCCAACCTGAACAGAGAACACTGAGCTACACATGAAAAAAATGTGCTGTTAAGGTTTTTACTAGCAAATCACTTATGACAAAGCTGTTGAATAGCACATCTTCTATTGAGAGTCTCTTGCATCTTACTTCAAGTGTAATCAACAGAAAGAAGAGTATCCATTACATTCTTAATAATAGATGAAAGCATTGCTTGATCTAAGTAGTAATTTAAAATCCAGAGAAATATTAGAAATGTAGAAAAAAAATCCATGACTCCATGTCTTTACCTTAGTCTTATTCATTTAGAAGTGATGTCATCCCTACATGAGATCCATGGAAGTGACTTGCAACTACTAAGAAACCTGAAGGAGCTCAGCTAATGGGAGAATTTTGCTATATAGCAGCTCTTCAATACTACTGATGCTTCTCCTTATGCTTGGCCATTTGGTCTGCTACATTTTATGTAATTAATTTTTCTTAAGGTGTTGAAAGCCTGTAAGTCATTTCCCTGAATGTTTAACTATGATGACACACAAAGCTTAGTGCTTTGTCTCAAGATTAATTTCATAAAGTGTGGGGCTATTATGGTTAATTGTAATGTACTTTTGAAGTAAAGTAGCCCTTTTGTTTATGATGTAACATATTCTTCCTACTCCAAAGCAAAAAATTACGAAATTTATTCAAATTACCCATTTAATTTGCACTGAACTAACTACTGTCATGTCTAAACAAGAACTGACAGCTGTTTTTTTTCAAACACATGAAAAAGATTTTTATTCTCCTTCCCTCTCCGCACCCATCTCCTGGTTCATGTTAGCTACTGTCTTTGGTGTCTTTATAGCTCTGTATCTCCATGCCACAGCACGGTGTTAGATATCAAGACCCCAGCTCAGCATGACAATGTAGTATGCCCAGTAAGCTGAGATGTAGGGAATGTTAACTCTGTTAATGTAATTCTCAAATGGAATTCTGTGCCACTGTAGGTACACAGTTTTCGGTATCATCAATGCTACTGAAGAGATAGGCTAGAGTGTGAGGTTACAAAACTAAACATTGCAGATGAGACAAGTGTCTTTGGCCCTTTTCTGTGGTCTGTGCAGCAGATCCTGCTTGCTTTTTGCAGGTATAAATCCAGAATGTGATCAATGGGCATCATGCAGCAGGGCAGGTGCTACCAGGAGCTTCAAAACAATTGTTGTCCCGATAGCGCATGCTTCGAGACAAATAGAAAGGCTAAATGCCATCCCAAATGCTGTTCTCTGTGTTGTTCCCATAGAGGTAATAGGGTGTTTCCTTCCTCCAATAAGTAAATATTTCTCTGAAACATGCAGGTGATTGATTTTCTGACCAAGAAAGCTCCATTAGAACAGGAAATTTGTAATAATTAAGTTAGCAGTTTGGTCCCAAAGACTATTATAATAATTACATGGTTGCAGGTGACTCCTTACATTTAATTTTCTGTGAATGCCCAAAGCCAGTGTTGAACAGGATCCCTTTCAGTCCTTTGCTTGTCAATCTTAATTTGTAATGCTGTGTGTTTATTAAAATGCTCATGTTAACTACACGTGATCTAGACTCTAAAGAGGCAGCATTACAGAGTATGTTGCTCTTCCTTGCTCTATTTTATATTCTCTTAGAATGAACCATTCTTTATTTACCAGTGCAGTTGAACATAGACACAGTTAAATATATTGCATTATGTGCAATACAGCATATCCACTCACTGTCCACTCTAGAACATTGGATTTCTATGCAAATTTTACTTGCATTGCTAAACTAGGCAGACAGAGGTTTCCTATTATGCAGAATACTTTATTAAGAAGTAAAATATGTAGGCAACAAATACTTTTTAATAACTTTTCTGGATAGAGCTCCATGGCTGCGGGTGCAGGTGCTTTTTCTTAATCATCCTTCTCTCAGCTACGGTTGAAAAAAAGCAATGAAATTAGTAGCTGGATCATCTCCTATAGCCTGCTCCCACTCCCTGCTGCTTTTTGATACTGGCAAACACATTCTCACCAACTTCGGAGAAGTGTACTGCTCAGGGTAAGGGACTATATTTCTTTTTTCCTTCTACTTCCCAATACTATCCTGCAGCTTTCCCTTCCTCCTCCCAGTGATCCAGCCATATTAAATTCCTAATGCCAGTGAGCCCTCTTGAGCAGGGAAGAATTAATTTCCTCCATTCTTTTCATTAATCTCTGAAATACTATGTACTAGGACACAATAAGTTCCACTGTGCAGCAGTGATAGGATTCAGCAATAAATCCATGCTAAGTGAGACCTGTTATACAACTACTAATCTCATATATTCACCTGTGCTAAATCTTGAATCTCATCTCATATCTATCAATAGAGAGAAGATCCATTTTTTAATAATGTATTATTGAATTTACTTCTCCATGTTGGTCCAGAAGATGTGCAAAATATAGACTGCTTACATATACTCTGCAATTTAAACTGTCCTAGAAGTTCCAGACTAAAGTTACAGAAATTCACTAAGACAGAGTAGACAGTATTAATAAATTTGCTGTCAGTTGTGTAAGTGCAATAAAAACATATGGATGAGGAGTCTATCAATACCACTGAAAAACCTTTCCTTGCCTTTCTTACCACAGATTCAATTTAAAATATATAGAAAAAGATTTACTCCATTACTGCTCTTTTATGCTCCACTTATAATGCTGTATTAGACATTACAGTTTTCTCTATTACATTCCTCCAGAACAAAAAAAGGCACAAATTATCTTCAGTCACTGATTGACTGGTGGTGTTTTGTGATTTTGTGGCTGCAAAGAAATGACAAGAAAATGAACAAAACTGGTGAAAAGACAGGAAAGAAAAAAAACCCCACCATCAAAAAAAATACCCAAAACCAACCAACCAAAAAACCCAAACACAAATCCAACACCACCCCAACCCTCCAACTCAGTATGCTTTTAGTTTGGCCCCGAACACTAAATGAACGAACAGAAGAGTTTGAGGCTATTGTTGCTCAAAAATTGGAGGAGAAATGGTTTAAGAAACCTTACCCCAGAGCAGGATTTTTCATGTGCCTTTGAAGAAAGTAACATTCCATCAGGTTTTTCAGAGAAGGAGAAAAGAGAGAGAAGACATTTGTTCTACTGAGAGAGTACTGAATTTCAACTGAACGCTTAGGTCAGAAGGAGCATTAATTTGAAGATCTGATCTTTAGTCAATATCATCCTGAGTGATTAAAACAATTTATGTCACATATCTAAATAACATCATCTACTGATGAAATACTGACTTTTAGGATACTGTGTTTCAATAAGGTTCCGTTTTCTAAACCAGGCGCATTGAGTTCCTGTGTTTGTGTGATGTTCCTCCAAATTTTCTCCAGATCACATTGTTGAATGGTGTCTGAGCTACAAGTTTTGAGTGCCAGATCCTGATTTAAAGCCTTCATGCATTCAGAAATATTCATACCCGTGGGTTTTGTTTTGGCCCATTTCTCATCATAATTAAATATATTAAACAATAATGGCCTTGCTGATCATCCCTGGAGTATCCCACTATTAATCTTTTCTATATCAAGCATGGGCTTTTTATTAGTACTTCTTGTTTCCTGCCTATTAACCAGCTTTTAATCACTGACAAGAATTTAGCTCTTGTACTGTGGTTGCTAAATTTCCTTAATAGTCTCTTGTGAGGAACTTTATCAAAAGCCTTTCAAAAGTCATAGGTATATCACGTCCATGACTTCATCTTTTATTTTGTTTACCATTCCAAATACTGATAGTGAGTTTGACAAGCATATTTCATCCTAGTCAGAGTCAGGTTTTCTTTCTTTATCATATTATTCTGTACAATACAGTCTTCTTTTAAATTATTGCTTTAATTTTTTTTTTTTTGTGGTGCTGCAGTATGTTTATAAAGCAAAACAAAATGTGCTGTACTGTCTTCAGGGATATGACTTTATTTTTATAGTACTCAAGAAAGTTTTTCTGCTCATGTTCCTTTTCAAGTGCCCACAGAACTCTTTCTGTTCATA
Organism: Heliangelus exortis; assembly: GCF_036169615.1. NCBI lineage: Eukaryota > Metazoa > Chordata > Aves > Apodiformes > Trochilidae > Heliangelus > Heliangelus exortis. Next base: position 13,767,617 of record NC_092429.1, on the reverse strand, counting down.
CACTGACTTCATTGAGGGCTTGTAACACATGGCTTGTTATGTTGAATTGTTTGGAAATATTTAATATTATGATTCTGAAAAATATTTATATTTTTCTAAAGACTATAACGTAAAACATTTATATATGATTCAGTATAGCATTGTCTTAGCTTAGAAGAGAAGCTCTGTAAAATGTATATCAGTCCTCATCTCAGCTGTTCTCAGAATTGTTTAAGATCAAGATTTCAAGTAATTTAGGCAGATAGCTGTGCATCTCAGTTTTGTATGTGTGAAATCAGGTATCTGTCCATGCCAAAGAGGCAAATAACCAAAGGGAAGGAAGATAGACGGAGCTTATGGGAGTCAGGAATTGTCTTTTCAGTACTGAAAAGCCCAGCATAACACAGGCAATTTAGCAATCAGTATCACAATTCTTTTGTCTCATCATTGAGTAAAACTCAACTCTTTTTAGTCTTGTGCTCAGCATGTGAAAGGATATCCCAAGCCTGGGATGTGCACCAGAGTTCTTGAGTAAACTGATCTTTGTAGAAAACAGTACTCAGCATGGATTTGGGATACAGTGTGGCTCTGATTCTGAAGTGTGGTTGTAATAAAAAAATAGAATTTGTACCTCTTATAATGTTTTTATGGCATTGGACAATAATAAAAAAAAATAATTAATTAAAAAAACCCCAACAAACTACTATTATATATTATCCTAAAATACCAAGGAGCAAAAATATTGTACCTTGTATTTTCTGTTTGGGTGATTTGTAAGTTGAAGAGTAATTAGTATGGCAGTGAAAATACACTACATAAAATTAGATGGTGGTACCACATTAAACAAAAATATTTCCAGAGAGCCTATCACAACAGGACATTGATCCCTGATTAGGGTACTTAGGTACTGCCGTGGTATGAATAAATGATGATAGAATAAAAATTTCCACTGCTGACTGCAATACTTTATATGTTCTTTCAGCTTTCTTGGCAGCCCCCTCTCCCCTCATCCTTCTCTTACCACTTTCCTGTTGTTTTTTCTTCCTTCAGTCAATACCAGTGGTTCAAGTGACAAATACAATTTCTGCCTCTAAGTATTTCTCTAGACTACAGGTTGGAAAAAGTGAACCATTAGTCACTTTATGAAATCCTCCTTTGTGCCACCAGGCTGAGAGCAGTTGCACCTTTATGTATATTTTATGCACATTTATGGGCTGCATTTCACAGTGCTGTATTTAGTTCCATTACAGTTTTCTATCATATTGCTCTTTTATTATGGCATTAATTATGTATTGTTTTTACTTTATCTTACACTATTTTTTACATTATTTTCCTAGCTGTGTTTTATAATGCATATAAAGTTAATTTGTAACAGTAAGGCTAATGTTATCCTGGCACTTTACATTAACTAAGTTGTTATTTTCTGAATGCTTTTGTTTGGATACCTCTTAAATTTCCTTTTAAAAAAAAAAAAAAAAAAAGTCAGCATTAAAAAGTCTGAGACACTAAATAATTCATAAGCAAAGGGATTTTTTATAAAAATACAAGAGCTTTTTTAGGATAATGAGCTTCCACTGTCACCATTCCAGGTCATATGAAACAACCGTGTTGAAAGTGGGACACAGTCAACCTGAGAGATGTGGTGAAACAGTAGCTAATGAAAGTAGCTAAATGAAAATAGAAAATATACTTAGACTCATAGCATTGTAAAGGCTTTTCTCATCACAGGTCGTTTTGATACTTTGGTTTCACACAATGATATATGTCTGAGCTGGCAAGAACTAGGTGTTACCACTTTTTTTTCCAGAGGTGATTCAGGGCACTGTGAGGAGAACCCTATTGCTTTTGGATATTTGTCTACAACAGAAAACACTGAGTGGTTGTTTTTTTTCTAGAAGTCCTAGTGTAAGGCTTATGTATGCCAAATAATAGTAATGCAAGTAAAAGTGAAACATCATCATGAGTTGTTGGAATACATTGTGATTTCTTGTGAAACTAATAAAATAGTGGATCTTGTATATCACATGAACTTGTACCCAGTATTTTCATTATATCACCCTAACGAAAAAACAAAACAAAACAAAAAGAAAAACACCACCTGATTTTTGTGTGATGTTTAGAGGCTCTGATGAGGCTTATTGGAGTAAGATCACCCTAGACTTTGGAGCTGTAACTGTGGACATCAGCCTGCAGATATCACCAAATAATGACTGTATTACCATGGAGATAATTTTAGTGATGCTGTCTGTGTTCTGCTTAAGCTAAGGAGTCCCTCCAGAAGCCAGAGGAAGGCTGAAAGTGTAGCACTTTTTGGAGACAGTTATTCATACCAGGAAATTCTTATTAACAAGGAACAATTTTTAGGCCATGTTACAAAGATAGGCTACAAAGTGTACCAGTACTGCAACACTCTGGGTGATTTTACCCAGAAAGGTGAAGTGATATGACTGGGAGACCAATGATGCTTTGGAAGGGGACAGAGCGGATAAGGGTGGCAAGTTTGGTCCTGAGATCTGAGCTCAGCTCTGTCATGCTTGTGCAGGCATAGCTGGTGAAGATGAAGACCAGCCATGCAACAAAATTCATCTGCAACTCTAAGGCTGCCTCTGCTGAAGGGGTTCAGTTCAGCCCTGGTAGTGGGGAGTTAAAGTGGAAGCAGCAGTGGTACCTAGTTTGGTGCCCTTTAGTTTGAAAAACCATGAGGACAGCCAAGGTTTTACAAACACAGAGTGCATCTCCCTGTAGCTGACATTCTATGAAATAAAATTATGAAGTCCTATCTTCTGTTTCACATGGAGGCTCAATTAATTTTGTTGATTAGTTTTCTTTAAATTTCCTGTCTAGTCACATTTCATTTGTTCTTAGTTTTTGGTGGAAAGATTTATTTAAACCAGTCCTGGTGTATAAGATGCTAAAAATTGACCAAGTCTATGTTAGGGGTGGGTGAGAAATTCTTCAGTGCTTATAGAACCAGAAGAAAAAAATGTTGACAAAGGCTTTGATTATGTCTTCCTGCCTTATTTCTAGAACTTCCAGTTCTGAATTTATTGCTTTATAATATCTTTTTTAAAATGTAACAGCTAGGTTAACAAAGCTGCGTGATATTTTATACTTAATTGCTAAACACCTGCAGATCTCAGAAACTGCAGCTGCTGACAGCTTTTGAAAATCAGACCATGTTACATTTTATATAGAGCTTTTCTGTATATTTTTGTCTGGTTTTAGAGGACAGAATCGACCTTGTAAGTCTGTTGATTGTTTTGAGAACAGTCATTTTGAACTGATTTGCCCATTTGAAACAAAGATTGAAAAAGGAAGACGAGGGGAAAAGGTTGTTATGCCCTCTGTTGCTGTTTTGCTGTTTTTAAGACCACAAGAATTTTTTTGCCTCTTTCATATTTCTTTTCTAGCTGCAGGCACAGCTTGAGTTCTAGTTTTCTTTCCTACCTGAACATTCTCTCCTCTTTCTTGACTAATTTGTGGTGGGCGGGAAAGGAAAAATATCTAAATGTAAACAGAGAAAACAAATATTTAAAGATAACAGATAAAATGATCATGAATGTACTTTCTACCTCATTAGATTTGCTATTTGCATCCTTTACTTATTTATAAGGGTCATGTTGCACATCTACTGTTTTTCCTGCTTCAGTGGTATTATTCATTTCTGGCATTTCCAATGGAAAGAAAAAAAAGTCATAAATCTTGCTGACAGAAAAATTCTGGCATTTTGTTCTCAGTTGCACTTCCTTCTTTTATTCATAGGTGCTGAGCTACTTGAACCCAAAATATAGCCCATGCAGAAGCTGCATGAAGTCTCTCTTCTTCCATGCTCTCTTGTCCCCTTTCCTTGTTTATGTTTTTCCCATTTGGGACCACAGTGTGGGTGCCAGCCTGATGAGGGTGAAGGGAGGGTGTGTGGTCATGGCTGGGAGCTGTGCTGGGCACAACATGAACACAGGGACACTGGGATCAGCTCATCTCTGACTGCCTCTGCTCACTGGCCCTGCATGTGGGTTTGATCTTGTGCCTCTCCTCAGGAGGTGGCTGAGAGGAAGAAGGAGCAAAGCCCAAGTAGTGCCCTGGTAGGAGTGGGTCTTGGCCGGCCTGGAGAAAGTATCTGAGGAAGCCCAGGGGCAGGCAAGATGTGAAGCATGCAAGTGAGGCAAGGTGGGCTCCTTTCTCCAGCTGCCTCACCAGCCTGACTTGGTGATACCACCATTGGTGAGGGATTGAGGTTTCTTCCTCTCTGTGTCCTGCTCTTTCCTTTGGTTTTCTATTTCTGTGTGCTGTGCTTGACAGCTCTGGTGTACGAATCAGTCACATTAGCAGCTTTCAATGAACTGCACAGCAGGTATAATTTGAGTGGAAGAAACACCCTGTATGCCATTACAGAGCTGCCAGCTTAGTGGAGTGACAACAGCTCCTATCAGGGCTCATATCCACGCTGGAGGCAGAGCAGAAATTACAAGTTGTTCCATGGATTTACTAAAACTAATGGATGGAAGTTCTGCAACAATAGCAGCTGAAGCTGAAAGCAGTACATTAAAGAGAAATCCCTTTTTAAAGAAGGATCATATAAAACAGACTTAAGTTTATTTATAATGAGGCAATTCTTAAGAATTCATGTACCTTTAAAAATTATTTACATTCAAACTAGTAGGTTGTAATACATAATTTGAAATTACACTTAAAAAATTAGGTATATCATTAGAATGAAAATAAGTATAGAAGTTAATTTAATAGTTTTGAAGTAAACTTAGGTTATATATGTGTGCCTTGTAAGTATAATAGAAAACAAGGAAAAATAATTTTGTATTAGAATCTGGGCAGCTGTGGGGCATTTACAGAAACTAATATTATCTTAGTTAACTTTCAAATGTAAAAAAGGGCTGGGTAAATAACTCTGTATGAAATCTGAAGTATAATTTATAATGAATTTGTAATAATGATATCTAATGTGCCTAGTTAAAATGAAAGCTTTATTGAGAATAAATGTTACTCATTTACTTCAAAGGGAGTTACCAGACATATGTAATTTGACGGTAATTTAAAAAATGGGACAATAGTAGCTAATAAATGCATGATTTACAAATTTCCCTTATTAAAATAAGGTGCTAAGTGCATAAAATTTTATTTAAATGTGTAATATTAAAAAAAATAATTCTCCAATTGAGAATATTTAAGTTGTAAAACAACTAAAAAAGTTTCTGAAAAGCTCTCTCAATGGTGAATTCCCAAATAATAAGAACTGATGAATAATTTTAATGAAATTACTCAGGGGATTATTGGCTTTTTTTGTCTTATTTAAAGTGAAGCAATGCTTAGTACATCATTCCTGTTCAGAGGTCACAGACTGGGAGGTCTTGCACTCTCACACAGACACACAATGTCATGTCTTGCTTTATTTGTGTTTTACAAACTTCAGCCAAACAAAAAGAATAATCTTTTAGCTACCTAAATCACTATATTTTCGGTGTTTAATATACAGTTCTGCAGAACATTTACTTTTAAAAATATGTGTTATAACTGGCTTCCTGGGATTCTTAAGGCATTGCAGAGTCACATCTGTAAAGTTTACTGATGTTTTCTTCTTTGCAAATGGTGAAAGGAAATCTTGGGGTTTTATGACTCTGGACTTTTTTGTAAGAAGTTGTCAAGGTTAGTAGGAATCATGTTACATAACTGTCTTCTGCAGAGGCACCTAGAGAAACTTGTAAAAAATTTACTGCACTAAAATTAAAAAAATTGGTCTTTTTTATAATCTGTTCTGTAGCTGTTATCCTAGGGCAGTACATGAAATTGATTGCATTTCCCACCGTTGAAATTCTCCACTGAGCTGAAGCCATTAGTGATACACAAAGAAGGAGAATGAGCTCTTCCAAAGGAGGAACTTTGCTGCTAAAAGGACAGTTATATGTCTAAATGCTAGCAAAGGAAAGGCAGCTCTAGTGTCTCATCCAGCTCACTAACACATATTAGGTATAACATCATAAAAATTCTTTGACAAGGAAATCTTCTTATTTGTCAAAGATACAGACTTTTGAGAAGTGCCTTAGTTTCTTATTTTCTCTTTACCTGACCACCATATGTCTATCTATCTTTACATTTTTTTGTACCTTGACTCATGGACCCTTGAGCCACTTGGTCCCAGTGTAATTGTACTTGCTCCTTCATAAAAGCTTTGGCAAATGCTGAAGAAGGTTCTTGCCATTATGACACTATTTTGTCTGACAAAAACATTTACATTCTCTCCATGACAGCCCTTCTCCCACACCAGCTGCTAGTAGTGATTTGGTTGCAGTACTTCAGTGGCATCTCAAGGTAACCAGAAACTCAAGTACCAGGTTTACTATGACAGAGATGTCACCTACCTCGTTCCTGAAGTACTACTGTGACACAGGATGAGCTCAAAGAAAGGGAAAATAATGTGACATGCAAGTATTTTGTTAGATGTACCATTTGAACAGACAAAACTGTCCAATTCCTTCCTATACATCTTCTCATTCAAAAGAAAGATCACTGTTCAAAGGGAAAACCTCTGATTTATCCACATGTCAATGAATCTGTCTTTTCAATAGAAGTACTCTAATGCTGTGTCTTTGAACACCAGTCCACCCCTAACCAAATTAAAAGGTAAGCTTTCTTACCTTTCACATTTTTAAAAAGTGACAACTCCTGTACTATGAGTCTGTCTTCCTTTTCTCTGGAAAAAAAGGCTATGAGACAGTGGAACAAGGGTTCATAAAAATCTCAGGATTTGCCAAGATCTGAACACAACCAGCAGTTAGATTTGAGCTTTCTATAGGGAAGTTTTGCTGTAAAGTCCAGAATACTGGCTTACAGTACTGGTTCCACTCTTGTTACCTCTGAAAAATAAAACCCCAGAATGTCAGGAGACTACTGAGAATATGGATACTGGTTCTGTGGGCTATGGAACTTTCAGAGATCTTCCTTAGTTTTTCTCTTTTTTCTTATTTTAGATAGTTTGTTCCTCATTTTATTCTTCACTTATTTGTATGCTCCAAGCTTAAGAGAAAGTGTGATTAGTACCTGCACTGTGATGTATACTGTCAGCTTAGGATGGCTGAAGACCTTTTCATCTAATCAGCACTCATGTGTCAACTAATGCAAGAATAACACTAAGCATGTTCTTCAGAGAAATTACATTTCATCTCTAGATGTACATTGGGAGAAATCCAGAATGTTTTTCTCATTGGACTGAACACTGGAACACTGGGTGAATATCAAGAAAACCAGCTGAATTCAAAAGGTCAAATTAGACAATTCTGAGGTGAACAGATGTGACTGGATAAGGTTACAGCTAGGTATTTCATGTGCACTTTTTAGACTTGTGTTGGGAATTGCAATTCTGAAACAGTCTCATAGGTGCTGTTATGCAAATTCTAGTGTAAATCACCAGGAGACCAAAACTAAGCAAGTGTAAATCCCCAGTAATACATTTATTGAACATTAGATGAGTCAAAGTGAAGCCCAAAGACATACCCTTTAATTAGGTGATAAATCTGGAATGCTATGAGCTGATAAGTAATCTTGAGATATTTAAATGACTTTTTTTTTTTTTCCAGTTAATAGAAAGTTATCTGAGGAAAAGCTCTCTTAGATTGCATGTTCTACTGAGTGAAGTGAAAAACTTTTTCTCTCATGAGAGCACACAGTTCTCATAGCCATGGACCACAGGTGTCAGCATACTGTTGAGCCCTGTGTAGACCACTATATATAAAGGGATAAATAGAACTGTATTATGGTTAACAAAGTGCAAGGCAAAGTAAGGGATTTTTATTGTGGGATTCGAAAAGGTTTAGTGTAATTTGATACAGATACTGTATGGTGTGGTGAGAACACTCTTTAAGTAAAAAGTCCTAAAAGAAAGAATTGTATTCTCATCCTAACAGTTCAGAACCTGTCAGATATTTTCACTAATGCTAAGGCTATAAAATGTTTTGAGGATCTCTGTTGACTGTACTGGTAACAAATGACACATAAACTATATAATGTTCTGTGGATTAATAGATGCCAGTGCTCCTGTGTACAAATTCCTAACCTGTCGGGTTTTGCTACAATTCACAATTCAAAAACTTATGGTGCTTCTCACTGCTTCACTCTGCAGTTAACAAGTTTATTATCTATACAGAATTGATCAGAGATCCCCACAAGGAAAGAAGCTTTTAGATTATATTAGTTTAATTTCATAGTTCATGCATTGGAAACAAACTGCACATGATAGTTTGGGAAAAAAAAAAAAAAAAAAAGCTAAGCAGAGAACAAAATTCATGTAAGTAGAAAACTAAATATAGCAAATGGTCCTGTATCTATATCTCAGTAGTCAGAATACAAATAAACATCCTTGGTGAAAACACATCAGTGCTTCCAATTAAGGTGAAATAATTGCATGCTTTGAAGTGGAACAATGGAAAATTCTGACAATCCATTGCATTAATATGAGGCACAGACTTCAGAAACATAAAAATAACATTTAATCTTTATAAAGCATCTGCTACTGCATACTTTTTGTATAACATATGTGTAATTTGTGTAAACACACACATTAGATCAATAAATAGATACCTAACTAGATAAGTATATATTATATGAAATCTAGCCCAATCTTTCAGTGATTTCCACACTTCATGGCTTTAAAAATCTCTGAATTTTTTACACATTAAATTTAAGTGCATTTAGGCACAGGCATTGTAATGAAAGCATGTGAGGCTTTATCAAAGAAGGAGTCATCACCCTTATGGTCATAACTGGAAGAATTTTTACAAACTGGAAAGTCAGTCTTTATGCATATTTAGTCTTTGTAATTTCTTCCTGGACTACCAGCAAGGGTGAAAATTGTCCTAGTGGGTGTTCTGACATTGAAATTTTTTCATTACGAGTGCAACGTGACCAACAGTTTGTTGTACTAATGTACAGATATGCAACCTATTTGCTTATATATAGGCTTTCTGCTTGCTGTACACTGCAAGTCTTTTAAGATACTTGTACAATATTGCAAGTTTCTTTTAGGTCACAAAGTGTTGCTATCCCAAGTTTAGAAATAAAGTTTCTCAAAAAGACAGACAGATAGAATATAAGTATTAACAAAATTCTTGGGGTTTAGCCATGGATCAGGATCTTGCCTGTGCAGGTTTCTCTACATCTATATATTGTGGGAATGCCCTAAAGACATCCACAGATCCTATAGAGGAGAAGGAAAAAAAAAATCTTTTCAGTACTAATCTTTTGCTAAGATCCCTTTTAGCAACATCATCTGGGTGATCCTTAGTGGTAAATGCAACAGTGACCAGCTTGAGTCATATTTGAGCAGTGGACTTGCTTGTGGAAGTATCTGTACAGGCTGATTCTGTATGGAGGCAGAGGTGGGATTTCTCACATTCTCAGTTTGGTCAATCTAAATGTACTCTAGAATGGCAGTGAGGGAGCTCAGTGGCTTTGTGACACAACAAATCCTAGGAAGCCTGGAATAAATTGAATAAAATACCACTAGGTTACGAATGGAATTATTCAGTCATGCATAATTTCTCACTACCAGTTGTACTTATTGGTAAATGAAGATTATTGATGTTCCATCAATTATACCAGTGGTTGAAGTTACTGCTTGTTTTTCATTTTTTTCATTGTGTTGCTTAGTCATCTTTTTTTGTTTGTTTGTTTTGGTTTTTTCCAAAATTTTGGTAGAGTCAGAATCTTCAGTCAGAATCATCAAAATGGTTGTTTATATTTCAATCTGTGCTCATGAGACTCATGAGTATTTCCATCTATGAGCTACAGTAATCTTCTTTGGGCAATAAAGTGTTCTGTATAGCTAGTATTAATTTTCTGGCAATGCCTTTCCATGGGAAGGGAAGGCAACTTCCTAAGAAAAATGAGTAATTGTTGTTTACTCTGTCCCTTTAAGAATCTGAACGTTGAACCAGTTTGTTTAAACACTATTTGGTCACCAGTAGAGGAACTGGGCCAGTATACAATTGCAGGCAAGCAGATTTCAGATCAGAAAGGCAGAGGGAGATAAAGTGGGTTCATCCCCAAAAGGGGTCATTTAAGTCATTGATACTGCTTCTGAAGGCCATAACCCTGGTTCTTTATGCCAGTACAAAGCTAAAGGAAAAGGGCGTGTGAAGTGCTACGTCTGTGATTTGGGTTCAAGACCCACTTAGCATTTAATGGCAGGTTATGAAAAGGGCAGAGCAGAGAATCAGAGCAATGGGTTGACACTGGGTGCCTGCAATAGCCTCTGGTGGATTTGACAGCATGGCCATTCACCAGAGCTCACTGCATAGCTATCCTTCTGTTGAGGCTGCAGGGGAAAAGGACACAGTGTGCTGGTCTTCCCTTGTCAACCCCATGGTGTTCCTGTGGTGTTTTGTTTCTTGGTTTGGTTTTTTTTCCATAGAGAGCACTGGCACTGTTGCCTTCCTGGCTGAGAGCCTGGAGCAAGTTTCAAAGCTGAGTCTAGAAAGTCTTTGGGTGGTTTCCATGCTCCTTCCTTGAAAGGATACTCAGAGGCAAAGTATTTGAGTAAACTAAGGGGTTTGTGAATGTGGATAAATGAGATGAGAATATGTTAAACTGGCATATAAAGGGTGAGGGATAACAACACAGTGACTACTACTGTTGGTTTAAGGACTGCAGAACCTGGTATTGCACTTGCTGTTATATCTGCCTCTGCTTTTGTGTATCACAGCTGCAGTGTACTACTGCCACAATTACAAATTGCCCTTGCTTTTTATTCTGGCTTTATTAATGTAAGGGAATTTTACTGAAGGTAGGGTGAATTTTGTTGTTGATGCTTAAGCCATCTGTATTTTGAAGCATAGATTCTATTGCAGCACCTCAGCTGTCTTGATCTGAAGCTACAAAGCAAAGACAATGTAATGATACACTTTTAGGAGGAACTGCTCTACATCTTCCTCTCTTTTGTACAAATTTCTGTTTCTCTCTAGTCACCCATGATGGCTGGAATAAATTTACTCCATTTTTTTTGCACATGATCTATGTAGCTGAGGGAAGATGCAATCTCACAGTTTGCCTGTAATTTCACCAGTATGTCCTCCTGACCTGATGGAATCACAAAGTAATTCAGGCTGGAAGGGACCTCATGAGGTCTCTCGTCCATCTGCCATCTCAAAGCAGAGCCAGCTGGAGGTCAGACATGACTTCTCAGGGATTTGTTCAGCTGGTCCTTGGAAATCTCCAAGGAAGGAGGATGCATAAACCTGTTGGGTCCCCACTGCACTGCTTGGATGACCTTGTGGTGCCCCCACTTAGCAACAAACCTACCCAGACAGAATGTCTGATGGCAGATATCAGTGAAGGTACCACTTTCACTGCAGGAGGAGGTCTCCCACCACTGCCACAATCTGTATGCTCTGGGTAAAGCTGCCCCAAAGAGAGGTTTCTTCCTTAGTCTGCTACCAGGGAACTGAATTTATTTTGCAACTACAGACCTGCAGGTGGAGAAAAAGCCTTCTGCCAGAAGATGCAAGCTTTCAGCCTTCCCTATGTTGAGAGTTAAAGATTTAATTTTTTGTCCTAGTGGCTTCTTTTTTTTTTATTTCTTTTTCTTTATAAAGATTTTTTTCTAGTGTTTGTGAAAAGGACAAAATTGAATAACCCAGTAATGAATTCCTAGGGTAAAAGTATCTTTACTTTTCCTCATTGGCACTGCATTTTAATCCTGATCTTCAAAAATCATTCCTTGCAGGTTAAGGCAGTAGTTCAGAGTCTTTGGCCTTAGGATAGCAGCATCATGACAAATGCTTATCATACAGTGTGTGTGTGTCAGACGCTGGGAATGTGTTTCAACACAGGCTCCTGCTACATTACATAGAAAATGCCTGGGGGTGATAGTGATTGTTCACTACTTGGTATTACAATATGGGGTTATTTTTTCAGTAGCTGCTATCTGAAGAAAAAGAGAATACAGAATTTTAAAAAGAAAGTGCTTATAAAGAATTTATTCCTAACAGTATTTTGCCAGTGCAACATTTCCAGAAGAATATACTGAATTTAAGGAACTGAAAACTAGGGATTTTCAGTTTTTAAAAAATTCTTTTCACCTTTGTGAAATTCTCAGGTGCTTTATAACAGCCTTAAGAGTTAAAAACTAAGGAGGTTAAATGTAGTTATGCTTTAAGTTTGGAGTGTCACTCCTTAAAGTAATAGAATTAGTTCACATAAACTTAATTTTAGGTGAAATTATAATCTTATTTTTATCAGTAGTAGTTTTATGGTAATAAGCCTGTAGCTCAGAAGTGAGAAAGGGCTTGTGAATATGTAGCAAAATACTGGAAATATGGTAACAGATTATTAGTGACAAATTAATAATTTTCAGTGTGAAAAGTCTACTGGGAAACATTTTTTATGATCAGGCAAAATGAATAAATGTGAACATGAAAGTCTCTCCATCAGCAGCTGTTTGCTATGAACACAAGGTGAACACAGGATAGAAAATATTTCTAAAGTACCTTTGCAGTACCACCTGATAAAAGCTTGCAACTTCAACTATTACTTTGCAGTTCATGGGAACTATTTAAAATGTATGCAAAGGAAGAAGTGTAAGGAATAATAGCCAGAGCTGTTACTGTGTAAAAGACTGAACTGCTTTTGAATTTGGGTCATCAGGGATCTTAATGTTGTTACAGAAAAAAAACTACTCTGTGTTCAAAGGTCTATATATTTACACATTACAGCTTTTGAGCCAGGAAACTTGATATATTTTTATATTCTTTGTTAAATAACAGATTTCAATTAACTTTATGTGAATTTACCTGAGAAACTTCATTGGATTCTGCTAACTACACTGCTGTCCTTCCGATGAAAGGATACCCCTATTTTTGACTGTCAGTTGATCCATTAGTGAGACAGAAGAGTTCTGAGGGAAGTGGTGAGACTGGTTCTTATGGTTCTTAGCTCAGATGTTCAGCAAGTGCTTTTGTTTTCTTTTGTTTTTTGTTTGTTTGTTTGTTTTCCTTTTGTTTTTTTTTTTTCCCCCTTTTTTTGTTTTTTTTCCCTATACGAATCAGCCATCTTACTAGGAAAGTTGTCAGGTAAAAATATTTATGGATACGGCCTGTGTTTGAAGGGGAGTATGGAAGAAAGCATTGTTTGTTAGAGAGTTACTAGATATTAATTAAAAACAAAATGATGAAGCTTCCAAAAATAAATATTGTAGTACTTGACATTTTGATTCTTTTCTCCTCCTGAGATATTTTTGTACCACTTCCTTTCCTTCTTGAATAATATAATATTTGTTTCCTTTAAAAAATACTTTCATTGTTTTCCACTGTACTTAATTTTCAGAATGGAAACATGACCTAAGAAGAGTATTGTCTGTGAAGATAAAACACAGTGCATTCCAGTGCTATCTTTCCCCTTTCAGGCCTGTAGAAGAACCAAAAAAAAAAAAAAAAAAGTTAGCCACAGGGAATAAATACCTTGAATATGGTCACAAGTGGGATCAAAGCTGGCAACAGTTTCATCATCCATAGTTTAAAAGAAAGAAAGTAAAATAGAAATGCACATCATGAACAGACTGAACCAGATAATGGATGGGGAAAATTCTGACTATTTATCTTTCTGGTATTCAGGTCAAGCAGATAACTTGTGTTTTAATACTCCATTTTCTCTTAGTCAGAACCTGCTCTACGTGCTACTATCAGGGACTGGTTAAGTTCATTCTCTGTTTTCTTAACTCGTCCTTATCATAAACCATTAAACTTGGCTCCCAGTGAACTTCTCTCTGAACCCTGCTAAAGTTCAGGGCCTGAAGCCAGAGATATCTCTTATTCCTTTTCACTGACTATTCCTACACATTGCAGGGTGTACTTAGGGGAAATCTGTCAGCAGTAATCTTGTATTACCTCCTCTAGATTTTTTTTTCACTTCCTCACTGTCTTTTCTTTATGGTCAGTCCACGTGTGTCTGCAGCAGTATTTGTCAGGACCAACTAAGTGGGTGGCTGGGCCAGTTGCATCCAGATGAATGTGCACAGAGGTCAGCAACAGGCATGTTTTGCAGTGCAAGCAGCCCAGGGCCAGATTGCTGTACAGGCAGAGGATTAAGTATGTGAAAATACAATTCAGACAAGGCCCATGACAAATATTATGAAAATGATCTGCAATGAGGAATTTGAGGAGGCACTCAGTGCTGCAGTCAGCACTAAATCCCTTCTATTTTACAACCCAATAATCAACCTGCTGCTGTGATTATCAGAGTGGAAGAGGATGAGTGGTGAGAGTAAGTGGTTGTTGGTATGGTGCCCAGACCTACCAGGACCCTGAAGCAGCTCCAGCAGGAAGCTATCCCCATTTGACATTCTTGCAGTCTAAGCAGATAATAAGGATCTGCTGAAGAAGAGCCGCTTGTAGAAGGTCTTAATTCAGTTGCCTTTGTCCTGTATTTGTTCTGATCAAAATCCTTTCTTCACCCTTTTCTGTACTGTCCCAAAGCCAGTGAAAAGCTAATAATGCCAGGAGACACAGTAGAACATCATCACCCCAGAAAAATGTCATCTAACATTCTGCAGCTTTACCAGCATGGATTTATTCTCTCAGACACAATTGTCACTACCTACTAGGGCTGCCAACAGTCTCAGTAAAATATCTTTAAGAAAATGTCTCATTTTTTCTTTTCCCTTCCTTTCTTTTCTTTAGAAAAGTCCTACTTATTCCCAGCAGGAGACAAAGTTTTCTGGCTGATTAAAATGTCTGCATCTGTAAAACCAGCAACGATAACAAACTTGGATAAAATATCACCAAACTGGCTTTTTCAATTTTAGTTAATGATTTTTTTCCAGTTCCTTTTCAGTCTGTGGGAGCTCTTTGGTATTTTTAATAAACCAGCTACTCCTGGGGAGGTATGATATCCTATGGGTGGGAATTCATCCATTAAGAAGTGCCTACATAATTACTACACCAAGACTATGAGTGAAATCCGAGACATGCCCAGGCTTCCTTGTATTTTTGGCTGTATCTTGCCTGAATTGCTGTGGTCTCATGAGCCCTTTTCCACTCCAAACCAGCAAAGAAAAGAGAAGTATTGCCCTGGAGAGATGGTATTACAGAGCAATGGCGTGAATGATTTCCAAGCCAAACAGGATTTTAATTAATACAGATATAGGGTAAGTTCAGCTAGTTCACCTTGACTGCAAAAAGAGAGATGAGGTTTGGAAATGTTCCTTGTTCTATAACTGTTTCACCAGCCAGAAGTGGCAGTGTGGGATAAGGAGGTACAGCTGAGGCTAACTTGGTTCTAAGCTTTAAAACACTCTCCTTTGAATGAGACTGAAGTTAGCAACTCAAGTCTACCCTCTCCCCTAGCCTCACCTCTGTCTTCATTTCCTATATGCAGTCTTGAGTGAGCTGGGCTTGAGGATCCAGTTTGGAAGGGTCACTCTTGTTGACACACATTGTTTTTGGATTATCTGTTGACTCTTTTCCCCATGATATCAGCAGTCACAAAGTACTGAATTACAGCCCCCAGAAAATAGCATTGCAGATGGATAAGAAAAGATTATTACTGTAGGCAGCTTTCAAAGTTGTAAAGGTTAGATGTGTTCTTTCATTGGCACAGAAGTCAGGGAGTGGATTGGAGGGAAGAAATAAATATGTTCAAAGGACAGGCTGCTCTGCACACTATGTGGAATTCCAGTTTCCTTTTGAGTTAGCTAATGCAGCCCGTCAGCAGCAGCAGCAGAGTGGCTTCTTTGTAATGAAATTCAGCTTCTTAGATTGTACAACAAGTTGAACCCTTGCTGGTCAGTGACTTCAAAAAGATTTAAGGATCACTGATCAATTGCCATGCTTTCTTGTACTCGAGGGGCAGGATATCTGATTAATGACCTATGACACAAGCTTCACCTGTCCTGTGGAACCTGCATACCAGCTGAATACCAAGATGACAAATTAACAAAGCATTTTGTATGACCTTTATTGAAGAAGCCTATGTGGGCTGGAGGTCAGTTTTAGCAAGTGCAAATGCACAGTTATTTTTAATTACACATAAGCTGTTCTTATCCTCTGAAACAGCAGAGAGGATTGGGAGGGAGTTTTGCCATCAAGATTGCAGTATGGACATGACACATTTTTCTTGTTTCTTTTATGGGTCTGGATATTTTTCCGGTCTAATTTTCTTAGAACTCCACAGCTTTTTTGGGGTTTTTTTGGGTTTTTTGTTTTGTTTTTTTGTTTGGTTGGTTTTGTTTTTGTTTTGTTGTTGTTGGTTTGGTTTTGGTTTGTTTTGGTTTGGGGTTTTTTGTGTGGGTTTTTGTTTGTTTTGCGGTGTTTTTTGGCATTTGGTTTTCTATTTTAAATGAATGTGCTACAACTGACTTCTTGTTTATAGGTCTGATTCTAGTTTTTTGTTGAATCTAAGCAGATAAGACACACATCCAAGTGCCCTATTATGCATTGTAAGAGCTGTGTTTAATTGGAGAAGAAAATAAACAACAAACAAACAAACAAAAAAAAAACCCAAACCACCCAAACCTGCTTAATTTATGGATATGCACAAAAGGACAATTTCAAAAGAGTAAGCGGAACACTCATCATTCATACAATTGGCATCATTTTCTCACTGCAGTAGCAATCTCTCTTTTGGAGTTAATTTAGTGCTTTTAAAAGGTGTTGGATGGTAACCCTGGAGACCACAGCTCTCTGCTCAGCCAGGGATGGGGTGCATGCAGGCTGCACAGGCAGCAATGGGGCAGCCTCTGCTCCAGCACCAGCACCAGCACTAACTTGCTCACCACATTAGGAGGGAAAATCATCAAAGGAAATAAGGTGAAGGTGCCAGTGTCCCCACAGTCTGAGACTTTCAGCAGTGCCATCAGTTTGGAGGCAGGCACCTGCCTACCAGGAACAGGACTCTTCTCAGAAAGATGATAGAGATCATTCAGTAGATAGCAATGAAGCTACACTGCCACCTTCTCTTTCATGAGGAATTTGGTCATGTGAGGAATAATTTTCCTTTTAACTTATAGATTTGGCAGTGCAGGAAGAAATACATTGACTGGAAATACAACTACACAGTCGGGTAGCCCATGTTCCCATGTTCTCAGTTCTACACAGTTGTTGTGCTGCACTTATTAAGCTTTTCAAAGTGCCTTTCAATAGATTATTAGGAAATGTCTGTTTTATTTTATTTTCTATTTCTTTATTGCACTTTTTTATTTATTTGCAAAATATTCTCCCTAGGGGCAAGAAAGTATGTGTTGTGGAGACTGTGATTTCCTTCCCTTCCCTTCCTTTCCCTTCTCTAAAAATCTTGGGCCTAAGTTAGTATTTATCTTAAAAACAGTAACTGAGAATTTCCCTTAATTTAAGAGTCAGTAAGAAGTCAGTGTAAGAGAGGATAGATTTGCTCAGGGCAGCTTGTGTATTACAGCATGTTGTACTAATTGGAGTTTCCTAAGGACTGATGGCTTCATGCCCAGGAACTACATGGCTCAAATCCAGCTAAGAGGTGACACATGTAAATAACCAAAGGCTGGACTTCATCTGCCAAGATGAGATGGAGCCTTGTAGCAAACAGCTATAATGGAATCTGCTGCTTATGGATACTGCTGTGTCATGTAGCTGCATCAAGAAATTCAAATACCCTCAAGCTATGGATTGAACTGGCTAATTTGGGGGCATCATTTTCAAAAAAGAAAGCATCTTCCTTCATAGGCATTTGTAAAGCTTTCCTCTGCTCCTCAGCACTTTTATACTAGAGCTGGAGATACAAAGTACTTTGTATACTAAAACATAAGGAGATCCGAACATCAACATTGTTTTATTGACACAACTGAATAATATGGAAAGGTGATGGAGCAGCTCATTCTGCAGTTCATTGTTAAGCACATGGAAGAAAAGAAGGCTATCCAGGGTAGCCAGTCTGCATTTTATAAACATAAATCATGTTTGACTAATCTGATAGCCTTCTATGATTGTGTCATTGAATGGGTAGATGCAGGGAAAGCAGTATATGTTGTCTGCCTTGACTTTGGCAAGGCTTTAGACACTGTCTCCCATAACATCCTCATGGCAACATCCATGAGGAAAGTGTGGATTAGAAGAGTGGACAGTGAAATGGATTGAGAACTGGTTAAACAATAGAGCTCAGAGGGTCCTGAGCAATGGTAGAGAGTCCAGTTGCAGACTGTGACCAGTGATGTTCCCCAAGGGACAGCACTGGATCCAGTCTTACTCAACATCTTCATCAGTGACCTGGATGAGGGGGCAGAACGTATCCTCAGCAACTGATGATACAAAAGTGGAGGACTGGCCAATGTATCAGAAGGCTGTGAGGGCATGCGGCGAGATCTGGACAGACTGGAGAGCTGGGCAAAGGGGAACTTTATGAGGTTCAGCAAGAATAGGTGTAGAGTCCTGCACCTGGGGAGGAATAACCCCATGCACCAGTACAGATTAGGGGCTGATCTGCTGGAAAGCAGCTCCATGGAGAAAGGCCTTGGAGTACTGGTGGATAATAAGTTATTCATGGGACAGCAATGGCCCTTGTGGCCAATGACATCCTGGGATGCATTAAGAAGAGTTTGTCCAGCAGGTAGAGGGAGGTTCTCCTCCCCCTCTACTCTGCCCTAGTGAGACCACATCTGGAATATTGTGTCCATTTCTGGGCTCCTCAGGACAAGAGGGACAGGGATATGCTAGAGACAGTCAAACGGAGGGCTGTGAGGACGATCAGGGGACTGGAACATCTGTCTTATGAGTAGAGGCTGAGAGACCTGGGGCTTTTTAGTCTGGAGAAAACTGAGAGGGGATCTTATTAATCTTTTAAATAACTGAAGGGTGAGTGTCAAGAAGAAGGGGCCAGTCTGTTTTCAGTGGTACCATGTGGTAGGATGAGGGACAATGGGCATCAACCGGAATACAGGTAGTTCCACCTCCAGACTGGGAGAAGCTTTTTTTACTATAAGGGTGACAGAGCACAGGCTGCCCAGAGAAGTAGTGGAGTTTCCTTCTCTAGAAACTTTTAAGAGCTTTCTGGATGCATTTCTGTGCGGCCTGCCCTAGGTGATCCTGCTTTGGCAGGGGGATGAGACTCAATAATCTCCTTTCCAACCCCTACCATTCTATGATCTGAAAAATTCACCTCAGTGATGGAGAGTAATACAGAAAATGACAAGAGAATTGATTTTCTTAGGATCCCACAAGTAAACAAAGTAAAATTTTCATTACTAGTGTTTAAAAAGAACTGAAATCCATATGTTTTCTCCTCTTTCAAAAGATACCAGACACCTTCTGAAAAACTGTTGAATGCATTTGTACAATAAGGGTGAATTTCTTCCATTTATATCTAAATAACAGCATGTGGTGTTGTACAATATCAAGGGTATCTTGTAAGTTTAGAAAATGTGAATCAGCCATGGATCAAATATATAAGCTGCTTTCCTGGTATGTCTCCTCTTGATAGAGGTAGACAGTACTGGGTGTATTTTTAATGTCTGGTCTTACAAGATATCTAGCTTCATTGGGGATGTCCATGAAGAATGTAAAAGCTAAGGAAGTTACTGAACCTCCTAGCCCTCTGAGACTCTTTACCAGCTGCAGAAACCATTAAATATCTGTATCATATGTTGCATTTTACAAGAAAACAGTTAAAGTTTTTTCACAGTCTGAGGGCACTTAACCTCTGGGCAGGATAATGAAGCCTGTGAATTAGGCTGCCAGAGCACTATACCCTTTCTTTTCCAGCCTTTTAATTTTCAGACAAAGCCTATACATCCACTATTCCAGATTTTGTAGTATCCTTACAAAATCTCTTATGCAAGTCCTAGGATTCATTGAGATGAACTTCAAAACTTCCTTTGATTTTGGTGGCAGATTCTCCTTGTATTTGAAGTACACAGTAGGGTAAAACTCATACAAAGAATTAATCAAATCTCCTGTATTGTTAATTATACCCTAAATTATTGAATTGATACAATTTTTAAAATGCAATTTATGTTCTGCCACCTACTGCTGCTAGACAACTGCCTGTTCAATTTTGACAAAGAAAGGGCTGATACTTTTATTTTCTGAACTACACTGTTTTGTACTGTTTGGGTTTACTGATCACAAAAAGAAATGTTAAAAACCAAAGAAATATTGTTTTAATTGGTATCATTACCTGTGACCCTATATTTTTTACACATTTTTTAGAAGGAAAATAATAAAAAAGCTATATCAACCTTGGCACATTTCTTTCTGTGGAAAATTCATTAAAACACAGTGGACAGCACTACCTGTTAACATGCCAGTATTCTGCTTGCCCAGCTCTTAGAAATTAATTTCTTGTTGTCAAGAAGGAATACTGTCATGAAATATGCTCTCTTACTTCAATAGAAAGGAAAAATTATTTTAAAAGCATCTCACCCAGATACAGACCCGATTATGATCTCTCAACATAATCCCTTGGGAGTTTTTCATTACTATTTTTTAAAGATTAAAAAATGAAGTTTAAAATATCATCTGAAAAAAATAAATATAGAGTAGATGCTTATGCAGTACTGCATTGTAGAAAAAAAATTGAGAGAATGGAAGTCTTCAGCATAATCAGATCTGATAAACTATGAAAACTGCATATATCAAGCAAACTGCAGTTTACAAGATGCAGACTTCGTTTGTGCATGTGCATAAGGAACTAAGAACAGACTCATGCTTGAACATAAATGAGAATTTAATTGACAACTCCCACAATTATCTGTGTGACAATACAGTCACGTAATTAGTATTAAAATAAATGTGCAAGCCAAAGATTGTTATAGGAAATGCAGTTTTACTGCAATGAAGACTAGTGACAGGAAGATAACTAAATTTCAGAAATGTTCTTAGAGTCTGTTCTTTAATCATTCTCAAAAGATGTTCATTTTACTCCCAGTGAAATCCAAGAGGCTTTTTCAGCAGTGTTCATGTGGGAAAAGCAGTGGCTGAAGGCATTTTGTGAAAGTAGTTGCTAATATGATAATAACTGTGTAAGCAACCAAATGTCTTACCCTAATAAGAAGAGTAGATGACCACAGTATGTGCTACAAAGATACCACTTTTCTTAACTTTGGCTGTAGCTGCATCTCAAATAGCAGTCTGCCAATGCAACCGAAATAATTGGCAGCCAAATCTGTGTTTGCATAAGGGTCTCCTGTCTCCCAGTTCTTAATTCACTTCTACCCCTATGACATACACTAATGCTATTAGAAATAACGCTATATCCGCCTTCCTGTCTCACTGAAAATGAATTTCTGCTGATCTAATTGAGAAGGAACTTCTTGGCTTATTTACAGGAAAGTACGTACCTGATTATTTTAAGATCACTCCAGAAATTGTCATCTTGCTGCTGATTTCTACTCTCCACACAACTGCTGGTACAATGTTTCCATGATGTAAGACCTTGCCTTATATTCCATTAACATAAAACTTAGTAAGATACAGTCTTAGGGAAGATAAGAATTAATCCCTTTTCTGTAAAGATGTCCAACATCTTTCTAACATCACTATTTTTAAATGTTCATTGTCTAAATTCACAGCTTATATCACTTACAACACTCATACTCTTTATATGTAGGTCACCTATAGCCGCAACATGTAAAGTCACTACCTATGCCGCTGCTACTATCCTAAAGCTAAGTTAAATATTCCAGTAAATATCTATCACTGTAAAGCTTAGGATTTCATAAAGATGCCACTGTTCACTGTTTTAGGTTTTGTGCTTTTGCTTATTGTATTTCCACTCATTTCTTTCTTGGCCTTTCCTCTTATGTTTGTTGCATACCAGTTTGTTGATCGGTTATTGGCGTTCGGATCAAGAACTTTCAGTGTGGCATCATAGGAGATGTGAGATACCAGGGGATGAGGGTAAGTGGCTTCTGAGCAATGCAGTTCAATTCCATATTGAATGCACAAATTTCACCCACTATTTTTTCTTTAAATACATATTGAACTAAAAATTCTCTACTTGTTAAAGGACAAAGATATTCTTCCTAGTCTCAGCAAAGATGATTCCCCCCCCTTTCATTTTTAAATGAAGTGGAACACCTGCTATATAATTGAAATTAATTGAAGCAAACAGAAATTGCATGGGAAAAACACATTTTAATTTTGAAAGATATCTTAAAGACAAATAATCTCAGTTAAAACATTAGAATGATTTCAGTGTTCCACTGGAAACATTCCTCTGTTTCATCTAAATTCTTTTATAAATCAAAAGACTTTCTGTTGATGTTCTGCCAAATGTATATTTTGCCTTTATTGAGGGATCTGGAGCAGACAACAGTTCTGGTTGCTGTCTTGAAGTCTCATGCACACTGGGGATATGTTGTTGGCTCTAGTCAGCTGCTTG
The DNA here is from genome assembly GCF_036169615.1 of Heliangelus exortis. NCBI lineage: Eukaryota > Metazoa > Chordata > Aves > Apodiformes > Trochilidae > Heliangelus > Heliangelus exortis. The sequence goes on along the minus strand of NC_092429.1, from coordinate 13,745,294 downwards.
AAGGATGTTCTGGGTTGCCCCTTCCCATCAGTAACTCTGGCAATCAGATGCATGGAGGAGGATTATCAGCCACTGAGAGACTTGGAACACCATCACAGCGTTTGCTACATGGGGGAAGGGCTTGTACTCATCAAAGAAAAATGGAAGTTTCTGATTGCAGCCAGGAGATCTGGTAAAGATATTTGTCTGATATGATCTAGGATTTTCACCCAATGGTGTCTCTAGCAATTTTTGTTCAAACAAAAAGCTTTCCTTGAAGTAAGGCAGTTACTGCTAAAACAACAAACACACTGTGCAATTTTGTAGAGCCTTTTCTAATTGTAAAGCTATTTAATTTGTTTTAATATTTCTTTTTTTCTTTCATTTTCTTTTGCAATTGCTCTTTAAGCTAAGGAAGAAGAAGAAACCTTGAGGAAATAGAAGGTAACTGCCGTTTTCTGTAAGTGTTTTTAATTCATTATATTTCTTTATCCGTTGCTCACCCCCTCCTTCCCCCTATTACAACAGCTTCTATCTCATGCCACAAGCAAATATAATTTCTGTTGTTGCTTCTTTGCAAAATCCAATTTGTTATGATGTATTATGCATGCCGGTATAATTGCAGAGGAGGAGTTAAACTGAATGACAGTTTAAAGAGGTGCATTCCTTTGGCTGTGTCACTCACAAAGAGCAGTGAAAAGAAAAGTGGGACAAATTGATGCCCTGATGAAAGTATTAATCTGCTAAGATTTCAGATGAAACAATGAGACTGCCCTAATCAAGCCATATCCTCTGGAGAACAAAATGATGGCAAGGAATTCTGATACAGAGAAGATTACTATAGTCTCAGCAGCAATATCAGTGATAATATCTACCGTAGTCTTTGTGTATATATTACTAGCAATTAAAAAAGTGCTTGTCAGTACCAATTTTAGCATAAATCATTTTTTTTGAGAAATATGAGAGTTTTATGAGATCCTGTATAATGAGTTCATCTTCTGCCATTTATTTTCTTAGAAAGAATAGATAAAATATGTAATAATAAAGAAGAGCAAAAGAGCAAGGTAGGTAAGTATTCCAAGTGAAATCTCTTTAAAGAAAATGTGTAAGATTTTCACTGCAAATGAGGATAGAGGTTATAAATACAATAAATTACACCTTTGTAATTCCTATGCTGAGGAACATGATGTATCCATTAAAATAATGGTAAAGCATTCTATACTTTCTATTTTATTCAACAAATTGCAGTGGTAAAAAAGCAGCTTTTAAATTCAAGCTTTTATTTTTTACCTTTTACGTCACCGAACTACTATTCCTTTGTAATGTTTTAGAGATAACTGTTCTGAATGTCTTAGTGCCATTTGTTTCTTCACTCTTTCCTGAGTCTGTCCCAGACAGCCAAGATCAGATAGTAACAGATGTGTGGGGCAGGAAGATTTAAGTAGTAACCTTTGATTCACTGGAGACTTCATGCTTGAAACTTTGGAAGTTACTCACAGCTGCCTACTGTTGGAAAGGGCCATTGAAACCAGGATTATTCCACTCCCCCACTGCCGTACTTTGTCCTGCCCTAGGTCTTCAAAAACAGAGCTCCTCATGGTCCTTGAGCAGAGGAAAGAATTTGTTGGTGGTCTAAACTGTTTATACTGGTCTCTACAATACAAACATATGAAGGTCTGCATGCAACAGCAAAGTAAGACATAACCTTTCATAGCCTTTAATCTTGTAGGAACCTGATTAGACAAATCAAGTTTTTAAATGAACAAATAGAAGCAGTTTTTTGGGAGCATGTCCTGTCTGACTAACCTGATCTCCTTTTGTGATCAGGGGATCCTCATGGTGGATGAGGGGGAGGCTGTGGATGGAGTCTACCTGGACTTCAGCAAAGCCTTTGACACCGTCTTCCATAGCATTCTCCTGGAAAAGCTGTCAGCCCAGGGCACAGACAGGAGCTGGGTTAGGAACTGCTGGAAGCCCCAAGAGAGTGGTGCTGAACAGTGCTGATCCAATTGGCGGCCGCTCACCCCAGGGATCAGTGCTGGGCCCAGTTCTGTTTAATATCTCCACTGATGATTTAGATGAGGGGAATGAGTCCACAATTAGCAGATTCACAGACAACAAGTTGGGGGGAGTCTGGATCAGCTGGAAGGCAGGAGAGCTCTGCAGAGGGACCTGGACAGACTGGAGAGTTGGGCTGATTCCAACGGGATGAGGTTCAACAAGGCCAAGTGCCAGGTCCTGCACTTTGGCCACAACAACCCCATGGGGAGCTCCAGGCTGGGCACAGAGTGGCTGAGAGCAGCCAGGCAGAAAGGGACCTGGGAGTCTGGATTGGCAGGAAGCTGAACATGAGCCAGCAGTGTGCCCAGGTGGCCAAGAAGGCCAATGGCATCCTGGCCTGGATCAGGAACAGAGTGGCCAAAAGGTCCAGGGAAGGGATTCTGCCCCTGTACTCAGCACTGGTGAGGCCACAGCTTGAGTCCTGTGTCCAGTTCTGGGCCCCTCAGTTCAGGAAGAAAATTGAGGTGCTGGAGCAGGTCCAGAGAAGAGCAAGGAGGCTGTGAAGGGATCCAGCACAAGTGCTGTGAGGAAGGGCTGAGGGAGCTGGGGGTGTTCAGCCTGGAGAAGAGGAGGCTCAGGGGAGACCTCATCACTCTCTACAACTCCCTGAAAGGAGGTTGGAGCCGGGGGGGGGGGGGGGTTGGTCTCTTCTCCCAAGTAGCTCCCAGTAAGACAAGAGGGCAGGGACTTAAGCTCTGCCAGGGGAGGTTTAGGTTGGATATTTTAGGAAGAAATTCTTTACAGAGCGGGTGATAAGGCACTGGAATGGGCTGCCCAGGGAGGTGGTGGATTCTCTGTCCCTGTAGTATTTTAAGAAGAGTGGCACTCAGTGCCATGGTCTGGTAACCACAGTGGTAGTGGATTAAGGGTTGGACTTGATGATCTCAGAGGTCCTTTCCGACCTGGCTAGTTCTGTGATTCTGTGATAATTAAGTGGGAAATAGCAGCTGAGTCCAGCTGGTAACTGTAGTATCATATCAGCTTATTCTTCAGGATCATTTCATTTCAAAGTAAAATGTCCTGCCCATTTCTATTGAACATCATGAACTAGGGACCTTGAAACTCCTGGAACTCTGCTCATTAAATATCTAAATATTTGTATGTGCAAATCACCATAAGCTATTATTTGTGGAAGTTTGGCCTTCTTGTGTTTTTGAAAATCACCCCCCACGAACAGTTCAGCATGAGTCAGTACATGAATTCTACAATCCTTATTAAGAACATTGGAAAATCTGATGAAAGAATGCATGCCCGGTCCTCTTTTCTTCATAAACTGCTTAGGTATAAATACTACCAGATGAGAAACGAGTTTGACATTGTAGGTACAACATTATGAGATCTGCCCAAGTATCCTGGAAGGGAGGAAGCAGTAACTTGGTGGAATGGGGTTTCATTTATTTATTCATGTATGTAGGTATGTATGTGTGTATGTATGTATTTTTAAATTTTAATGTTCCAAGAAACATTGAATTCTTCTCTTTAAATCTGAGTTCAGACTGAATCCAGTCCCTGCATACTTATGGACTGAACAGGATCCTATGCTAATTTTTTTATCCAAATGAAGATCAATTCAAAGGAAAAGACCTCATGCATAATAGCCTTTTTCTGAGTGCTACTTAGCAAGTCCATTATAAATAGTATCTGTTTATTATTTCCTCAGAGCTGTCTTATCAAATTCTCATAGAAATGTGATCTATCTAAAAGCGTCTTTAGAAATTGCAGACATACACATTGAAGAGAAGTGCTACTATTCATGAAAATAGTCTTTTTACAGGATATTTTTGTACAAAGAGAAATATTATGTTTGGCAATTTCTTTTCAAAGAGACACTTTAGGCTCCTGTAATAAATAGAACTGTTATCAACACACATGCAAAAAAGTCAAGTGACTGCAAATTCTTACAGAAGTGTCATGTACTTCAGTAACAAATACTTCTTACAGTCACAGGGTTGTATGGTCCTAAATAGAATGGAAGTACTCAGAAAACAAAACAAAACAAAATCCTTCCAAGTTTTAGGCATTTTTTGTGCCAGCTCTCCCAGCTGGCGAAAAAGTAATGTACCAGTGCAAGTATTGCATATGTTTTCAGAGCTGATGATCTAAATTTTCAGAGCCCTTATCTTTCCCACAGCCATCACTATGTGAGTGCCAAGTGCTTGGAACAGTCAAGCTACCAGCTCAGGTGAGACTAGTGTAGCCCAGGCAGCTTCACAAAAAGCATCACTCCCAAAGAAAAGGTGAGAGAACCGGTATACTGATGCATTACAGAAATATTCATCTGCTGGGATGAATATGGGACTGCATAAGCCTGCTTAAGGTAGTCCTGGCATCTGTGTGGCTACAAGCCTCTGGACCATGGATCCACAGAATGGAGATTGCCAAGGCACAATATTTCACAGGTGAGAGAAGAGTAGTTCTGCCTCTAAAGTTCTGGCACGAAATGTAAAGACAAAATATTTTAAAAAGGGCTGCCTAAGCTGTTCCTTTCAATTTCAGAGCAGATGGGACACTCTGCTCATAAAAATTGTCACTGAGTTCTGACATGAAAATCCTAGTGGGTGCACGCATGGAGAATCTTGCGTGCGCAATATCTTACGAGCATGCAAAATCAAGTAATTTATTTCAGAAATCAATAGTGAAATTAATAGAAACCAGTCAGTTGTCATTTATTCCCTATTTAACCACAGTTTTATCTCTGTGTATTTTTTTCTCTGTCCTTTTGTCAGAAGGTAGTTATTACAGATTGTCACTCATTTGCTCTCACTAGGTGGAACGCTTTTAGTCAGATAGTTCATTACACATAGAAGCAGGCAGATGTGAAAGAGTTTGGGGCAACCATTAAGCAAGACCTATAAAGGCTGGCTCAGGGAACTTTTTTACTTGAAAAATAACCTTATTCCTAAAGCCCAGTTCAGAATACACAGCACTGCCATTTCCTGATGACCTGTGTAACCGGTTTCAAAATACTTTTAGTGCTACAGGGATAGAAGGTGGGTCTAATACATCCAGGCCATATTGATTTAGACTCTTCATGCTGCTCTGAAAACCTGTTAACCAGTTGTCCAAAGAAACCACACAGGCTTGATGGAATCACAAGTTTATCAATATAATGAATTTCAGTGTTCTTCAGGAAGATTCTCTTTGTGGAAGATGGAAGAAAAGAAAAAAGATACAGCAGCCTTGAGTAGGTATCCAGAGAACAATCCCGAAGATTCAGTTAAAGGTGGTTTCTGCTCCCTTTTAAGAATGGCATAATGAGAAAAGGCTCCACACATTATTACTATATGAATGTGAATCATTGACAGGTGCCTTTCCCTTATTGCTCTCTGTGTTATAGCTCAAAGAATAACAAAAATCACCTTTCTTATAAAGGTAACATATCCCAGTTGCTATTTAAAACAAGTCATTTGAAAATAGCTGCTGGCATTGTTTTTTCATCTGTTACTTGTATGGATAGGTCAGTTTGAAAAAGCTTCCTTCCCTGACTTCCAAATATAAGATAGAAGTGTATTATCAATCATCTTTCTGCAATCCTTTTATCTGCATCATATTGTGATGTTTCTAAGAATGAGCATTATTGTAAACATATTATATACTTATATATATTGATTGCAGGTTAAAAAAAATTGGTATCAAGAATTACTGAATATAGTCTGGAGTATTTAATGCAGAAAACTCTTTTCTTGATTTAAAAGCAGCTGATAGAATTCTTTACATTTTTAAATACCCACCTTTTCCAACAAGCTCAGTTTTATCACCTTGTACTATAGATCTATAGATTATAAATGTCTTTAGAAATAACGGGATTACTGTTATTAGAGATTTTAAAGGACCTCTTCAGTCATTAAGCCATCCCCCTTTCAACTGGAACTATGCTGTTGTCAGTAGAGCATGTGCCTTTTCATGGGAGATTTACTGGGTACTGCCCTGTTCAAAGCAAAACAAACCAAAACCAACCAAGAAAAAAAAAAAAAAACAAAAAAAACCAAAACCCAAAAACACCCCGAACAAAAAACCAACAGATAAAATCTTGAAAATAAATAACTGTACTTCCCTCCTAAGGCTATGCATCAGGCAGCTGCATAAGGAAACCATCCCATATATGTGGCACCTTCTTCAGAAATGCCCCTCCTTGCTGTACATGTTACACTGGCAAGATTTAAATCTGCACCTGCTGTGACATGAACACAGTTTCACGGAACAGCCCTATCAACTGTATGTTAAAGACTTTCAGAAATCAGTGGGTTTCAGTGAATTACAGCTTCTTTTCTATACTCTGACTTGGAGTCTATCCTACATGAAGTCAAGAGCAGATGAGGACAGAGCGGCCCCATTGCTTTCACTTGCACACGTTCCATGCAACTGCTGCAACTTGGAGTAGTCTTGAATGTCCCATGAACTTTGCAGGCCTTTGAGTCATCTCCTGGCCTGTGTAATTCCAAGGGAAGCAGGAGAGCATAGTCTGGGCAGCCCTGAATGACAGGCAGCCTCAGTGGCTGCCGTGGAGTCTATAGTGCTGTTGGCTCAATGTGAGCTCTCTGAACACAAAGTGACATATGGACATAAGAACCTCTTCAGGATAGTGGCTCAGTAAGCAGCTTAAACATGAATCCAACTCAAAGCTTTGCCAACACATCATGAAGAATCAGGTACTGATTCAAGACTGAAGACTTTTTCTTCTATTTTTTGTACCTTTATGATTTGCATGGGTTTATTTCCTCATTCTGGAATTTATTAAAAGAAAAAAGGCATATCAAAAGGGAAACAGGTTTCACAGTGTTAGCTTTGAAGCTTGTAATCTGCCACAGAAACCTTACTGAAACTTCCAACATTGTTTGCCCCGCAGAGAGCAGGTGAAAACATGACTTGGAACAGCATGACAGTGGCTCTCAGCGCCAAATGCATCAATTAACAAGAAAATCCTTCTGCCCGCAAATTCTGTCTGTGTTCAATTAGAATGAAAATTTAACAGAAAACTAGATGGATTAAAGAGTACTTGTTTTTCTTTCTCTCCAGTAGCCTAAATTCAATATAATGCAACTTTGTTGTTTTGTTTGTACTAATGTAGTTGCTTGCTTAGTCAGGCATTTCTGCCCCAGCCTACTTCAGCTACTAAAGCTGCTGGTGCTGCTTGCATTCTTTTCATATTGTGTATACAATGAATTTGTATTATCTGTTGTTTGTTTTAAACTTCTGACTTTGTTTTGCCAAGGCTATCTGTTTTTAAATTAGTAATTTTCACTCCCTCATGCAATTCTTCTAAATTACTTTTTGGAATACTGGCTATTAATATTTTAGGTAGCTTTGATGTTTTACTTTATAGTCTTCAATTTTATTTTACATTTCACAGGTTCCTAGTTGCAAATAATCCTACAGGCAATTTTCTCACATTGCAACTATTCCTTGAAAGATATGCTAATGTAGCAAGCCACTTGCAATACTGGGGGTTAAGTTAATCACCCAAAATGAGCTGTATTACTGTCAGTGGTATATAAAGACGTCCCATAGTGAATTACTAGGCAGACTAGCATTAAAGCTGCTTTATAGAATACCAGAACCTGAAGGTGTGCAGAAATAAGCATTAATTTCAGAATCAACTGAGCTAAGGAAGCTGTTTGTTATTTCTGGACTTGAAGTTATGAAACAAATACAATGTTTGTATTTCCTTTTAAAAATATTCACTATTGGTTGAACACCCTTTTTGAATCAAAGAAGGAAAAAAATAGTGATTACTGCCCTTATGTTAATATATTTATATATATTAACAGACGATGCCTGCTCTGTGTTCAAGGCACACAAATAATAAATTGTTAGATTAGATTAGATCATATAATTTAAAATTAAAATGGGAGCAATTCTCATAACCTTAGACTTGCAAGCATCCAGAAGATATGTGCAATAGACATATTTTTAAAATTTGTTCTTTATATGATATATTTCACAATATGTGTTTAAACATTCAAAAACCCAATATTTCCCTTGGAATTCCCAGCTAGGGAATCCATCTGTGTCCCCTAGTAAACCAGCAAGGATCCATTGGGATTTAAATGATGAACACTGTGCTAGAAACATACCCCCTGTACCTACTAGTAATCAGATGCTATCAAATCAGAAGTTTCTCTGTTCCAGATGAGCACAAAGAAACATTTAACTATGCAAGCTGAAAAACATAGGAACTTCTGCCCAGTTTGTTTTTCGTTGCTTGTATCATATGCAGTGCCACAAGACTGTTCTGTATGGACAGTAGAATGAGGAGCTTGGGATAGTCTTAATCTGTTCTGCCAGAAGGATACTTCCTTGGTAGTCTGAGTGCTTACAGGGGGGCCAAGGGACAGTTCAAGGCTGTATTTCAAAATGGCAGTATTATAATAACAAACAAACAAACAAACAAAAACAAAAAACCCCACCCAGAAATAAGATTTGGTTACATTGTAGTGATATGCATTTTTATGTGAACAAATACATTTTGAAGCAGAAAAGATAAAGACTGCAGGAAAGGTTTATGTGGAACAGAGTATTTATTTGCCATGCATATTTGATATGCGTTCATTAAATACGCAATAGAAATGTCAACATAAAATGCTGTTTAGATCTTACTATCAAAACAAACTGCATTGGTATTAAAACTGGAATGCACTAATCTTTGGTTAAATACAAGCTTTATTTGCTATCCAGCAAGGAAATATTTGGTTGAGTCTTGTTAAATAATCATATATTTAGCCTAATTTAATTTTCCCTTCATTTACAAAGTCTCATAGAGTGATACTGTGTCAGTGTATCCAGCACTTTCAGGTGGCATCGTCTGCCATTATATGGGGTTTTTCCCATTCTCACAAATTAGCATTCAGTTGCTTACAATTATCACCAGTAGATGCCTAATTCCAAAGTATTTTTGTACTCTCTGAACCATGGCCAGTCCTTCTTACAGGGAGGAAAAGCCATCCATCTCTTCAAGGAGTACTTTGGTGTGACATTGTCATCTGACATAACCAAAACAGATAAATGTGTTCACTAGGGAAGTAACTGTGATAGATGTCCATATTTTTGCATTGTAATTTAGAACTAAATACTAAATATTCTTAAGTTAGTGTATTTTGGTTAGGTTTGGTTGGGGTTTTTTTCTGGCATATCCATGCTGACTTAAATTATTCCTTTCACCAGATGGGATTCAGGCTTAGTGATGGCTTACAAATACTGAGAAGATCCTTCTACAGCAATCTCTGGAAAATTTTAATCAGGATAGCCATTTAGGAATATAAAATATTAATACACCATACAGTAGCACCTGGACCAGCAGTTTATAGAGAGCTTTAAACTAGGGATTATGCCCTCCAGCATAATAATATCTCTTCCTTATGGCCTTGCAATTATTTCATTCTCTGTAATTCAGTTGTCAGTGTTCCTGCTGCCTGTGTATCTAGTATTTAGGGAGAAGTCTTAGTGTTACCTTAATCATATTTTACGAAGGAGTTTCGTAGGTGTAGAATTCATCTTAAAACTTTCTGCAAGTCCTTTGGTAGGGTTACCCAGCAATCATTCGAGTGCCTGCAGTGCAATGCAGAGAAACCTCAGCTAGATTTACATCCAAACAGCAGTAACAATCTAACCAAGGCAGAACTGAGCTCAGCACAGACAATTTGCCTTGCTGAGCAGCTGGGTAAATTAGCTCATGCTGAGCTCTGTGCTTCTGTAGCTGGCTGCTGGCAGTACCCAGGCTTGCTAGTTTAAAGCTGGTGTGGGTATTTCTCTGGTGTGCTGCAGTTGTGGCTGCTGTACTTTGGCAGTACAGTGTTAGCATACACTTCAATCATTGCTTTCTGCTTCTGTGGGTGGATTTTTGCTGGGTGTGTTCCATTAAGTATTTCCTAATTTTCTCACTCTGCCATTATTGTTATCATGTTTATTATATCCCCTTTCTGTCTTTTTGTTCAAAAAACCAAGAGCAGTTAATTTTTTATTATGTTTTTTGCCTTTGGTCTCTTTCCAGTACTGCTGCATATTTCAAATTGGACTGACCAGAGTAAGAAGTATATTATCTCCTTCCATATGCTTCATACTGCCATCTATATCTGACACATGTGAAGGTCTTCTGTCTGAAATAAATACCAGTATGGTTCCTCCACAGACTTCAGGGAGATGCAATTGTCCTAATGCCACCACTATGACTGTTTCCTCTCCCTGACATGTCCGGGCCCAGTGTCCTAAAGAATGTACATAGCAGCCTTCCTGCAGCCCAGTATCCTAAGAGTACACAGAACACATTCCAGAACATACAAAGGAGTTATACTGTGCATCTGATATGCTGACAAAAAATTAAACAGACAAGGCTAATCAAAAATAAATTTTGCAAAAACGGAAGATAACTAAAATAGCTGATGTTCAATTATTTTTCTATTCCCTACCCAAATTTTGGTATGTCTTTTTTTCTATCCTCTTCCAGCTCCCATTTCTTTATTTCTTTGGTTTTCTTGTTATTTCTTTCTACTCCATCCACTGTGTGTCTGACTCTTTAAAAATAATCTTTGATTGATACAGCATCTTCTCAGTTCATTAAAAGCACAGAAGGTTATGCATTGCTTATGATACAATAATTCAGCACGTATCCTGATATATGAGAAATACAAAGGAAAAGTAACACAAAATTTGTCTCATTCAACAGGTTTATTACAGTTATTTATTTTTTTAATAGCTGGTGAAATAGATACTACCATGAAGGGAGCAGGCAGGTAGACAGACATACAAGTAGATCTTTGTGCTTTATTGTTGTGGAGGACTGATGAAAAATTATCATCTTTGGCAAAAAGTCTAAACTTTATTAGAGGAGAAGGATGCAGAAAAAAGAAAGCAGTACTGTATTTAGGGATTTCATTACATCCTTCATTAAAGATCAGAATGAAAAAAACAGGATTTTAATAATGAGGTATAATTCAAAATAATTAGACTATTAGAATTAATGCCTCATTAAAATAATGAGATTTGTGTGCTACATAATTATGCTTGTTTTCTCCTCACTCCAAAATATGGAAGTTTTGTCAATATGTTGAACTCACAGAAATGCTGTACTGCTAAGAGTGGCTTTTATCATAGCCCTGGTGCTGGTGAGCACTGCCAGCTCTGCCCACTCCGAGGGACACAGAGTGGCCTTCAGAGCACACTGGCAGGGACTGTACCCCTCAGCTGTCCTGAATGTTTTTGAGGGATAATTATATCACTTTTAAAATTATCTTCCTGGGGAAACAGCTGACAGCAAAATGGGTGTTGGAATGACAGGAACATGCTGCCCTCCAGGCCTTTTCAAGAAGGAAAAGTATTTCATTGCCACTTGGAATGACCAGAAACATACATTTGTTTGCAGGCTCGTATCACAAACACCTAATCAAAATGGTTTGAAGAGACAGGGAAAGCCATTACCAAGCTGAGCCCAAATGTGCCAGGTTTCAGCCTGAGAGGAATTTGTAGCCTGAAGTTATAAGCCACTGAAAATAGGTGTTTATAATGGAAGTGCCATCTTAACCTTATCTGTAGTGGCACTACTGCTTTGCTATAGTATCTCCTCTCCTAGCATCTGTGAAATTGTAATCTGTCCTATGGCTGGTAACTGAGGAGATGATGAAACTGAGGGATACGCTCTGAACTGCCTTAATTTATCTGTACTAGGTTTTTACTGACACATAAAAAGGGAAGGTGAGCAGGGGGCGAGGGGCTGCTGTCAGACAGCTCAGTGCCTCAGACGTGCTTGGGAGAAAGGGAAACAGGGCACCAAGGGCTGCCTGCATCAGTCACCAGATTATCTTCTTATACCTCAATATTTTTTTCTTTCTCTGCAGCAAACATGGAACAAAATTGTTCAGGATGTTTAAAGTTTAATCTATAATATTTGTTTTTCGGTCTAGTGGACTTAAAAGGAAGGCAATGTGGGACATTGTTGTCCTGCTAATGAAGGTGTTACCTCTGGAAATTTTCTGCATTACTCAGCATTAATGCCATTCAGCTGCCAAGTAGTGGTATATGCTACACTGATTCTTTGTAATTAAAATAGCTCTTCTGCTACTGCCTCCATCATGTAGGCATGATGAGAGACACCTGTAATATTATCTTAAAAAACAAGTCACAGTAAATATTTTTGTTCTATAATCACCTGATTATTTTGGTCTCCTAAATCATTTGTTTACTTACCTGACTTCTTTGTAGATTGGCTGATTGTATCTTTACTCACACAAATTATCTTTAATGGTCCAACAACTTAATTTATTTTTCAGACTGTTATGTTTCTACCTGTTAGCTCATAGTGATGTTCCAGAATACAGGATTTTTACTCCTTAGGAATTTTATTGAAAAATTAATTGTTTTCCTGTTTGAACAAAACACTTAAATATTGGGTGTACAAGTGATGTGAGCCTTGAAAGAGTTCAGGATTCTAACCTTTGGCAGAGAAAGCTTTGCTTTTAACTCAAGTAATATCTCATGTTACCTGAGGTAAGTGTGAAACAAGGTAGAACTTTAGTCATGCTATTAGTCTGTTCAGACAAATCTGGTGAAGCTTTGGATTTGAGTCTCTACAGGACAAAAGAATTGGCAGAAATATCTGTTGTCTAAAATCATGAAGTCTGAACTACTCCATTTAGCATATCTTTCTGTGGCCAGTTTTCATTTGTTTCATATGCATGGCACAGAACTGCCAGAATGAAGGGCCAGAGGGGGTGTCTTTTGGGCACTACGCAGTGCAGCATCTATATAGCCCTCTGGCCTCATTCTGTCAGAAATTGCCCTTGTTAATACTCTGCTTTATCCTTGCATTAACTTCTGATTCTCTTGCAGATGTGTGAGTGCTCTTATTCTGGCTCACACAGGTACACAACAGCCATCAATGATTTCTCAGAGCTTCCCATTATTCCGACTTCTGCTAATTCTGGGAACTATTTGGCTATAAGGAACTAAATTTGCCTGAGGGTGTACAGTTTGTTAGTGCCCCTGGGGACAGTCAGTGTAAGCAGAGTTAGAGAGACAATCTGTGTGTGTGTGTATGCACAGTCTTGAGTCATGGAGCTCTCTGCCTATGTGGAAAGAGCAGATGTATTTCCTGTACATAGGTGACATTTATAATATGATTTTGAAATACACTCTTCCAATATTATTATTTTTTTTCTGAAAAGAGCATGGAAGGTTAAAAAAGGTGAAAAGCAATATAAAATACCATGCGTTTTGGAAAACAGGGAAATCCTAGAACAGAGAGGGACATAGATATAAAATGCTTTCACCTTTAGGCCAGATTAAATTGTCAGTAACATTCAACACTGAAGCTGCAGTTCATTACTTTCACAAGCATGGGCACAAACTCCTTCTCATACTGCATCTTTTAGCTGTGTTTGCCTAATTATCAGAAGATTGCTTCAAAGTGGTTTGATTTTTTTCTTAGTGGTGAAATACATATTTTTTTAATTGGCATTACAATTTCAGATGTGCTCCTGCAAAAAAAAAAAGTGATTGCCATGTAAATAATGTCTAGATTAGGTTTAGGTTTCTTATCTGAAATGCCATTCTTTCTGATACTTGTTAGGACACTTCAGAGTAGTTTTGATCCAAAAGTTCTGTAACTTTTCCCATCCTATTTTTAAAACATCTTTTATTTTTCATTATCCAGATGTTCTTCATTGCCAACATAATTATCTGAACAAATGCAACAGTGCTAGGAAATGCCTCCTGAAACTAGAAGACAAGATCAAGTTTTGAGAAGAGATAACTTTTTACTTTATCAGTTTATGATAAGCTCTAGCTTTCTTGACAACAAACAGATGAACTCAGAGATTTTTATCAGCTGTTCGTCTGGCATGTGTTTGCATATCTTTTTTGAAATTAGGGTCATACTTCCTAATAGGTAAGTATGGAGCCACAGGTAGAGAGAAATGTGCTTCCAGGGAGATCTCTAATCATATATGCTGCCTCTAGGTGCCTAGGACTTTTAAAGTATATTAAATATAGAATTTTATTGGGTACAGAGCAATCTATAAGATAGAAATCGAGACTTCATTAGTGCTAATTATGTGCAGAAAAAGTGACAAAATACCCTGCTAAATGAACAAGTAGGTGTCCACCTCAGACTGAGAAGTTAATTATCTTCATCACACATGGGGTGACTTCACACATGTACTTGTGTGCTGTAGGAGCACGTCTCATGCAGAGTGACTGGGCCTCTCTTCCTTGGTTGCTTTCAGAGATCTCGATACAGACTGCAGTGACACCCAGCACCTCTGAGCAAGTCCTCCCCGCTTTCCCACATCAGTGTCTTTGCAGAAACTTTTGTTTGAAAGAGTCTGGATTGCCGTTGCTTGTCAGTCCATCTCGTTATCATAGTCTAGAGCTATAAGAAAGGTAAGAAAAATACCAGAGGTAAGTACTTAGTAAGAAAATACCAGAGCTAGAGAGACCTACAGCAAAAATGTAACTGAGTAACTTATTTTCCATCTGACACAAAGAAATAAACCCATAAGAGATTCAAGCAGGACAGTCCTAAGAGCCTTCAAAGTGAAACTTTTTCCTCTACCTGGAAAGACATGAAAATGCCTGAGATACTGAGTCTTGGCTTCTGATTGATTTCTGTAGCATTTGATAAAACAAATCAATCCTTTCAAAGAATATACCAAATTATACGTAAATAAAACAGTTTTGCCTTAGTGAAGCGAGGTTAGAAACATTCTTTAGAAGCATAAACCTGAGGAACAGAAGCTGGAAAAAGCATTCATTGGAATTTATGCCTCTGGAATTTATACACTTATATAACAAGTGTGTTGAGCTCTTTCAAACTGGTGATTTAAGGTCTTTACTTTATAAAGATGGACCCACTGCCTCCCCCCTTCTCCTTACAACTTTCTTTTCAAGTAAAAACCCTCTGCTTCTCACTTTGGCAGTTACTTTTTAATTACCTTGAGTGCCATAATTCTGTTGTTTAAAAGTTTGAGGTTTCCAAATCCAGCTGAAATATTTCCAAATACTGAAAAATTGTTGCTTCATGAGCCAGAATTGAAGTCAGAGCTCAGGTATTTGTCTCAGAAAAAAATTACTGAGGGTTGTGGGGATTTGTCTCTAACAAGAAAGAATGACTTTTAGGGCCTCCAAAGATGCAGAATTCTGTCAGTGGCATGCATTAGTGATAATCAGTGAGTGTTGCTATGGCTCAGTAGAAGTCAGCACTGAACTTCTCAAAACTCTTTCAACCTTTCGTCTCTCACTGTATAAATGTGGAAGTAACAATAAATCTTGTTGACAATTACTTCCACATCTATTGGCAGTCAGTCAGCTGCAATGTGAACAGCATTGTGCACAATATGTACAGCACAGCCAACACCCATTAACTATCTCCCTAGTTTCCCCTGTGACTTTAGAGAACATGTTATTTTTCCCCAGTGAGCAGCCCTTTCAAATGCTGAATTAGTAATATTAGCACCAAAGACTACTAATTTGTCAGCCAGGCTGTGTTTTTTCCAGTGTTCACAATGGGATCTGATAACTGCTTTGTAGTACAGCAGAACAAAGGCAAAAATTCAAAAACTTTTCCAAATCATTTATGTAAGACATAAAGAAGTGGTATTTGAAAAAAAAAAAAAAAAAAAAAAAAAAAAAAAAGAAAAAGAGAAAAGAAGTGGAATTCCAACCCTGTTCAGCAACAGACTTACATGCATGCTGATCTGGAAACACATGCTTAAGTTCTTTGACAAAGCAGAGCTACAACAAATATTTTTAACCATATGAAATACATGTTACAAGAAGGTATTGTCAGTCAGGACCTCTGTAATTTCAGATTTTAGTGACTAGCTTAAATAATATTTATGAAGAAGAAAAGAAAACTCTCTGCTATAAAGAACACATTTATATTGTTTATCATGCATTCAGTGCTTACATACAATTTTCATTTACATCAGTGTGAAATCTTAGTAAATCATTGTGTAGCATATGAAACTGAGAAGTACAAATAGACCAGGGTTGATGGTCTTATTTTTCTAATCAGTATTCCCAAGCAATTCTTATAGGCAAATGCACATAAATAGTTACATGTGAAACATACATCTAAAAGCATATGGACATCTGAAAGATTAATTCAGCTTCTTTCCTTTTATGAAAATGTTTATTGATGTTTATTTTCCATTCATGCTTAATCAAATGCAGTGCATAAATGATACATAAGTAGAGGTTATTTCATTCAAAGCTTTCCACAGTTTTTCCTGGTGCAAGATTCACATCAGGTCAGCATCAAGCTGAATGACTTAGTATGAGGAGGGAAAGAAGGAAGACAATGAGTATGACCCACTTTTGGCTAGGGAAGATGTGTTGGAAGTATTTGTCTGTATATACTATTTGCCAGAATAGTCTAAAAGTTGGAAGGAAGCTTGTGAATTGTGTGATTACTCAAGGAGTTTTGTCCACATCTGTATTTTACTGTTTTTTGAAGAGAGACCATGTAATCTAATGAAGCCTGGATTGTATTATAGGAATACTGACTATAGGGAGAGCATATGTTACTAAGTACTTTCATTACCTTGCACTCTCTGGAAAGTTTAGAGAGCTGGCAAGGAAGGGCCACAGCATGAAAGAATGGATGCTGTCTTCTGTGCCTGCCAGTCAGTTCTCTACTGGATTAATGAATCAGCTCCAATTTTTCCAAAGGAGTCAGTGAAGTCCACAGAGTTTCTCTTGTCTGCTACTTGAATGTCCTTCCTAGGTTTTCAGCCAAATCATTTGTGGACTTTGCTGCAATTTTAGGCTTTTTATGTTGCTTTTCTGTGTTCTGCAAGTTGTGCTATAATGGAAGTGTACAAAGTAGAAAAAATTTATTTTATTCCTGGTGTATTAATGTTGAATAACAAAAAAAACCCAAAAAACAAAACCAAACCAAAAAATTCTTTAAAAACTACACTGGAAGTGAGGAAGGTGGGGTAGGTTCTTTTATGGGAATTGTTGCTGGTTTCCTTGACTATAGGACAATCACTGTCATACAGTTTCAATGCCATATAAACTGGAAATCTAAATCCATTTTAAACAACTGGCCTGCTTTACAC
Organism: Heliangelus exortis; assembly: GCF_036169615.1. NCBI lineage: Eukaryota > Metazoa > Chordata > Aves > Apodiformes > Trochilidae > Heliangelus > Heliangelus exortis. The sequence continues at coordinate 13,728,204 of NC_092429.1, read as the reverse complement.
TCAGAGTTCTCCCCAAAATATTGACTTGGGCAGTTCCTTACAGATTTAATAATTTTCAGAGAGGAGCATTGCCCAGGGAATCTGGAAATTAAATAAATTTCATTACTCTCTAAAACGAGTTCTGAGGTGCTTAACATCTAGTTCCCAGTTTTGTTATTAACCTTCCTATACCCATTGTTTGTGCTGTGGAACTCACCCAATTTTGACTTGCAGTTTTTTGGAATGGTTAGCCAATATTTTAAAAACACTAACGTCCACCCACGGACATTTCTACATAACAGAAATGTAGTGTTTCTTGCAGAATATATTAGATACTACCTCTTTCTTTTTTTTACTTCAGCTTGGCTAAAAAGTGTTAATGGAATTACCCAGCGCTAGCAGAGCTGAAACAATGATATTGGTTGTAAAAATTGCCTCTGTGAAAGAATGTTATTTTTTTATTGAAGTGAGTCTTCTGTTTTATCCTCTGCAATTGCCCTGTGTTTTAATTCCCTCATAAGGGAATTAAAAAGGGAACAAAAAAAGGAGGGGAAAAAAAGGGAAATATAAGAGTGTATGCTATAAATGTTATGCTCACATTTTTTTTTCCCCACAAAGAAAAGGAAACAGCTAGAAATGTTGATTTGTTTAAAATCTTTCAACAATTGGAGGTTATTGCAATACTAAATTACTGGCACACAAGAGAACAAGATGATTGTTGTTCCCCGTTTACAACACAGACCAAATGATGGCTTTGAAAAAACAAGAGCAGCAAATATTTTGAGTCTTAATTATCAGGCTGAAAAGGCTGATGAACAAAAGAGAGAAGAGGGGGAATGTGTGGAATAGTGAATAGAAGGACGAACTTAAGTCTTTGTCAGAGCTCAGAAAGAGAAACAGACTTAATTATTATTTTCTCTTCATTCCATTTTGGGAGCTTTATCTGAAACTATAACTTACAAAGAGCAATTATAAACAAATGGCACCCAGCATGCATACTTCTCTTAGGTTTGATTGTCTCATCCTTGGCTCTTACATCAGCACAATGATGTGTTACCCATTGGAAACCAGCATGACTGGGAGTGTAGAGGAGAAGTCATGCAGTGATTTAAACCTATAGCTTCATTTATCTGCTCCATATGGAATAGCAACTTGGACAATAGTATCAAGGCATTAAAATGAAGGGCTTATTCCAATAGAACCTGGCTAGATTAGTTAAAGTATTCTGCAATTCATGGAGAACAGCAGACAATATGGAAATAAAGTCCCAGAATAATCCAGAGAATTACTTTATGCTTCTGATATAGATCGCTGGGGAAATAATTTAAAAGCATTTAAAAATATCTTCCATTTTCTATTATGAGCCTTTGGATTTCCACAGTTTGAGAGAAGTGAGACACTGTGACTTAGAAAACTAATTACAAAACATAAAAATGTTCTAATCTAATGGAACAAATCAAACAGAAAAAAGATTTCCATGCAAAAAGATCAATGTTGGAATGGAAGCTACAGCTTTTACGTAAGTGTCTTCCTCTCAACATCTTTGTTATACATTCTCTTTGTTCCTGTTGGCTTACTAATTAGCAGTGATTTTTTTTAATGCCCCTTACACTGGGTTAATTTTGTCTAACTCAACAGCAGGGGTTTTTGTAATAATAATTCACATAGCAATGTCAATGATTAAAATCCTTTCATTAACATGGTACCTTAAAGATAATGAATGTGAATCTTTTAGCTAACCCAATCTCTAGGCTCAGAAAGGCAGTTTTTGCAGAAAATAATAAAATTAAAAAAAAACCTTGTACAGATTAGCTTTTACCGGCAGAACAAATGAGATCTTTGTTTGGGTGTATTATAAACACAAAGTCATACAAACCAAAGAGCATTTATTATGAACACAATGATGTAGCATGCTTCTTTTGACAAAAGAATTCTAATAATGTACTTGAAGAATGCAAAATAGGTGTTCAGAAGTGCTAATTTTCTGGCATTTTTTTGTAGACAGCACTGTCAAGGTTCAGATAATCATCTGAGGGGTCAGAGCGCCTTTAGCTGAATGTTGTTAGAGATGTGGTGGAAGGTGCTTTGGGAAGGATACACCATTTCTCTTCAGACTCTTCAAGAATTTTTTAACAGGTTTACCTGTCAGGATACAAGAAGTGTGGTTCAGTAATTAGGGACACAAGATGAAATACCGTTTTGGAAAGTTTTAATAAGTGCTAGAACAACTGCTCTACTGAACTTGCTGTCTTTTCTAAAAAATACCTTTCCACCTACATTCTAATGGTTCTTACATTTCATTTTTACTAAGAGCAAAAGTTGTTGGCTGGATGAATTCATTCACATATAAATAGTATAACTAATAAAGGAAAATGCCTTAGTGACAGCAGCAGGGTAACAACATTGAGAAGAGTAGGAAGTCTCATTCAAATCAGTCACAGCATTCTCCCTCCAATATACTGTGCTTTCACTTCTGAAAGTCAGACCTTAGTTTTGAAAACTAATACGTTGTGTATCTGTATTTTCTGCTATCCTATTATACTATATATAGGGATTTATTTAATGTCAAATAATATTTGTACAATAGCCGACTAATTTACAGGGATACATTCTGGCTTTAACAGGCTTATTTATAAGCTACCAAAAAAACCTCTTCTTGACACCATCTTTCCTAGATAAGATTTTAGGATTTTTATACATTTTAAACTATTTTTTCCTAGTGCAGTGGAAACTTTAAAGTTAAGGGATCCTGCAACAAAGACTGCAAATCTGTGCCTTTATTTATGTAGATGTGGTTGTAGAAGTCAGCTGCATGCTTGCTAAGCCTTTATGTGTTAGTTTTTAGCAGTTGATCAGCATGAACAGAATTCCTCAACGAATGAGCTTAGCTGACATTTTCGGTGGGGTAATAGCCAAATGGATCTTTCAGATTGTCTCTCTGCTGTGTCATTCACTCAAGTAAGTAATTCAAGAAGGAGGTCAGTGAATGGGTAGTTACTGAGAACACTTACTGCAGCTGTAGCTTCTCTGCAATTTTCCTGTGGATAATTTCATATATTTTTGTCTCTAGTGCATTGCTGTTCCCACTGCTCTCATAAGCACAAATAATTGCTTCCATTTTTAAAAGGAAAGAAAACAGAAGATAGTCCCCTAGAAAGCTGAGTCACTAAACTGACTACTAAAATTAATATAAATATGATTAGGAAAAAGTTTCATCTGATAAAAGCATTAATATGAAAGCTCCAATAAATGCTTTTGTGTAAGAGACACAAGACAAAGCTTCAGGGTTCTATTTGCCCAGCAAGATGCAGAATCTGTGAAAATTCTGAATCTCATCTATCTAAGCCAAAATGTCCTCTATCTTTTTATTTTTCCTCTCTTTTGGCTTACAGGCAAGAGTAGCCTGGCAAATGTGATTCAGCTGAGCTGAATTCTACACACTATGTAAGCTGCCTTATAGCTTTCCTCTCAAAAAAACCCCACTGCATTGATCTGTGTAGATTCATATTTCCAGAATCCCTCACAGCCTGAAGAAGTGAGAAGAAAAACCTTGGTAGAACCATGCTACAAAATACAGAGTGGCTGCAGTTTCTTTGAGCTCCCCAGGTGAGGTCTGTTGGTGCACACTGCTACTTCCAGGTCTGTAGAGCATAAATCTGCCTAATGATGTGACATCCTATTGGGACCAGAGAAAAGTTTTAGAAGAAACAAGAAAAGTGTATAGGCATGTGGGGACTGAAGAGGGAAAGTGATGCATTGAGCAGTCACAGTTTTAATGCAATTACACCTGGGTAGTTCTGATAAATTGGAAAAGAAACTTTTTACCCACTTAAATGGAGGCAGCTCAAAAGTGACACAAGACCACCTTCCCCTCCTGCCACACTTTCATGTTCACTCCTAGTGCATTTCTGTGTTCCATACCAGAACATAGTTTATCTCCTCCTGTTACAGAATCCAAACAATTTTATATGATTTCTTGGTTTTTTGTTTGAAGAACTCCATGAGTTCTTTCTGAAGAAGCAGAATATTGAATTTATTATTATTATTATTATCATTATTATTTATTCTCTTATAGCAAATGCTTCCTAGACTCTTAATAACATCATTAAATACCACAAAAAGAATTCATTGGACCTGATAGTGTCAAATCAATATTTCTGTTTCAGCAGAGACGATGAAAATGCCAACCTGAGGCCCTCAGAAATTCTCCTGGGGGTGTACTTTTAAAATGCTAATTTGTATCTGTTTAGTATTGAAGTAATATTTTCTGATTGAATATTGAAGCAGCATTTGCAGTACATTTGTTTTTATTGTTAGTATTTTTGCTCCACCTAAATATTAATGGAAAAATAAGTGCTTGACTGACTCCTTTCTGCTTTTGCAGGGATGTTCTCTCAGCTCTGTATTTCACTAATTTCCTCTCTCTTTTCTCCATTGTGACATGCAGTGCTCCTCTCACACTTCCAAATAATAGTAAACTGTTTCTTCTCAATAAACTTAATCCTAAAAAGATGGGCTCAAAAACATCACCACCCTGACCTCCATCTCTCTGTCCTGGATGTTCTCAACTGAGACATAATTACCTATCAGGGGATACCTGCTTTAGTGTCTCTTTTGTAGCATGCTGTGTCAATCATATCATATTGAATTGAGAAATGGATATCTTAGAAGAGTTATCATTGTTTTCTTAGCCTACACATATGTCAGAATGTGTTTTCAGTAAAGACTTCTAACAAAAGAACCACACTTATTGTGTCTGTATGTATTTTGCCATCTTCTGATAGACATTTCAACTTTTATGGCAGGTGGAATGGCACAGAAGATAAAAGAGAGAGGAAATCAAGTGAAACTGAATATTTACCGGTGCATGGTGGATGAAGGAGATATTTTTACCCTAGTAAATATTTCAAAGCAGTTTATTCCCATTTAAATGGGAATCATTCTCTATTTAGTACAAAGGTGCTGGAACAACTTGATTTGTGGGCTTTTTTTATTATTATTATATATCTCACTGGACTGATTACAAAAGGAAAAATAGTAATGTAAGTAAATAACAATAGCTTCAGAGATTTAAATAGTTGATAGTAATTTTAAAATTCTTTATCTGAAATGTCTTGTTGGGGTCTTAGAATTTCTAAGTGTGTTGTGCTTTTGTGTTTGTCTCAGTGTAGTGTTTATAAGAGAACCTATTGCAACAAGCATAGCACTGTCAGTGCCCTTACTGTCTCAGGTCTAAAGAATCATAGTACATCATTAGCCTGTATAGGATATAAGCAGGTGTTCTGCCAGCTACAGTTTATATCTTGTCCTTACAGCAGACCTTGTCCACAGTGAATGTTGTTGACCTGTTTCACCTGTGGTCTTGTGGTTGTGGGTCAGCTTGTGTTCTAGGTGTACCATAAGACCAAACGGAGACTATTGTCCCATTCTACCAGGCTTTGGAACAGCTAAAGGGAAATGCTCAGAGGGAAAGGAAGAGAGATCTATAATACAGAGATTGTCACAGGTAGGGTAAAAGTTTTCTTGATTCTCTAACCTAGAGGTTGTGAGGCTTCCTGCTTTGTGAAACAGAAGCGGAGGACAGACTATAATTCCTCAGAGTAACCATTCTGACATGCAACTCTCTCTGAAATTTAACTCTGAAACAACTCTTTGCTGTCTCCATCAGAGACAATGATTGCATATAACAGAAATCTCAGGTTTGAAGATGGAAAGCCACCTCTCTCCAACTAAGAAAACTCGGAAAATGTTTTGGAAGGATTGTTTAATTGCTGTGGTTTTACCTTCAAGAGAAAACATGAAATATATGGAATTCTCAAAAAAAAAAAAAAAAAAAAGAGTGCTTCTATTGCAAATGCTGTCACTTCAACAATTGCTTGAAAATGGCATCATCTTACTAGGTTTGAGTTCAGATTTTGTGTTTTCAACCTGTCTGTACTGTAGGTGTTTTATTGTTCATTGTTCAGCAAATCCCCATGTAGTGAGGGAATGGGAAGCAGGGATGAATGGAAAAAGTCAACGGTCAGTACAGCGTTGTGCTGCTACTACCCTGTACTTTTCCCCTTACTATTCCTGAACTAATGAGATACTTAAGGTGTATCTGATTATTACAGTATGGTTTAAATCATAGAAGCCTGCTCATCTGCTTGTCAGGTGATGTTTTTATGGCTTCATCTTGGCACGGAAACTAAACAGGAGTCAATAATTAACTGATCATTGCAGAATTAGGTGGCATTAAACTGAATTATTAAAATAAGCTGTACTACTTGCTCAAATGAAAGGCTCACTGCTCAGAAGGAACTCTTGAGGAGAGCAGGGAATAGCCTCTGTACAGCCAGTATATTTTCTGTTAATACAAGTTAGTGATGCAATTATATATGGTTAAAAAATGAGAGAAATGTAGCTGATCCAAATACATCTTCAAAAACACATAATAATGGTAACTGTCACATATACTTATACCAGAACAGGAAAAAAAGAGAAGGAAAAGAGAAAATATACACTAGAAGAAACAAGTTAAATTATGAAAAAGAAAAAAAAAATAAGGAAGAGAAGAGAAGAGAAGAGAAGAGAAGAGAAGAGAAGAGAAGAGAAGAGAAGAGAAGAGAAGAGAAGAGAAGAGAAGAGAAGAGAAAAAGGAAAAGGGGAGAAAAAGGAAAAGGGAAGGAAAAGGAAAAGGAAAAGGAAAAGGAAAGGAAAGGAAAGGAAAGGAAAGGAAAGGAAAGGAAAGGAAAGGAAAGGAAAGGAAAGGAAAGGAAAGGAAAGGAAAGGAAAGGAAAGGAAAGGAAAGGAAAGGAAAGGAAAGGAAAGGAAAGGAAAGGAAAGGAAAGGAAAGGAAAGGAAAGGAAAGGGAGTGTCTAAGCACACTTATCAGAATTTCTTAGGTTCAAAAGCTGACTTCAGCGTGAAATTTAATACTGACCATTTAGAACACTAGAAGTGCCTGTGATAATACTTCATGCTCTTGTTAAAAGGAGATTGGTGAGCAAGGATTCTAGCCTGCAGCATCCTGAATTCAGTCTCATCCATTCTCCATGTCCCTCCTCCCACACCCCAAATTCATTTCACATGGGTAAAAATTTTTTTGCAGTTCATTTAGGCTGCTTTTTATTTGGCTGGATGGATCCACTGCCAAATGCCAAGCATAGTGTATTTCTGCCCTTTTCAGCACTTCCAGCTCTTTGTGGTCCCATATCATAATGAACACCAAGTTACCCTAAGTCTCCCCCTCAAAACATTGCAGAAAACTAATCCACCATAACTCAGAAACCACTTTAAGAAAAGGAACAAATTCTGAGGCAATAAGTTACGCTACTTGAACACAGAATTGCATAGATTACTCAAACTGACACTCATGAGTACAAAATGGGCACATACATTTGCTCAAGTGAATGGAATTAGGCACAGGAAAGATATAAGTAGTATATGATCTTCTTTTAGCATACATCCTGCTAGTAACTGCTTTATTGGTTCTACTCTTCTCGGTAATTTTCAACAACAGTAGGTCAAATTCAGCAGCAATGTTTCAATTACATGCTGGTAAATGATCCTATGATAAATCTTTGTGACTCACCTGGAAGAAAATTAAAAATCATATCAACTAAGAGCTCTTTCTACTTGTATTTAGATACATCTCTGAATTTGAGGCTACCTGTGTTCATGTCAATACAGATCACAGTCAGAGAGGTCTTTGCTCTGCTTTGCTCCAATTATATGGTGGCAGTGGTGGTGTGATAACAGGCATCAACACAGTGACAGAAAAAAGGGACATATAAGTCACCCTGAGTGTAATAAATACTTGAGAATTTGACAGTAACAATTTGAGAGTCAACAGGGAAGCCTGGCACAATGAAGTGTGGTGAATCAGGATGATCAAATGATTTTATTAGTTTGCTTTTATTAGTCAGATCTATTCCCATTTTTTTAAATATGACCAGGGAAAGAAGTAATTGTAATCAGTTTATCAAATACAGCCCTGGCAGAGTGTATGCCACTTGTAACTTGATTTTGTTCTAACTGAATACACTATGTTTTGACTAATCTTCAGCATCCAAGGTTGTTCTCCTTAAAATGTCAGGAAGATGAGTCAGAGCATTAGTTTATTTGTTTTGTTTTGTTGTTTCATTTAAAATAATCTCAAAATATGTTTCAGAGCTGGGCTTGTTGTTTCTGGCAGACATGATGAAGCCTAAAAAAATGAAAAACATCTCAATTTCTCTCAGACCGCAGACAGAGAGTCTGCCATGGGTAGTCACAGGCATGGGCTTTGCCAGTGCCCCTGCCCTCTCCCTCTGTCATGTGAACTTCACCTAAAATAATAATGTACTCAGTGAGAGAAAAGGGACTCTGAAATAGTGATAGGTAATGTCCAAGGCTCCCCTAAGCAATGATGAACAATTATCATAAACTATTCCAAATTACAGGCAGTAAGTGCTGTGATGGAGACTTTTGTAGACTGGACTGAGACAATTACCAAATGAAGGAAAATATTATTATTTTAGGAAATATAACATTTTAATACATTGTGAAAAATGATGAGGGAATAATAAATGGAGGGCATAAAAAGAGCTAATAATAAAAAAGAGCTTGGTGAGAAATCCTGCTGTCATATTTGCATTTACCCTGAAACTAATGCCGTGCACATTTTTGAATGCAAATAATTCACAAGAGGAAGCAAAATGAGGATGTTAATAATAATTTTTCCCTTAATGAGAAGCTGTACTTTGATTGAAAGGAGCTTTAAGGTGGCCTAAACTAGGCCTAACAAAGGAGCTTTTTTTTCTTTTCTTTTCTTTTTGGATGCTTTATAGGAATAAGTTAGGATAACATTCTGTCACTTAAAATCCCCAGCATTAACAATGTTATCACAAATCTTATTTCAAATTAAAAAAAGACGTGTTAGGAAAATTATTCATTCCATATGGGATTTCCTTTTTCACTTTGGCTATTAACTTAAAATGCTTTTTTCTTTTGGGATCAGCTTACGTTTTTAGGTTTCTTTTAATTTTTTAAAATCTCATTCACAAAAATATATTGTTGCATTGACTCCTTACCTCAGGACTTCCACACCAAGTCCCTAGGTTGCCTTCCTCATTCTTCTACCTAATGAAGGGTTGTTAGTCCTAGATGGTTTAAATGGAAACTGGCCTCCTGAACTGACTGGAATGTCCATCTTCTTCCTGCTGCTTAGAAACATTGATGATTTACATATTAAAAACTTTAATGAAACAAAACTAAGTTAATTCAGGTTTGAAAAAAAAAAAACCAACACTATTTCTAACATTAAGAATATAGAAATTACATTGGATTAGACTGGAGACACTTTGCTGGTGTAGGCTAGAACCTTTTTATCCACTCATAGCAAATCCTAAGTGGGTATAATTCTATTAAATTAAGCACACCTTCAATTAAAAGGGGAACCAGGTTGTTTTGTCCCTATGTGGCCTGAATCCTATCACTCTTCCCAACAGGAATATAGTATAATTCTGTGAGTCAACAGCAGACTGAAGAGCTAATTAAACACCCTCCAATGTCACCCCATGTATGTTGAAAAAGAGTGGTCATGTTTACTGCAAGGAATTCAGCAAAAGGGGTTTGATTTCTTTCTCTGTATTTGTTTTCACTGGGTATTTTGAAAACAGCCTGTGGGGTTTTTATGCTCTGCATGGGGCCTGTGGGGTTTTTATGCTCTGCATGGGGCCTGTGGCTGATCACTGATTCACCATGTGATGCACTTTCTCTTTGATTTACACCAGCTTTAAACAAAAAAGTATAAACTGAATATGATGAAGCAAATATAAACAGAAATGGGATAAGAGGCCCCATTTTGAAAATGAGGGATGAGGAGGGCACCCCCTACTCCAGAAGCTCTGCCCCTTCCTCTGTCATGTGGTGCAAAGACCTGGAGGTCCCTCCCTGCTACATACCTGGGGGCAGCTCTTCTCTTTCAGCCACCACTTTGTGCAAAGGAGCCTTAAACATTTTCAGGTATGTAATCCCTCATACAGTTCTCTGAGCTAAAACAATTAATTGCAATGTTTATATGGACTCGAAGGGAGAAAATACAGTTTAACTGAACTGTGGCTTACAAAACCAGAATAAGTTACCATTAATTTTTAATATTTTTTTTCTGCAATGACTGTAGAGCTTTAGCGTACATTCACAGGGCATAATTAATATTGCCTGTCATTAAGATACAGCATCTTTCTTATATTGCCCTTAATTACTTTGAATTGATGCTCCTCATTACTCATCAGCTGGTAATGGCACTGCAGTATAGATGTGTTTTTTAAAAGCAAATGGTAACTTAGAGATTGATAAACGAGGGATTTTATACCAGTTTCTTTGTGAACTGAGCTAGGTAATCGTCTTGGCCTGCACAAAACTGAAGCTAAGTAGGAACAAAATTCAGTTCTGTATGCAACCCTTACACACTTTAATAATTTCTGTTTCATGTTTTTAAGACATTATGACTCCTTCAGTTGGCTTGGTTAAGTATCCCAAGCAATGCATGAAAATAGCTTGATGATCATGACTAAAGATTTTAGCATATTTTTAAATTAAATAACATTTCTTTGATTCTTTCCTCTGAGATTTTTCAGGCTTCTCATTAATGTTGCAGGCCAATTGTGCCATCAGGTTGATCAACCAAAAATTGCAGTCTCTAATGGTGCAATGCTGGCATTTTTCTCATGTGTAGCATTAACTCCATAAGTAGTTAAATTCAAATTCACTCAGTTGGATTACTCCATTAAATCTTAGCTAGCACTGAGGATGGCTAAGTAGTAATCTCAGGAAAAGCTTCCTAGTCTTCTGAGGAAGCTCTTAGGATCTGATCCTGTAGCAGCTAATCTGTCTTGAACTATCTGTGTGAGATTTATCCATAAGGTTGTATGTGTTCATAAACGCATTATTCTTTGCTTAAGGAAGGCCCTACACAGTGTAAGTAATGAAAGAAAATAATTTGACCTCTTTTCATGGGTATTTGACCTGTTTCAGTGGATATTTATTCTAACAAGTATGGGTGATTTTTATGTGCTTGTTTATGATTCCGTGTTAGACTTAGGAAAATGTTATTTCATCTGGATATGAAACTGTCCTCAGCACCTCTGTTCAGTTTTATTTTCTTGATGGTGGTCTCAAGAGTGCTTGTATTGGTGTCATGGCTTCCCCAGCATTTGGCAAGTTTTAGCTCATTTTAATAGGTTACAGGTCTAATAGTTAAATTAAATTTTCTAATGTGTGTTCACAGTGCAGCTTATATATACTGAGGTATTAATGCAAAATTATAAAGCAATCATTTTATGCAACAAAGGATATTCCTGAACTATACATATAGAGTACATTAGAAACCCTTCTGTCTGAACAGAGAATCAGATGCAATTCCTGTATTTCATTTTGAGGAAATGCATGTAGACACTACTTGGCTTTTCTGAACATAATTAATTGGAGTCCCCAACACAGGAAAAACACGGAGGTCTTGCAGCAAGTCCAGACGAGGACCATAAAGATAATCAGAGGGCTGGAACACTTGTCCTATGAGGAAAGGCTGAGAAAATTGGGGTTGTTCAGCCTGAAGAAGGGTCTGGGGAGACATTACAGTGGCCTGAAGAGGGTCTATAGGAAAGCTGGAGAGGGACTTTTTATAGAGGCATGTAGTGATAAAACAAGGGGAAATGGTTTTAAACTGGAAGAGGGTAGATTTAGGTTAGACATTAGGAAGAAATTCTTTAGTGTAAGAGTAGTAAGAGATCAGGAACTGCCCAGGGAGGCTGTGGATACCTCACCCCTGGAAGAGTTCAAGACCAGGTTGGACAAGGGATTTTGAGCATCCTGGTCTAATGGGTGGCATCCCTGCCCATGCATGGAGGTTGGTACTAGATGATCTTAAGGTCCCTTCCAATAGAAAAGATTCTATGATGTGATTCAATGGAGTAGATACATTTTAATGATGACAATAATAAATTGTTGCATATATTTATATATTCCCCTATGTATATATGTTGTGTAAATTTAATTAAAATATTGGTTTTATATATGTACCACAGCACTCTATATTGGCTTGTGTTATTTAAAGATTTTTTTAAAAAACAGACAAAATAACCCTTGGATTCAAACTACACAGAAGTTGAAATTATTATAAACCACAAAAAATTACAGTCAGAAGAACTACAAAAGCCATCAGCATGTACTCTGTGTGTATGTGTCCAGTATTTTGTAATCAGTGTCAATTCACTGTTTTGTGACATCAGTGTTTACTCTCACACTGATGCATTGGCTTGTCTGTTTCTATGCATACATTTGTGGTCTTGTTTTCAAAATTATTTGTCTTTGGTAATTTCAATAGAAATGTGCCTAGGAATCTATTATACGTGGTACTTATGTTTGAATTCTACTTTATGCCCTTTTTCACAACCTGTGACCTTTCATCCAGGCTATTTTTCTCTCCCTCACCCCCTGAGCTTTGTCCCCATAAGACTTCTGAAGTTTTATACCTGCAGATATCCAGTAAAGAATAACAGAAGACAGAAACAATTCTTGGATAAAATGTCACGGATATAATCTAGTTCCAGATGAGAACTTTGATTTTTGTTTACTTAGTCTTTATTTCTCAAATATATGACTGTTTACATCTCTTCCTCTACCTTCAGCAAGCACTGAACTGACCTGTATCACATTTGCTAATTGCAAATGCTGTTGCAGGTTCTGCCATCTGATGGAAGCTTTATATTCTCAGCCAAAAGCAAATTCATATTACAACAGATACATATGCTAGTGCTATAAACTACTATTCACAATTACCCTCTGTTAGTCCTCTGCCATCAGCCATCCTTCATTTTCTACCATATTTACCATATTTATTTATTCTACTGTAGAACATGGCAATATTTTTCCCTGGAAATCAAGAACTGAAAGCTCTAAGGCAAAGGAGAGATTAATGGATTATACTTTCAACTCTGTAACTCTGTTTTGTCTATCTTTAGATATATGTATATACAAAAAAAAAAAAAACAAAAAAAACCCAAACCAAAACCAAAACCAAAACAAAAAACAAAACAAAAAAAAAACCAAAAAAAAAGGGTTTCTGTTCAAATAATGTATAGCTATATTTTAACTACTGTTAGACCTAATTTTTTTCAGGCTAAAAATACCAGGAATATATATATAAAAGTAAAGTTAATGACAAATTATTCCTCCTGGCTCTCAATAACTGTTTTGACTGTTTTTATGTCTGTAAAGGGCAACCAAAACTGTCTTGACATCCCTAAGATTGAAGTTTTTCTGAAGGAAAACTTAATGTTTTAAAAAGGCTAATATATTTAATTGTGCTACATAAAGTGACAGTGTTTTAGCATATACTCTAAACTTTATTTTCATTCTTGGAATAGGAGTTCTCACCTAGGCAACCTTTTATCATATTGTATTAGGATTTTTGTTTTCCCTTTGACAGCTGTCATTAGTAGAGAAGTTAGTGGGTTCATCAACAAGGTAACAAGAGACCATACAGCTACAGTTTTACTTGACAACACAAAATGAAATTACATGCATTAACTGTACTGGGAATGATTTCCTTCTAGCACTTGGAAACTGAATTTATATGGGTACTGATGTTGCTTCTAAATCTTGATTTTTCCCTGTGAGACATTGATGCTGAATACTTTGTGCCGGATCCCTGTTGCAGGTGGTAGAAATCATACCTTTTGTGCTACTTATGGTAGCTGGAAGATGATGACTAAGGAAGAGTCATGGATATGATTTGTGGAGCTTTGGTGATTTTCTTATTGTTGTTTGCACAGCAGGCATTAGGGCAAATCTTTATCAAGAAAAAATATCTGAGGGCAAAAGAGAACCAAAGAGAAATTCAAGCATGTTTAAACAGTTTGCTCTCAGATGTTCCAGTTTTTTGGTTTACATAACTCTACCAAGATTAAATGGTGTATTAAATTTAGCAATGTTTTGCCTCTTATTTAATCCCTAACTCCTAACTTTCTAACTTGAGAATTGTTAATAACATTAAACATTATTCTAACAATTTTAGCTGACTAACAGTAAGAAGTCTAAGAAGTCTTATTACACTTACTGGAATTATTTTAGATCCTTAAAAGGTACAAAAGACATGCTAATATTAGAATCCTGCTAGTGGAGATACCCAATGAAGAATAAGGCTATTCAATATAATAATACCGATTAAAATGAGATGTAAAAAAGAGGATCTAATACTAATTGGTTTTATCTCTCAGTTGCTAAATAGTTATAGTCTAGAGAAACAAGAATCCTATTATTCCTAATGTATTCTGTAACAGATAATTTCAATGGTTTAGAGATAGACAAAGGAATTCAGTTTTAGGGTTGGTAAATCCTTGCTGGCAATTAGGATTAGCTAACCAGTTAGTAAACACAGAAATACAAATGCCTTGACCTAAGAGAATTAAAGGCATACATGTGTAAATAAGGGTGTGATATCAGTGGTTTTTCCTCATAAAACTTCTCTATAAAGAGTGTTGGGAACAAGCAAATTAATTAATATTGGAGGTGTCAAATCAGAAATAAATTGAGTTTCTTTATTCAAGAAAGTTTATATTACAGACTGCAAAATAGACAGGATTGTATGCATGTATGCATTTGTTACTACTTTTAAGTTCTGATATCATTCTTGAAATCCTATTTCTTGATTATGAAAACTGATTAAATGTAATCTCTGGGCAAATCTTTTGCAAATAGAATCTCACCGATTATATTTAATATATATACTAAATTACAGAAACAATGGTTGGTTTCTTTCATGGCAGTATAATTCAGCTTCTTTTTTATCTCTAGCAGTTTACTAGTTTGGGAGGACTAAGGTGAAGGTGTACAAACATGGAAATAGCATCTCGGTTCATAAAGAGGTATATTTAGCACTTGTAAATTTCCTTATTCTCTACTTTCCTAGCACAGGGAGGGACATTTCCAGGGATTTAAGTCATTCCTTCATGAATGTAACATGGCGTATTGGTAACATCTCATTTTAAGAATATGCAGTCCGCTAGCATATGTGCAACAGTCCTGTAGTTCTTCAGACCCCGAATGTCTGAATTTTACTGACAGATTTCTCTGAATCTTATTATTTAATTAAATGTATGAGGTAGAGCTTTTGTTCAATTATGAGTTATACATCTGTTTCAAATTAATTTAAACCACACCTAATGTCTTTGGCCAAGTCTCTACATGCAATAGACATCAATCACCAAGTTGTCTCTTCTTTCTGAGTTTGCAAAAGAAACTGGAAAAGCAGGTCCCCAGTTCCATAAATAATGTAAATATTTTATATTCAAAGACATTCATGTACCAGTAACCAGTACATTATGGTCATTAAATTCTCTACTCATGGAAGGAATATCAGAGTTTTTTTATTATAATACATAATGTCAGAGAACACAGGAGACCATTTTCAAGAGGCAGCTAATCCTCTAACATTATAGATTCCCAGTCTGCTGGGACCCTGCAGTGTGAGCCAGGAGCTCTGGGTGCTTTGGTACAGGCATAAACCAAAATGACCACCACACTTTCCCCTAATACTGCAAAAATGTGCTCATCACTCTGTACCTAAAGTGAAATGACAAATAGCTCCGGGATAAATTAACTGTAGGTTGTATGGGTTTGTCTCTTCTAGTTGTTTGGCAAAAATGCAAGATTGAGGTGAGGTGTTGCTCACTGAAGAGCTTTTATATGGCTCTATTCCATCTGGTGTGATTTGTGACCATGCTGTAACTTTTATAAATGTTCCTTTACTTGACCTGGCTGTTTTAATGAAATTTGAGGTCAGTTAATGATCTTTAACAACTCCACCCTTCTGTCAAATTTGGTTAAGAAATTAAAAAACTTTTGGTGGACGCATGTAGAAACACACAGCATTTATATTTATTTGCATAAGAAGAAGATATTTCAGGGGGGAAAAAAGCTTTGATGACTTGCCCAAATAACTAGCATTCTATCACCTTTTCCCCCTGTTCTTTTCATGGAGGGAAGGAGATATATTTTCTTTTTGATGGTGGGGAGGGGAAGCCCTCTTTTCAATGGTGTACTAATTGCAATTTATTGCTCTGTATCTTTTACAGTTCTGGGTTTCTCCAGAGCACAAGAAACACGAGGAAACACAGTTTACAAACATGTATTTTCAGCTTTACCATGGGGAGGCTATCCATTCCAGCTGGCAACACATTAGCTTCTGATTTGAAAACCATCAGCTTTATTCTGGCTCAGTTCTTAATTAACTGCATGTCCTGAGGTTATTTGTCTCAAATTTCATTCATATCCTCTAATGCAGTGGAAAGACATTTCTGATACCACTAGATTTGGGGCTAGATCCCTTACCGTTCTAGTTCTGAACTTGAATATAAAGTCAGACTTTAAAACATGAGAATGATATTTAAGTAGGATTATCAATTTTTTGATCTTCACATGAAAAATCATCTAAGTGTTAATGGGTATATAATAACTAATTAAGAGACTGGAAAAGTGCCATTTGTTTTGTGAACTGGAATTCCAGCTGATCTTGGGTTTAGTACAAGAGAATGTTTGTCTGGCAACCTGCATGTGTCCTCACTTGAAGAAGCCAAGGATTGGCTTGTGCAGGTCCATTGACAGGAATTCAGTAGGAGTCTTGGATATGTCCTTCTGTACCTGGATGGCCTAGAGTTACTCCATTAGTCTTTCACACACGTAAGCTATTAATTCACAGCTCTACAAACCCCTTTTAATGTTTTAAAGAAATGTATATTTGTACCTGATGTTTTAAAAAGCATTTAAAATTAAATCATTCAGAAAATATTAACCCAGAAACATGGCAAGACAAAACAACATTGCATTTTCTACTGTGTAAGCAACTGAGTGAATTGAAATTTGCCAGAATGCTCTAATTTGCACAGATTGCATCTGAAATATTTTCCCTATTTAAAATTAATCTGACATTAGTTTTTGTACTTTTTGAGAATTTATAGCATAGTAATTTTTTTCTTAAATTATTCAAAATATGAAATTTTTCCTTTTACAATTTACTCTTTTGAATTTAATCGTGGAAGTTTTCCAAGAATGTTTTCAACAGCTGTAATTGGTTCAAGATCAAATCACTTTTTATTTTGCACCTTGGAGATTGCTATGAACTTCAGGATTTCTATTAAACAAACCCGTATTTTCTTCAGTAAATGCTATTTAACTATTCCAGTAATTAATAAAACCAGAGAATGGTTCCTATTGTGAGTTTTGCCTACAAGCTTTTAAGTTCCATGTATCATAGGTGGGGATATACTTGTAAAACCTGACATTTAATTAAGTTGTTTTGATCTTTTGTTCTGCTTTTTACACATATTAATTATTATACCTATGAAGCCTAATTCAGTTGTTTGATATGTGTTGATTTTTTTATAATATAGCAAGGCTTTGTTTCTTGTGTATTAGGTTATTGTGTAACTGTGATCACAAGTTTCCCAGAGCTTTGTAACATACGAGAAAAATAAGCTCATGACCCAAATTTACAATACTGATTATTTTTCTTGTAGGGTAAATGTCAGTGGATTCAAAGTCTAAAGAATGAAACAGTTTTTAAAGCAAGAAAGGGGTGAGCTTTACATTTACAGGAAGTGAATTTTAATAATACCTGTGCCCAGTTAATTTCAGTGGAGTTCATATATGAATACGGTCACTTGGAAAAAATGTCCAAATTCTATATATTAACCTGCATCTGAGACCTCTTTCCTACAAAAAAAGTTCATTCACTGAGTACAATTGTAATTTGAATCTGCTGGTAGGTTTTGAACTTTTTTTTTTTTTTCCACTTCTCTTCACAGGGCCTGATCCCTCCTTGCCACCTGTTAGTTGAACCTCTTTGGAATGAATGACAGCAAACAGTATAAAGATCTTACTCTGACAGATGTCTCTGTAATGGAATTCAGAAAGGATCTCTCTAATGAAAAAAGTTTTTATCCAAATTGCTGGAAGAAAAATGCAGTTGCAAGAAGCTGTGATTCCACTGGATATAAAAATGAATTTTCACTTCACTAAACTTGACACTATTCAAAATAGTGTTTTGCTGAGTACTTTGTAGGATGGGACTTTCTTTTGTTGACTTTTGTTGGTCTTTAACAATCTATACTACAGAAAAACTAGGAAAGTACAGCAACAAATGGTAATTCATTCTGTGGGAGATAAATTAATCTGAACAGAGTAAATTACTTGGAATTTTTTTTTCTACTTTGATCTG
This sequence comes from Heliangelus exortis, assembly GCF_036169615.1. Taxonomy (NCBI): domain Eukaryota; kingdom Metazoa; phylum Chordata; class Aves; order Apodiformes; family Trochilidae; genus Heliangelus; species Heliangelus exortis. Next base: position 13,709,987 of record NC_092429.1, on the reverse strand, counting down.
TGTTAACTCTTTAATACCTTTCAGGTTCACAATTATCTCTCTAACAGTTCTTCTCATCTGTATGTGCACCGTTCTGACCTTATTTCCCAAAGCTGAAGGAAAGGACGCAGAAAGGTAAGAAAATGATCTTAAATGCCTATAAACCTCAGGTCCAAAGTTTGAAGTTCTGTGTAGTCTTCATGGTGCCTATTCTGTTTCTTTTACAATGTCTTGTCTGTAAAACCGAAGGATTTGTTTTTATCATCATCCACTATAGCAGTTAGCTCCTCATGGAACTCAAAATGACACTATATCCTTTGACCATTGCTTTATATTTGTTACTTAATGATGCACAGGGAATGAAAGTGATCATGGAAATATGTATTATTGTTATTTTAGATAAAACCACCAGAAAATTCTTCCTAGTCCAAATGTATGTGAGGTGTACTTTATATAATCTGGGGAATGAGTTATTTTCATGAGATAAAATTCTGTTTCTTCAGTTCATTTCCTGAACTTTTTTTTGCCCAAATGTATCAATCAGTTATACTTCTGGTTTTTCTGGTAAATTCCATGGCTATTCTAGTAAACGATCATAAACTTTTTCCAGATTTTACAAGGAATACATTTTCCAGAAAATAATTTTTAAAGTGGTCCTTGTGAAATCTTTGCATAGCTCAAGATATTAAGGATTCTGAAGTCCCTTAGAATTGTTTTACTTGAAGGGAAAGGAACAGTTCACAACACCCAAAAGATCTCCCAAAGGATTCTTCAAGAATTCTCTGAGTGGAAATCTCTGTGCTCTTTGACAACATGTTATATATATATATATATATATATATATGTATGTATATATATATGTGTGTGTGTGTGTAATGTTGCTGCTGATTACCGTATGAGCGTTGTGTCCTTCAAGCTTCAGAAAAGTGCCATTAAGTAGACAGGATTATTTAGGTAAAAAATTAGTACTAACAAAGATTACAGTCTTGATAGCTTCATCAGAGTTTTCAATTGCAGTTTGCTAATGGGTAGACTTACCTAGTTTTGTTGATATTATGATGAAGGCATCATAATAAAAGTTGAATCAGAACTCTTCTGGAAGGCATTTTATGTTATGTCTTGCTCCTTAACAGGTATATGGGCAGGAAAAGCACTATAAAAGGTCACTGGAAAGCCTTTCTGAGAGGCAGTAGTGGTAAATACAGTTTTAGAGAAGCAGATTTTCATTCCTAATGCCTTTACCTACCGTGCCTAAAGTATAGAATGGATAAGAGCACAGGTGGTGAATAGGAATATTTTTGCCTTTGTTTTTTTTTCTTTTAATGAAATTTTGTACTTGTTGCCTGGCAAACAGTTACGGCCCTGTGAGTATGGAGAAAGTAAGCAATTATCTAGATAATGGATGTGTTATTCTTATCAAAAATTAGAAATTAAAAAAAAGCTAAAGACTTGTCACCAAAAATACAATCATGATGTAATTTTTCAATATTTTCAAATACGATCTAATCCAAGTCACAAAAGTTAACTTCCAATGCAGTAAGCAATTATTAAATCATCCATTTTTCATAATGGAGGAAGGAATTGTTAAAGACAAAGAAAGGAATGACCTGCAAATTGACCCTCTATGAATCAGTCATGTAAATGTTAAAAAACTCAAAATCTTGATTGTAAAGAAATAAAGATTAGTCATTCAGCTACATGAAAATAAGCCATAATTCATCTTTGGATATGCAAAGCTACACAGTGATGCTTCATTAATATTTAAAATCACTGCGGACATTGTTCAGATCTTGATATCTCCTCTTAAAACCATGTCTTGCCTATCTAGAGAGTCCTTGTTAACATGGTGGATTTCATGCCGCTATGTCTGGTTAATTTTTTAGTTCTCTAATTCCACTCACTATGATATCCTTACTACATAATAATACTTCCTACTACATATCCATCTTCATAATATAGTTATGGGGGGAAATTTCCCAGTTGAAGAATAATGCAAAAATTAAGAATGAAATGTGAATAAATCTGAAAATTTAATGCATTTTTAATGTTTTTAGACAACAAAAAATAGTCTCTGGTTTTGTAGAAAGACATAGTTTTTCCTATCAGCACAGAGGACCATGGCACACTCTCCCACATCATGTGAACTGGTTGCAATTGCTCTTTTTTCTCCATCCCTTTCAATCAGAAAACAGCTCCGAAGTATGAGCCATTATATGTTTCTGTACCTGAGATCTGGGGACCCTCTGAGGGAAGAGTCAGATTTTAATAACAACACATGACAGGCCTGAGGAAAGGGAAGACAGGATTTTTCGCCTTCTTCTCAGGAAGTATAAGCAGCTATTTGTCCATAATGGCCAAACAGTACCTGAGCCAAGTGTGGGTTGGAAGTATAACAACATATGTGTAACTTAATAAATGAAGCAGACCATGGAATTAACTGAAGATTTGAACACAATTCAGCCTGTTAAACCAAATTATACACATCATGGACATCATCAGAATTTCCTACTGACAAGAAAAAGGTGCATATGGTGATGTCTTAGAAAAAACTCAACGCTGAATACGTACTTTTTGGACAAAAACACAGAAAGGTAATTGTGAATTAAATCCAGCTGTACAGGGAAGGTAAATGAGAATCAAATCCAGCTGCGCCTGATTTCCATAACTATCCAGGCTTGTGGTTTAGGCTCCAGGCCTGGATGTAACACAGTTTACTGAATGCTTCATATTGCCCTTGACACACAGACTCACACACACACACATAAAGAAAAAAAACAACCAAACAACAAAACCAGCTTCATTTATGCTGATATCACTTCAACAATATGTTCTTGGCATGCTTACAGAGTGTGACAGAGCTAAGCTAATCACATGCAAAATATTAAGATAGATGCTGAACGAATGTATTTGCCTCCCAAAATATGATGACTGTGTGATGTTTTAAGTGGACTTGGTTGTGTTGCTATTAAGGTTGCTTAATATTTTCCACTGGAGTACTGTGTTCTGTTGTCAACAGTTTTTGTTGCCAAACTATAAATGTTTCATTGATTAAGCCAAACACAGTCATAGGGTACGTAGTCCAACCAGCTAAGTAATACTGTATAATAAGTCTATATATATAAAATAAGTAATATATATATATATAATAAGTAATATTATATAATTTCCATCATAATAGTGTGTATATGTATGTAGTTCCTCACTGTTAAGATCATTCCATCAGTGTCTCCGTTTCTGCAATTTGAACTCTTAGGATGGTCTTCCTAGCATATTGTAATTTACATATCCTCTTCTACTCATTAATGATATTTAGGTAGTAAATGAATCCATTTCTTCTAAGTAAAAGGATATTTTAGGGCTAAAGTTGTGAGCAGTAAAATAAACCCCAACAGCCTAAGAACAGAAAGTAAAATCTTTTGTGAGTCAAGGGCCTTGGAATGCCAGAAGATCCCAAATGCCTATTTTCTGGGGAAGTAAGTGATTTATAATATATGCTGAATGAATTCAAGGTTTGAAAATGAGCAAAGGGATGAGGCTGATTGTTCCAGGACTGCTTTTATTAAGAAACCTGCAATTGTGCTATACATAACGTCCATGTTTAGGTGGTCCCTATTTGTCATATAACTGGCATCGTTCCATAATGCCAGAGTGTTTTGATGAAATAGTGGTAGCAGAGGAGTAACAGACAGATAGATGTCATCTAGATCAACTGTTCCACCACAGAATTTTATTTACATCTAACTAGACATGGAGAAGATATTTTTGCTAGAGAAATTAGATGAAGGTATGTAATATATATATATATTATATATATATATAAATAACTGTTTACCTTTTTTTTTTAAAGAAATAATTTTTGAAAAGCTACTTCTTTACTTTCTTCAAGGTGGAAAAAAATACAATTAAACCAACTGTTAAGCTAAAGTTATTTGTTGCACAAGGAGGGCTCAACAATTCTCTGATGGGGAAGTTAAATATAAATCATAACCATTCATAAATTTTGCTTAGGAGCTAGGTCTTAGGTGTCTAATCTTTGCACATCTAATCTCTTCTATATTACCATGACCAAAGAAAATTACTTTAAGCATTTACATGGTAAGTAGAAACATGATGCTATGCAATATGTTTCAAGAAATATGGTTTAAAATCCTCCTGTCTGGAGGCAAGTCTCTTGGTGTAGAGTTTTAAGGCTGAACACAGTGTACTTGGGATCTGCAGCCCCAAAGCTCCCCAAGTTATACATCTAGAACCATTATTTGAAGCCAGATCAATGTTAGCAGTTTTCTTTTCAAATGCACCTGTGGAGATGAAAGTTCCTGGTTCAGTATGGGACATTTTTTGCTGTGACGTGTAAGTGTAAAGACTCTGAGAATGAGGAAGGAATTTAACACGTTTCCTGTTTGTAGTGAGTGTTCTCCTTCCTAGCCTATAAAACCATCCTATTTTTGCATTTATAATGAAAGATTTTTCACTGACAGTAAAAGCTGTTTGTACATTCCTATATATTTTCCACCCGCTTGGATTGCAGCCTTCATATTTTAAGTGTTCTTCTGCATAATTTTTTGATTCCTATCAGATTTAAGACAATTTAATGGGCTGCTAAAACTAGAATGGTTTTCAACATGCTCTGAAAGAGACTCCTAGATTATAGAGGAATTAGACTAAGTCAAACAAAGAAATGCCTCTGTGCTTAGATAGTAGTAAGTCTGGAGCTTTTTCAGTCACAATTTTAGACTTTTCCTCAACTGGAGTTGAGTTCAAGGGAGAAGGCATGGTTTGATTTGGTTTGGTTTAAAAAGTATCTGACCATTAGTGTTTTTCAGAGCAACATCCAAAAAGTTGAGAGACGTAACTTGCAGCTTGGTAAAAAGACAGAACTCTAGCACAATGAAGACAGGGGTTCTAGAAAAGATGGATCAAGAACCTTAAATATATCATATTTATGCAGAAAGGAAATAACAAACAGCTTGCATTTTTTCCCTCTGAGACTATCTCTGCCTCCCCCCCCCCCCCCCCCCTCTGAAAAATAACCAATTTTATCTGTGTCTGTTCTCCTATTTATCTCAAATCTATTAGAGGCAGAAAGACAGAATACATCTTCTTTTGTCAAGGAAATTACAGATAACAGTTTCAGTCTTGGAGTAATCTTTTAAAATTGTCCAGGGCCAAATTCAACAATGCATCCCAGCCCAGCCAAGTACTTCAGTATGCACGTAATTTTATTCACTTACTTAAAACCCTCTGACTTCAAGAGAATTTAAGCAGTGCTTAAGTGCTCTGCTTCAACAGAGTCTTAAATTGGTAGATGGTAAATTTCAGACAAAAGAAAGGCCACAGTTTTTGCAGTCTCTGCTGGGAGGCTGCTAAAAATTGGTTCGATTATTTCAGATGTTCCAGTAATTTGTACTGTGTCCTATTTTCTTTCATTCCCGTGTTGTGGGGTTTTTTTTAGAACTATTTTGTTCTTTTTTTTTTTTTTTTTTTTTTTTTTTTAAATATTCTCAGTTATACACCACTCCCAGCCTCATTCCAAACCTAGAAGAAGAGATGTGGTCTGGTTTGGGTTTCAGCACTTGCACATGACAGAGATAATTTCAAGGCAAATCTGGCATATCCTAAATAAAAAGAGTAGATCTTACAAGAACACACTTAACAGCTGATCAAGAACAATTTCTAAGGAGTTATTTTCAAAAGCATTTATCTAGTAACCCTAGTAAAAGTAAGTCCTGACTTTGAAAATGTCACCTTGAAGGTTTTCTTTTTGTTTGTTTTAGTTTGCATAGATAGTATCTTCTTAATGCAATGGCTGATCTTTAATATGATCAATTGTCATTCCATTTTACTGGTTTCACTTAACATTCTCAAAGTGTTAAGATGATTAATGTAACTGCCAGGTGAAATATTCATAAATGTAGATGACCTACCTCACATACAAAGATACAATAGGTATTGGGGTTTGTGTGCTTCAATCGCTTTGCAAAGCAGCCTCCAATTTGAGTAAAATCATGCTAAATTATAAATATGAAGAAAAAGAGGAAAAAAAGCATGCTTTTTTCTCTACCTTTTACATCAAATCAATCTTTAGAAGCAAATCTTTTACCATATGTCTACGCAAAACGTAGTCCTCTCCCTGATTTGAAATTTTGGTTTACACAGAAGTTATTAATTAAGAAGTTCATAATTAACACCAGTTTCTGTGAAAAGCAAATTCATGGGTTAGAAAGGAGAAGTGATACTGCAGTGTCATGTGAGCAAATCTAAGCTTTGTGCTCTTGCAGTTTTCCCTGTGGAACGGAACAGAACAGCACAGCTCTCAGCACAAAACCTGGGTCTGTTGCTGAGATAAGAAACGGAGCAGGCAGCTCATGAGGGTTCAGTGCTGGCCTAACCCTGCCAGTTGGAACCTGTCCACAGCAGCATCTTCTGGGAGAATATTTTTCTTCAAAAGCAGCACTCCCATGTGCATTAAGCAAGTGAGGAAGACACTAGCTCTATTGAGAACATAAACAATGCATTTCATGTGGACTCCTTTTCCAAAATATTTTTTCAAGTAAGTTAGTAGCATAAAAAGAAAAAAAAAATCTTTAGGTACAGTGTTCCATGGCATCCCTATACTCAGTCTTGCCTTAAAAACTATGACTTGTGCCTGTCCTACAAACCAGGCTGTATATTTTCAATCCTCTTTCTGAGGGTATAACATGTAAGTATGATAGATATGGTGATAATTGTTTTTCTGTATGGCACCATGTTTGGTTTTCCTCTTTTCCCCCAAAACACTGCTGATTTACTGACTTACTGACATTGCAAGTTAGTCAGGTGAGTAACAGAGAACTAAGCAACTCTGATTGTGCATTTCATACAGTTTTGTTTTGGGTAAGCTGCTACATGATTTGTAAAATCCTTAAAAAACTTATCCTTTATCCATAAAATGCTTTGGAAACAATTTTTTTGTTTTGGTTTGGTTTTTTTTTGTTAATGTTTCTTTGACTGTTACTAACAGTGGAGCAGTTCTAAACACTTGTTTGAGTGCTGTATTAGGGCTTTTTGTTTCCAGTAAAAACTGATGGAGATCAACGCTTTTTTGACACTTCTAGTACCAAGTGCTTATAAAGTGTTTATATCTATAATTGTGTCGAATTATGTTAATTAAGCACTGAAAGACACTAGTAAGTTGAAGTGCTCAAAAAGTGCATTACTCTGAGTGTCACCTAGGGGCTCTTCACATCAGACACTTGGGGGACAATTTTTTTCCTTTTGAGCACCTTTAGAGTACTATATCTTAAAGTGTCTTTCTAGCATTTAGTAAATTAAAAAAGCAAGTGCCAGTTAAGTGCATTTTATTTACTCTACTCTTTTGAAATGCAAATGTATTTTAGAGTAAAATGCCCTTCCCTTTTTACAGTTCACCATTTTCCTGCTCAATTGTCCCTCATGCCTTTTCTTACTCAGTATTCAGCTGCTAAAAACAGCCACTGGAAAGGCTGGGAATTAACTCTATTATGAATGATTAAGCAGAAAATAGAACTGTTCAAAGGATCAAATACCCATTTTAGGGTATCTAATAGCCTTATGAAGTAAAGTCATTCTAGCTTAAGAGAAATGCTGTGTAGACCTGGGCCACACTGAATTTGTCTTACTTGTACCTGCCCCTACCCCTCCTGGTTACTCATGAAATTTATGCTGAGTAGCTGCAGCAGACAGGAGATGATTTTATTCCAGTGAATGTTAATCATCTATTGGCCATTAGCCATTTGACAGGGTCGTGTACATGAGCTCTCAAAGACTAAATGTTTGGCCAAGATGATGGAATAAAATGAAGGCTTATGCTCCATATTAGGAGACTGACCTCCACTGCTGTTGTTAGATGGAACTGCTTTGTATGGCAGTGTAGATTTTTAGTAGAAGGTCAGAAGAAAAAATATACACTTTCTGAAGGAGAACAGTTTGAAGATAGAGACAGCAGCACAAAGGCACCAAAATTTCATATCTATTTTCCTGAAGAATATAAAAAAAAACCCAAACTATTCTGAAGTCTGATGAAAAATAAACAGGCAATTCAATTTAGGAATGTTATTATTGAATATCCTACTTCAAGGACTATTCTGTTTCATGATAGAATATTCTTCTTTTAGGTGTGAGGATAACAATCCTTACATTACCTAATTCTGACTAGACTTTATTAAATGATATTTTCACTTTTCTGAGAAACTGCACTTAATCCCTATGTCAATGTGCTGAGAAAGATAGTAAAGATATATCTGAACTTTAAACATCTTTAATCTTTCTCTTTAGCTTTCATTCTTGTTGCACAGCCTCAGCAATCAGATTACAACACTTCATTCCTCAGAAAAACGTACAGATTTAGAAACCATAGTGAGATAAGATTCTCCTTTGACCAAAAGACTCAGTCTGCTACATCTTTGGAAGGTCTCTTAAATAGCAATGTCTATTGAAATTTTTGAAATAGATAGGATTTTATTTGGTAATGACCAAAGTAGAAAGTATCAGACAGGGGGCGGGAGTCCACAGGAGTGTGGAGGTGAGGTGTGTACTCCAGTCCCCACTGGAAACATTATCTGAAAGGTCCTTTTTAGCCTAGAGTTTGTAAACTGAATTCACCTTAACTTTATTCCCTGGGGAGAGCTATCCATTTCTCATGTGTCACTCTCAATGTAGGAGGAATGAAGAAGCTAAGAACTGAGTAAACACTGAGCTTGTTTTGCCAGTTCAAGGTAAGATATATTGTCAGATCATCTGAAGCTTTTCTCAACAACTGCTTATGCTGTGTATGTACTGCAGCAGCTTTCACTGCTCTATAAAGCAGAGGAGTTTATGCTCTACAGATCCCAATCCAGCTCTTACCTGCAGGTTGATCTGATTATTGGTGAAGTCAATTACCAAGGGACTGATTTAGAGTGTGCTGAATGAAGTCTCCAGAGTATCAATTAAAAGTAGAAAAGAAAATCTGAATCGTGATTAGTCTGAACTGTTATTATCTGCTGTTTGGAAGGAAAGGTATCAGTGCTCTGATTGTCTTCTGTGAGGTTACCTGCTGTACACCGTATCCATCTTTTTTGTCCTTCTAGCTACTTGATTGCCTATTTGTTTGCAATAGCCTTTGGAGGTAATGAGCAGATTAAATTTAGATAGAGGGCTCAGACTCACTGTTGGCACAGCTCTGCTGAAATAAGTGGAATTAGCCAGGAGAGTCAAAATACCATGTGTTCAGCAACCATAAGCTATCTGGCCTATTGATGACTTCTAAACTCCCTCCCTTGTACAGTGTAATTTTAAAGGACAGTACAGACAGGCCTGAAACCAGAAGGTATTGAAATACAGAATGTATTACGTTACCTAGATGACTTAATTGTCAGAAAGAGTAAAAAAAAAAAAAAAAAGGGGGGGGGGAGGGATCAGAGAGAATTATTTTATTTTTTTTTTTGCTTTTAGGCAATGTTTCATTTGGTCATGTACTTTTTCCTTTTTTGTTAATCTTGGGCAAAAGAAAGCTGGACTGCTTTGGATTCACATCTTTTTAATACAAGGTACAAACCATTAGCTGAATTTTGTGAGTAGTTAGACAAGTTGTATTGGTTAGTGTTATATAATTGACTTTATAAACAAAGCACCAGCAAATGTATCTTCCAGCACTGTTACTGTAGTATGTGAGGCCAGTGTTCACTAATTCCAGGCTATGACAAGTCTTGACAATCTCAAGTCATCTGGCAGACCTTAGGACATCTGCTGCTTGTCTGTCTAGGAAAAGAAATACTGATGAGCATACAAAAATCAAAGGCTCATTAGGGTCCAGATTTAAATCTGTGGCCATGGAAAGAGCAGGACAGAAAGGGGCACTAACACAGTGAAATTAAAAAGATAAGTTTATAGGACACAGAAAAAAAGGAAAATCCTGTGTGCAAAAAAAGAATAAAAATTATCAGTTCAATGAAAATCCATCCCATTGATATCCTGGCAGGGAATACCACTTCTTACTGCTGGCTGTGAAGGTTTCTATGGTGTGGCTGTACAAAGCTGTGGTGTACCAGAATTGCCACTAAGTTTTTAGGCCCTCAACTCATGAAAGCAGAAATGTTCAGTCTCTACTTTTTACTTCCTAATATCCCATTTGCATGAGGAAGAGAAAATGTAGCCTTCAATAAAAATGTCTAATTTGAGAAATAGCTTATGCCACAGAATTTTTTTAAATAAAATGTTCTCACATTACGTACTTGACAATTATTTTCCATTGCTCTAAACTTGCATATGTCTTCCTTATGTAGTGCATAACTCCAATGATGTGTTTTTCCCTCTACACCTACATTAAGTTAGTTTTCACAAGGATGAGAAAATGCCTCCTGAGAAAACAAATTGCTGGGAAGAATTAGAAGACCAAAGGTAATAGATCTTTTAATTTAAGATAGAGCCACTTGCCATTTCCATTCCTTTAAAAAGCAGTCAATTCTAATTATAGAGATTTATCTTGGATTAAGGAAGAAAAATACTAAAGTAAGCACTGCTTCTTTTATTATAACTCTAGGGTTAAGGCTTTTCTAAATGGGAATTATGCATTGTGAGGACAGTAAAATGATTGCCATAAAACTGAATTAATTATTCATATGATCGAAATTTGGTGTTCTGAAAATATTTTCCTTTTAACATAACATTTAAAAGTGGGAAAAAATAGGCTTTGGTAGCAGTTACCCAAGTTGGAAAATTTAAAAAAAAAATTTTGTTTTGAAAGGAAAAAAGCATTTCTAATGCTTCCTATGAAGCAATATCCAGTTTCATCCACAGAATATCAGAATTTCAGTAGATGGAAACACTTGTGATCCATCTTAACTCAAACATTTTCAGAGTCCAATGCAAATAGTGAAAGTTTCAATAAAAGCTACAGACACCCCGGTCAAAAAAGATTAACATGGAAAGAATCTTTTTCAGTGCAGTTTCCAAGACAACTATTGCATTTCCTCATCTTCTCCTTCTGCCTCATGTCCCCGAAATGGTTTTGATGTTATCATATCTTCCTTTTTTTCTGATAGAGTTTGTTCTCCACATGGAAATTCTTTAGTACTCATCAAGATACCTGGTATCCTTCCCTGAGATATCATTTATCATGGGACTGTTTATCACTTTCATTATCTGGGCCACAGATGTGCTGGCCTATATTTGGAGACTTCATTCTTTTCTGAGCTATCAAAAATATAAGGAAAGGAATGGGACAAACAAAAATCAAGCCACCTCCAACAAACAGGGACTCCCAGTCTTTGAAACTTCAAAAATATTCAGCTCTTATTTTATTCTTATTACTCTCTTGTTGTAGGAAATGTGATCTGACTTTATTTAGTAAAATATCACCTTTTGCCAGAGTTTCAGGTATTTCATTGTTATCCACACGGGCAGAGTGGTAGAAATGCTGTGCTAGCACTTTCAAAAATCTTCGTATTGATATTGCACGGCCTACAATACTTAGCCTTTGGTGTGTTTCTGAGGCAGACATAAGGAATCAGAGTATGTTTTATGATGGATATCTGTGATCTTACCCTGAAAACTACATGCATCTCTTAAAACACATATATTAATGAAATATGAGGCCAGAGGAGTCTTTTAACATCCCCTGTTAAATGAACAAAACCCTATGTATACTTCTAACAATATTTTCTGTCAGCATGTGGCCAATACAAGATTTTGGAGTTTAAAAAAATGTCAAGAACAGAGCAATGCCTATAATGTTTTTTCACATTTTACCCCTGTGTGACTGTCTTACACTTTAAAATTTATTTCTACTTCTACATATGGCTAATGCTTCTGAATGTTTGGGTTTGTTTGTTTGTTTGTTTTTCTCAGAGCGTTTTTCTCACATATTTTTCCAACTGCATTATACTTCTTTACTCATTACCCCATTCTTGTATTTCTTGATACAAATATGCCTGGACTTATATTTTCTTAAGAAAACAGTCACAAGAAGAGAAGTCACCAAGGAGGAACCCTTGAGTGGTATCTTCCTGCAGAAAATGAAGTGATAAATATATATGAAAGATCAGTGTAAAAAAAGTATGTCCAAATTATCACAATGTAATATGAATCAGCTTTAAAGGAAAATGTGACTAAGTTTAATTGCAATGATTATTTGATGTAGTTCGCTGAGTATAGATGGCAGCTGAAAATCTGCTCATCATTGATGAACTGCAAGAAGACAGAAAATCAAACAAAGCAAATAACAAGTCTTGTGACAGTGCTAAAATGCCTTTGAATTTTCACTATTGCACTATTTGTGTTTTATTTTTCTGAGCAATGAATGGAAGCATATGCTTTACTCCAGTTTGGCCATGTGTGCCCCAGAGGATGCACTAAGGATGTAAGCAAGAGTTCAGGGCCTTTGAATAATTAAAGAAATCAGTCTTCAGTAAACTGGACTCTATGACTCTACTATTCTGCTAAGCTTCCTATCAAGTATAAAGGACAGAGACTTGCCAGCCTGTTGGGAGGTACTGAGAAGTTTGCAGAAAACTTCAGGATCCAAATGAGTCAGCTGTCCTGACATCTCCCTTTCTCCGTCACCACCAGGTGGACTGGATGACCACCTGGACTTCTTCTGCAGCTGCAGCAGAGGCTGTGTCTCTGTGGACACACCAGGAGATACCTGTCCAGCACCACAAAATTCCCTCACAGTTCCTATGGAAGTGCTGCAGCCAGGCTGGCACCACACTGAGGCAGCATCTCAGCTGGAGAGATCACCCAGCAGAAGGACCTGAGCAGTCAGTGCACGTGGCAAGAAGTGCTGTAGAGCTTTCTTCTGCAGCCTGGAGAGGAACCTGTCCAAAGGTATTTGGGGCACTGCCAGCAATCGGTTGCTCTAGACCCTGTTTGGGGCTGGATTTTCCTTACTTGGTAAATAGCTTCACTCTCTGTTGTTGTGTTTTCCAAAAATAATGTTATGTTCCACATCCATTTAATGAAACCATTTGTTTTATACATAAACCTGTGATTGCAAATGGGAATGTATTGTTTTGTGGGTTATCCTGGGAAAGAATTTGTTTCTCCTGTTTCTTTGGGAGGGTATTGAGCTTTTTTTAATCCTATTTTTAAGAACTCTGAGTTCTGAACTTGGCACTTGCTGCTATTGAAAGCCCCTGACAGTGCTCAAAATACTCTATATTGTAGAAAAAAAAAATCTCCAGTATAAAGTGGTAGTAACTCAGTATTTTAGTCATTAGTAATCCAATTAGAAATAATTAGAAATCCAGAAGAATAAGTTTTTAAGGAAAAGAAAGGTTCCAGACTTAATGAATGATTCAATCCATAACTGGTCTAAAAGAAGAGTATTGAACACATTCCTTTAAGATATGAGTAGCAGGCTTTTGCCAGGAGGAAAATCTAATAGGTATTCTGCATTAACTTTTAAGTGACACAAAAACAAGTTTGCATGGAGTATGGAACTTCTGGTAACCCCTGTGTGACTGTCTTACACTTTAAAACTTATTTCTACTTCTACATATGGCTAATACTTCTGAATTTTTGGGTTTTTTTGTTTGTTTGTTTTTCTCAGAGTGTTTTTCTCACAGCATAATTACCTATTTCAGAAACAAAACCTGGCTAGACCCATGGGTTTATCCAGCTCTTATACTGAAACTTCAGTAGAAGTGTATTTTCTGCTGGAAATATGACATCCTTCTTTAAAAGAACTCATATTTTCTTTGCAAATGGAACAGGCCAAGGATTTGTAGCAAGCATCCAAATTTCAGTTATTCCTCTGTAGCAATGCCAAGAATTAAAAAGGAGGAACTGTTATTTAAGAGTCTGTTGAGATGGTACTTGGTTATTTCTTTAACTCAGTGATGAATCTGCTTTTAATATATGAGAACAAAGAAATTCAGACCACTACACCTTCTAAGCAAAATATATGAAGAGAGGAAATTCCTTATGTGCTCAAATGAGGTGCTTCTAGGCAACACTTGCCTAACACACCAGCTTTTCAACTTGCAGTTCCTGCATTGTAAACAGCTCCAAATATCTACCACACTGTAGGACCATTTTCTCATCAGTGAGGACATGACAGTTCATTCACTTTATTATTTTATTTTTTTATAAAATCCTTCATGGATTAAGCAAGTGGCCAGTTAATCACAATGGAATCAATTAGAGAGATACAAAGACTCCTTGGGGTGCACAGTTATCCCTTTTGCCCATTTAAAAGCCTCACATATCTGTGCTTGAGTGGTATGGTATGGTATGGTATGGTATGGTACGGCAGAGTGAGCATGGATGGTGATTTCTCCTGCTCACCATTCTTCTGGTTGGGGCAGCTGAATTCTAGAAAATGCTAATTGGAAAGTAAGGGATGACAGTCCTTCTACAGAAAATCCAGTTTGTCTTCAACCCTGGCATGTCACAAAGGTACCAATCTGCAGGACCTGTGGTTAAGTTCTGTCTGTGCTATGTGTCTGGATTCAGTAGTTCAGTTATGGCTTTAAATAATATTTATGTGTATGCCTACAATGCTAGACTTTTTTTTCTCCCCTCTTTATTTTCCCAAAAGGATCAAAGACATTAGGCAATCCCAGTCTCCCCTTCAGGCTGGGTTGCACCCATCTAGTAAGTGCCTGATTTTATCTGTGCAGTGTTGCTGAGAGCTCATTGGGAATGTGGGAGCCTGGCTTCAGTTTCTGTCTTGTTGATTGAATCCATATCCTATGGTGGCTGAGAGGTATTTAGGATGGAGATGTTCCAGATATTAATTGGATGCAGAAACTGGAAGCCAGAGTTCTCTTCTCCGAGGTGAATGCTGAATCAATGTAGGTTCTGGAGTGATGTTTGTTCTTGGTTTCTGCCTTTTCTCTGTGGTTGTCCTGGTTTGGGCAAGAATAGAACTAATTTCTATTAGTTTCTATTGTAATTTTACTTTCAGCTAAGTCTCTTCTAAGTAGCTGCTCTTGCTGAAATAAACAGAAAGTTCCTCAGTCAGTATATGCTCCAAAATCTGATAAAAGTTGATGTTTATAGTTACAGTTAGAGAATGGTCTGCGGAACCAAGGCCACCACTGAGTTCTGAATATCTTATGCTCTGGAAAGAGAAAGAGAGTAAAAAGGTCACAGCTGCACCCCTCCTTTAGGGGGAGCAGACAAGACAGGTGCCTGAAATTAACCAAAAGGAGCATTCCATCCCTCTCATACTCAGTATAAATTTGAGGGATCACAAGAGTCAAACCCCTTTGATTTCATTCTTCCTTCAGCCCTCCCTTGCCTGTTCCTGTTTGTTTCAGCATCCTGGGAGGATTCCGTCCGTTCCTCTGCCTGTGTTCCCTGATCCATACCAGCCTGGATCCGTGTGTTCCTTCCTCCAGCTCCCCACTGCTGCTGACTTCAAGAGTCCATCCTGGACTTTTCCAGGGCTGCCCAGAAGCCTCAGTGGTGATGTGAACATTACTGGGGGAAAAGAGGATGAAAGTGGTATCATTTTCCTATATATTCATAGTGTTAGGATATAAGAGCAAATTACATGTGTGTGATTTGTCCATTTATTCAAGAAAGCAGTTTCGCTTCATTTGAAGAATTTTGTGTTCATTTTCACTGAATCGATCAGTGCCACATCTTTTGCTGGGCTTTTCACTATCTACAAACATGTTACCAGCTCCTATCACAAACCAAGAGCTCTGCAGTGTTCCTTATCTTTATGGTTTGACAGTGTACATTGAGAAGGGGTTCTACCTTGTGATTTCTCCTCTTCCACAATACACAGTCTGCAAATTACAGCTATGTTATGTAAGGAATATATTCAAAAGAGTTGTGTCAGTAGCTAAGATGTCAAGTTTTACAATTGAACAAAAGCCATTTAAGCTGAATGTTTCTTTTTGGGTTTTTTTTTTCTGTAACAAGCACATTTCTATTTCTGATCATTACTGCATAATTAATAACTAAACATAAACATGACTCTACATTTTGGAATGCTTCAGTATTGCTCTTTGCTTTGAATTATTTTACTCATTGGCTTTTCAGTGTTAGACAAGAAATACTGATAATTATATGTATGCATTTATATATATATATATATATATATATATATATGTGTGTGTGTGTGTGTATATATTTCCTGTTCAGATCTGGCAAATATACATATGGTGGATAAATTCTTTCACAAATGTAGTGATGTTCACCTTTGCACAAGTAAGGAATATAACTAAGAAAAACAGTAAGGGGTACACTATGGATTTGAAATTATAAGAAATTTTAGGCAGTCATGTAGTAGTTATTCAAATTGTAAATTGATGTTAGCATCTGTCCTGAGTTTTGTTTATTTTCAGATTGCTAACAGGAATTTTGCCTTGACTAAATGCAAAATGCAATACACAGTGCAAATAAAATGTATTAGAACTATCAAAGTAAGTAGGCATAGCCCCACAGCCTCAGCATCTCAGGGGTATCATCTTTGTCTGTTAAAGAGAGATAACATTCACCCTGTGCATGCTCTCTCCCATACAATAAGGAGCTATACTCGGTACTTTCGAGGCTTTATTTGTAGCATTCTAGTTTCAAAATTCTGTATATTATTTCTGATGCTAGCATATAATGGATATGCTTCTTACTGCAGATTAGGACAATAGTTTCAAAGCATCCCAGCCTTATCAGTGTGTTGCTCTGTCCAACTTCAGGAATGTTTCCTTCAGCACATGATTGGCAGTGAAATCACAGGAACTTCTGGATAGACTTGAATAAACGAATTTCTATGAAGACAAGAACCACCAGCAGTTCAAAGATCAGAGCTCCCTGTCTAATTTTTTTAATGATTTCCTATTCTTGCTGAGGTTCCTACTATCAACATTCTGCTCAGTTTTATGCCCAGTAGTCATCCTATCCATATTTGATACAGGATAATTAGCTGCTGGCCTTGGGAAGTGCAGCCCCTTTCTACCAATGGTATAAATCAATGTTAGAAAGTGTTTTGCTTCCTATGAATAGCCATGTATTTTCAGAACAGCTCTTGATTGCTTATAAGGGTTGTTATGATTATGAAGACTTAAACTTGCAGAGTTCTGTTGACAGTGGTTCTGTTTAGCTTCATTAGATGTGATGCTAACATCTGTCCAGTGAGTTGGAAGCTACCTGCTCATTTTATATAAGTTCTAACAATTGACAGTTGCTAAAGACCATATAGTCACCACATTAAGCAGTGGCAATGATGATAAAGAAAGTATTTTTAGTTCTTTATCAGCCTTCCAATTTTATCTGTTATTTCAATTATTGTATTACAACTTTCTGTAATCTTTAAAAGTAAGCAAGAGCAACAGGTCTTTGGCCTTTCAAGCTGACAATTTAAGTCTCACTTAGATACCAGCATGAGATGGCAGTACTAGTTTCACTGGTTGGCATGGTGACTTGGGAATGCACAAGTTGTGAATGATTAAATTTGTAAATCGTTTGTAAACACTGGAGAAATAAAGGTATTCTTCAGCGTGGCTAGAAGGTGACATTAACATGAATTTACAATAAATACTTAGAAAAACAAACCCATTTCTCACTGATCAGTGGCATAGAAAATGATGCCTCATTCCTTTTTCCTATAGAAATAGCCAATAGAGTCCAAATTCCTCTGTACACAGCAACTTACAACATATCTTATTAATGGGCAGAATGGCATTTTTAAAAACAGCAGCTATTTCTTTCTTTCATGTCTAGTAAGACCTTTTTCCTTTCTCCAAAGGGAGTTTATTCAATGAAGAATTAAAGGAGAGGGACAAATGGTATTAAAGCTATGTTAACTACAGCTAAACAAGTACCTTTATCAAAAGACAGACCATTCCTGATATCTTAAAGCAATACTCTTTTTCACAAGGCAACAAGAGTAAAGTCTTGGAAAACTCTCCCACTGTCTAATTACTGTGTCCTTTTAGCATGCATACAGACCAAATGGGAATTTATGCTGTGTTAGAAAATAATGCACTTATAAAATTTTTACCTTAATAGAAACAATGATCTTAGTAAGTATCTTAAATTTACACTATCCAATGATGTACATTTTATTTCACTACTAACAGACTAAATTAGATGCTAGAGGTTTGCTGTCAAATTGAAACCTAGTGAGCCCATAAAAATGATTTAATAACTGGTTCCTAGCCCAGTATTCCTGCATCTCCCTTTAATTACTGCTGTTTTCAAATATTTTTTTTCACATTTCATGTATGAAAATCCTTCTCTTTCTTGTGAGCATTGTGAACACTGTGTAGAAGATACAGTGAAACCTGCCACATATGATGAAATTAAAACTGGCCATATTAAAGTCCATAGAAACACACTAGTGAGCAGGAGTTATGGTGAGCACATCTATATACACAACGAATACGCTGAAAATAAACAGCCTTTTTGCTACTGTATGACTTCCAAACTGAATAAATTAAGCATATTCAGAGGGAAGTAGAAGTTTTTTAAATTGATGGTAGTCTTTCATTATTTTAAAAAATGTTCTTTTATCAGTGGAAAAATTATACCTAGATCTAAAAAAATGTTGCTTAACATTAGAGCATTCTCTATAGCTTTATTGCATGTATTTTTCTTGTATTTAATCATTATATTCTGTGATTCCTGCTCTACCTTTCCTACTCTAGGCAAAATATAATCTCAGAACCCAGCTCCATAATTTTGATATGCATATAATTTTAGGTAGTTGATGAATCCACCATGCAATGGTAAACAGCAGGGAGGGGCTCCATGGAAACTCATTTGTTAGTTTTCCCACTTGGATGCTGTTATTTTTATAAATTACTGATATTGGACACTGTAGGAGTGCCCCTTTTCTTATACATAGAAGTACTTCCCTGGCCCCAGGAGTCACTAAGACTAGTGGATTTTAATAGTTATAGATCTTAAATGGAGGGTTAGAAATTGTTTCTTTTCATTACAATTACAACAAGGAATTAACCCCAAGGGTATCCACTTAATTTCATAATATATAGACTGGAACGCTAACAATGTGGCTCTTCTAAAATGTAATAAAGAAGCAACTGCCCCTTAGCTCCCTGGGGTAAATTTCTGTAAAATGTATTGCAAAAAATGTAACACAAAGAAGATTTTATGTTAACAAGCTTTGTAATGTCGCTTCAGTGCTCAAAGTGCTCTGAAGCTCATAGTCACAAAGTATTGGCACTGGTTTCACAGCAGAAATTTAGTACCAGCACTTTCATATTGCTTCACTGATACAAGGAAAAACTAAAAAAGTGGTGGAAGGAGTGGAGGGTAATTTACAATTAAGCACATAAAGAAGTGAAAGAGTAGAGGGAGTAAGAGGGAGTACAGTAGTACAAAGTAATTACTTCCTTCAAGGTCCACTTGGACCTATCCTCTAGCCAAGTTTCCTGTGTTATTTTAATCTTCCATGCCCTGTTGCAGAACAAGCCTTGGCCTTACAATTGGCAGCAAGTGAACTCCAGTACATTTGCTCTTCCATTTGCACTTGTGAGTAGCAAAGCAGTCTCTGACCTCTGAGTAATTATGGATGGTGACTGTGGAACAATTTCCTGGCCAAGATCTTAAATATTGGATCGGGTTGTGGTTTTAAATCTAGGTTAAAGACATTTCTATTAGTTGATGATTTTAATGGGGTCTGACTAGATACAGCATCCTGGGAAAGTTTTGCAGTAAAGACAGCAAGAAAAAAAGTAGACTAGCTGTGCCTGTTCAATACTGAAAGAAAAAAAAAAGCAGCTAAAAAAAAAAGTCCATTTTGGTTTGGTTTGATTTTCAATGGTAATGCTTCCAGGTACATCAAACAAAGGTGCTAAGATTGTTTTTTACAGAAAATTCATCAAGGCAGAAACCTTTGGCCAATGTTTTTCAAATATAAGTGATACGCCCAGAATTCTGTGTGCCTACCTATGTTGCAAATACACTGTTCTTAGAAGAAGATTTAAATCATTTGCCTGCCTAATCATGGGTATGTACAAATGCTGATGTGTTTGTATACATCACCTAAAACTGGATTCCTCCTGAGTTATTTGAGTGAGAGTTTTACCTATAATATGTGGCATTTACACATTTCTTGGAATCCTACTCCCAAATTCTGGGAATCCAAAATGATCCCTGAACTAACTTTTCTAGCTAAACTGATAGTTCTCATTTAATTGAAGTAAAATTTTCTATAAAGATGCAGAATCACCTGTCATTAATAAAAGTTACTATTGCTAACTGTCAGAGATATGCCAAGAGAGAATACATGTCTAGAAGGCTGCCAAGAAGAAGAATGAAAACGAAGAGTGAGATAGCACTTTGTTGACCAAGGCATTACATGGTAATACATCCAGCAGAGGCAGGACTGCTAAGCACCACATATGCATGAGATTGCCACTGTATGGGTTAAGCAAAAGGATATCAGGGACTATTTGAAAGATCTGGATATCAAAAAGATCAGAGTCACAGAATGGTTGAGGTTGGAAGATACCGCCAGGGGCTATCACCTTGTCCAACCCCCTAGGGCTAGTTATCCAAGGCCATGTCCAGACAGCTTTGAACTTGTCCAGGGAGAGAGAATCCACAGCCACCTTGTCCAACATGTGCCAGTGCTCAGTCACCCTTACAGTAAAAAAGTGTTTCCTGATGTTCAGACAGCATTTCCTGTGTTTCAGTTTATGCTCAGTGCCTCTTGTCACTACTGACACTACTGAAAAGAGCCTGGCTCCATCTTCTCTGAATCCTCCTTTCAGGTAGCCTGGAGAAGGCTTTCTGGGGATCTCATAAATATATTCTTTTTCTTTATCTTTTTTCCTTTCTTTCTTACTCCATTAGTCACATTAAATTAAAATAAGGAAAAAGTTTTTACATTTTAATGTTCATTATCTTCTCCTGGTTAAAAAGTTAATGTTCTTAAACTTATCCGGAAGCCAGTTTGTGCAGTAAGAACTAGAGTAAAAATGCCCAGGAAGAATGGGAGAGGCAAAAGTTCAGCATGTAGCTGAGTTAGGAGCCAAATGCTGAAAGAGTGTCTGAAGAGAAAATTTCCAAGATAAAAGGAAATGCTTGCAGCCATTTCTCCCACTCATGATTAATTACTCATAGGCAATTGAGCAGTAACAGCAATTGAAATCATACGAGTGATTTCAGCACTCAGCATTATGATCATGGGTCATAGTCTGGATTTTAATCAAGGGCAAATTAGAAAATAAAATGCTATTGATCTCTTCAACTATTTTTTTTTTTAGATGATAAGTCAGAGTTGTTTCACTAGGTGAAGTCAAGTTGCAATTGTATGACTGCTTGAAATGAAATTTGAGATCTATGTGTAAGGGTGTCTATTTTCTTTCTTCACCTGAACGCATCCATGGTAGGTTTCTCCTGTTTCTTCCAACTATTCACAAGCAGTACAAGAGCAAGTTGTTTCAAGGGAAATCTGTGTTACAGCAAGGTAACAAATGTGATGTACTCCACAAACAGGGTTATCTCCTTCAGCCAGATACAAACATAGATGCTATAGGTTAGGTGCCAATTTGTTTCAAGCAAATGACATGCTGTAAATCACTCCTGCTGGATTGCCATGAATCTAGTCATATTGTATCCAGCCTCTGACACCCGAGAATAGATTCATTTGTAATGTAAGAAATGTGTGGTAAAACCTGTACTATAAAAAATACAAGTACCATACTTGAGATATGTAAGTAGAAATCTGAAGCACCAACTACTCCTTTATCACAGGTATTGTAATGTTTGCCCTTTTTGTACTGCTTCCATGTAGTATGTGCTTTGTTTTCCAGTAAGGATGATTTCTGTGGTAGGCAGCAGATGTTCTGTAGCCTTTATTCAAAATCCCACATTCTTTTAAAATAAAATAGGTGATGCATCCCCTTTATTACACCATGAAAATTTGTTGCTTGTCCATTTAATAAGTTTGTGAAAAGGCATAAAAAAACAAGTAACCATAAGTACTAATGCCACATTTAGGTGAAGAATTGTTTTTCAGAAACTCTCTATAAAGTGTTTTCTTTTTGAAACAGTAATGCCAATTGAGAACAATTCAAGTTTTGTGGGATCTCTCTGTGTTGTGCAGACTATGGGACAGTTACAGGCTCCTGCCTGCAGAAAGAGCAGTATACAAATCATGGAAAAATCAAACCAGACCAAACCAATCCAACCAACCAAAAAACCAAAACCAAACTGCTTTGTACTCTTAAGTAAGGCAAGGAAGGGAAGAATGTTTAGGATACCAGTTTCATGTGATGCTTTCCAACAGGTTCAGTCTTAAAAGTGCCTCATCATGAAGTCCCACAGGGAGCCCATGTCAAAGTAAGAGAATAAAAAGCCACAGTGTTTGCAATCAGCACTGGGGAAATCCTGAATGGGAAGTGATACACAGGCTGAAGGGATGGCAATACAAAAGCATGTTTGGTATCCTGAAGATACCTTTTCCTTTGACTGGTGAGCAGAGACGTGGCACTATTGCCCTACTTTTTTTTTTTTTTTCTTTTTTTTTTTTTTCCTTTTTCTTCTCCTTTTTTTTTTTTTTTCCTGTTCCTTTTTTTCCCCAGTATGAACAACTTCAGCTGGAAACATGGCATCTGCATCTTCTGTATTTTGGCAAATGAAGGGAAACTTGAATTTCTTTTCATGTGTTAATTTACTAAGTTAAATGTCAGAAAACATGTGAATGTTATTTCATAATAAGTTGTGGCTGATGCATGCTGTAGGTAAAAGCTGAAAAAGAACAATTTCAAGGGAGTACATGAGAACAGGGATTTTGCTGATGGACTTTGTGTTCTCAGAAGACGAAATACCATGGAATTGCCTCAGCTGAGACCTTTGAAGGTTTCTATTGTCCCTGATCAAAAATAAAGGAAACTTAGAAGTAGATGGAGTCTTATAGGTAGGCTCTGGAAATTCTACCTTCTGTTGCTTTTGTTGTGAGCTAAAGACTTGCATTGGATTCAGTTAAAAGCCTGCAGTGTGACCACCATGGCAAATTCCTGGTTTGTAGATTAAGAGCACAGCCTTCCAGTGTTAAATGAATGAAGTGGTGTGACCTTCTAGGTAAACTCCTTACCTACCTGCTTGTCCTGATCAAAGCTGAAGCAGAATGCAAAGTCATAGGTAATTAAAAAACTGAGCTCCCTTTTCAGCTCTGTTTAATTATTAAAGGAAGTTTCTACCTAACTTTTTTCAGTAATGTAATCCATGACACTCTAGTTTAAAATCAATAATTCTTTGGTTAGTACTGAAATTCTAACAGGACATTTGAACATCTCTGGAAATTATTGAATTCTTATGCTGTACATAACCAGTTGAAACTACTCTTTAGTGCTGATGTTTCAACTATGGCATGTTTATTACTCAAATCTCAGTTAGATGCCATAGAGAGTAGTAAAAACCTAACATTTTCATAAGCAATATCTCAGAAAAATAGACAAAAAACCTAACATTTTTCTAGAAATGGTATTCTAGCTCTTGAGTGCATGCACATAGCACAAAACTTATCAGTCTTTACCTTGTGCAGTAGCAGATTTCACATGATAAGACAAATATGTGAGAATTAAATGAATTGCTGGATAGGAGAAAATTCATGGGACCTCTGATTGGCTGTCTGAAAACAAGAATGGTACCTAATCAGTTGTCAGGATAGTGAAAGGAGTACCCAAATTTCATCATCAGAAAACATAAAGCATCTATTAGGAACAGCCTCAAAACCAATGGAATGTAATTGAAATAGCCAGCCCTCAGAAGCATATCCAGTAAATACCAGTGTGAGAACTCTTCTTTTAACTGTAAGGAAGCTGCTGTCTGAGCTGTCACCTAACTGTGATCTGCTGTACAAGTCTGTCTGTACCCTGCTACTCTAGTGGGGGAAAACTATGTGAGGTTTTGCACAGGGGAAATTCTGCAGTGCCTTTCACCATTTGTTGTTCAGGGAGCCTTCGATAAAAAGCAGTATGGACTTAATACTTAAGGTCAAAGTGCTTTCTGGCTTTCTGAGTCAGTAGGCAGACCATAGTAATTCATTTAGGGTACTATTGGACTGGATCTGGTCCCTGTAACTAACAAATAGCAGAAGTTGTTTAATTCTCTGCCCTTCTGTATTAAGTGTATCTCTATTGACACCTGTGATCTGAAACCCTTTCTAAAGGTGCCTCATTCTCACCTAATGCAAAGCAGTGTGTGTGTGAATCCAGACCAGCTGCTGCTTATTTGGAATCCCAGCCAAGCAGTGAGAGGTACTCAGAAACAGAATTCTACAAGAATGGCTGAGGAGGGTATTGCAAGATCTCAAAACGTCCCCTACACCTACAAAACCATTGTTTGCAGGTGTAGTAGAGGAAAAAGAAGTTAGAAGGTCTGATCTAGCCAGACTTCCTTTGCTGAACAGGTATAAACGCTGGCAGGAAGGAGTATATTAAACTCCTGTTCAGCTAAGGACAGCTTAAAGTAAGTAAATAATTTGTTATCCTTGGTGTAGGTTTTATGCGGCATATAGTTGAGTAGTGACTTAAATCAGACTCTGTTCAGGGGGTTTGTATGTCAGATGTGAAAACTGGTACTCAGCAGGTCTGCTGAAAAGGACTTTGGTAATAGTTGAAGTGCTCTTCTTGTAAAGTTTTGTTTGGTTGGTTTTAAAGTTGGTTCAATTCATTAATCCAAAAGATTCTTCTGTGTGTCCTTGTTATAAATGTCAAGGAGCTAAAAGAATATAGTGTACTTTGTAACTAATTTTTCAGCAGCACCAAGATATTATTAGTGTTGAGGGGGATGTGTTGAGAATGGGAGCAGCTTTGGAGAAGTGAGGGAATTCTGTTTTTAAAATAGGGCATGCTGTCTTACTAATCTCTGACCATTTCAAATGTGTTGTATTCTTTCATGAAATCATACTTCTTTTGTTTAGAAAGTCCAAGTGGGTGCTTCTTGCATTCACAGTACCTGTAAACTACATTAAAGTTCACTTAAGGAAAAAAACATTCTGCTTTCATACCAAAGTACACTTTATTGAGACTTGTAAATAGACCACACTCTCATATTCAAAGTTGCAAAGCAAGGATTGTGCCTCTTTCCTCAGTAAAAGGCAAAGTGCAGTTGTACTAATGCCATTTGGGAGATGTAACTGACTGGAAAAATGAAGGTACATGGAGAACTAGAATGTAAGTACATACAGAATTCATTCTGATTTAAGCAACTTAATTATTTCTTTATCTTGGTGAAGCAAGTAAAGCTTATGTAGAACATTCATTTTTATTATTCGGAGAGAAACGGTCTGCTTACAGCTAAGACATTTTTTGTGGTCTTTTGCACCTGCTTTGAGCAAAGGCTGATGAGCAGCAGCAGAGACAGCTGAGCTTGGAGCCAGAGACTGTGGCTCTCGGCCTCATTTTGTGGCTACACAAAAGCACAGCTTACTGGTTGAGATTCCCAGCCAAACTGCTTCTCTGCATTATATCTGTCATGAAGCACACTGTTCTGCACCAAATAACACTTTGACTTGAAGAAATTCACCACAGGAAGTGCTAATGCTGTCTCTCTTTAAACTTGCATATAATCCACTTCCATGTGAGCTTTAAGATGCTGGCTAAAATACTTGAAGAATGCCTGATGTCCATATTGTTTCCTCTGTTGTTGTTCAAAACCCCGGAGAAACCATAAGTGGGTGTAGCTAAACTGATAATCCTAAATCTCTCTGGTTACTTGGTAGCAGATGACAAAACAGGACCCATACAAGCTTCAGAACTGGTGTGAGTAGTGTATGTGAAAGACAAAAAAGCAGCAGCATGATCCTGTTTATTGGATGGCTTTTCAAAGAACATCCAAATTCAGATAATAATAAGAAATTTGTGCCATTCAGTTATCGAGGGTGTCTGAAATGACATGTGTTGTCACCTCTTTGAAATTTTGTAATGCTAAATGTGCATGCCCCCTCCCTGGATGTGTTGAAGACCAAGTTGGAAGGGGCTTTGAGCATTCTGATCCAGTGGGAGGTGTCTGCTCACGGCAGGAGGGTTGGATCTAGATTATCTTTAAGGTCCCTTCTAACCTTAGCTATTCTGTGATTTCAAATCATAGAATCACTTCTCAGAACAGTGGAATGGAGGCTGACACCATGGTAACCTGTTGCATAGTTTTTGTGTAGTCATAATAGTCATCCAGCGTGTGGTGAACTGGATCCAGTTCTCACATAGTCTGTGGATCTCATCCCTTCTCTTGCCTCTCAAAACATTGTGCTATCCACCACTGTTGGCAGAAATGGGACTGCAATCAGTTTTTAAGTAGCAAAGCTCAGATGTGCTATTGCTCATGTAGTTGCCTGTACTCTAGTTTTATTTTTTACTATTAAGTATATGTCAAAACAAGACATTTTAAACAAGAGTTAAGTATCTCCTTTCCTTCACCTCATGTCTTTGTAAATAGGGAGATGGGAGGCTGGACATGTGAGATAAAGTCCCACCAAGACAGAGAACTGTATCCAGGTTTTATGGTAATGAATGAATACTTCTGTTCTACAAGAAGCTCATTCTGTTTTACTCTGTATACTAGAAAGGTCTAAAAGATGAGGATCTTGGACAATTGTCCAGTTTATGTATCCAGACTGGACTTCAGGAGAGACGGGGCTTGGCACCTTTTTCATTCACAGTTATTTGGATGTGTGATACATGACCAAATTGCTATGTACAAAGACATGAAACTAATGCATCAGCTGCAGTCTCTTGTGTTCTGTGCATGCAGGTGATCTTACCCACCTTTCAGTGCTGGAGGAGTTCTGGTTGATTAATGTTCAAAATCATGAAGTCATGGACAAAGAGTCTTGGTTTTGTGTTCTGGACTTAGAAGCAGTAGAGAGAAATTTTCTGATGGAAAAATTAAATGTGTGTGGCATCCAAATGCTTTCAAGGCTGGAGAGGGGTTGGGTTGGGTTGGGTAGGTGGATTGCAGTTTGAAATGCATGGACTGTGAGAGCTGAGTGGTCATGAGTGTGCTGTCAAGAACTGATAGTCAGAGAGTTGTGCTAATGCATGCTTTCTGCTCCCAGTCAGAGGATATTGGCCTACTAGAAATCTCTCATTGAAGTTTAGACATTTAAATACTTTAAATTACCTGACTATCAATGAATCAAACCCAGACATAACAGAAGTTGCACTGGAGGCGTGCTTATGGCAAACAAGGTAATTTTCCAGTATTATGTGAATGGAGGACCAACATCATCACATGTTGTCTGTGAGACTAAATATGCTACCCAATGTCTTTGTGTCTGTGTTCAGTAGTCTGTAAAATTATGATGATGATACCTATTATACACAACTTTGAAAGAATTAATTCATTAATGTTTGCAAAGAACTTTGAGATCCTCTAGTAGAAGGTACTACACAATTGCTAAGTGTTAATTTATTATTCTTTATTATCAGATTCAGTAGGACATGTAGTATAAATCTTTAAAAAAGCAAATAAAAAGCTAATCAGGAGTCTCTTATTTGCACTGTCAAAGCTGGTAATGACCAAGTAGAGCAGTTTGTGGAAGTACAAAAAAAAAATATAACCCATACTACTTGGTATGTTGAAGCAGCAATTAGCACACATTGTAGGGAGAAGAAGTGGAGCTAGACCAGAAATGAGCCTTGATGAGCCTAATTGCCTTTAATTATCCCTAAACATTTTCTTGTTGTCTGTCTTAGGAAAGCAGAAGAAACCCTGTAGCTCTAAAAGGAAATAAGGCTTGGTTTTGTTTTCATCTTTTAAAGAGGGACATAATAGCCACCATGGAAACATGTTCTTAATCAACGACATTAAACTCCTGTCTGCTCTGCTTCTCTTGAAATTGCCTGGCTTCATTATTATCTGGGGGACAGAGGAGGGGAAGGGGTTTAATCACTATTTAGCTTTTCTTAGCAAATTAAAATATTAATTACAATACACACTATTTTATCTTCGCTCAAGCTATTTGTAAGTATTGGTGAATGAGAGCTCACTTCATGTTGGAGTAATTTATTCTCAAACTATTCAGACTTACATTTTGAATTCCTTTTAAAAAATCATTGGGGCATGAAATGCTGTCTTCTGAGAGCCAGGATAAGCTATCTTTCCTTTTTTTTTTTTTTTTTCTTCTTTTTTTGGTCTTGAAGATAACTGCATAATTAAAGGTACATTTTCTAAAAAACTAAAATGCTAAAATGTGATCACTTCAGCACAGTCAAATGCTATGGGAAGCTGAGCAGTGGAACAGTGGAAGGCCAGACAAGTCCAGACTAGAGGATGGATGTTTCTCTGTATTTACATGATGTAATGCAGTAATCAACCTGATATTTTTCCATTCACATAATAATAAAAATGAAAGGAGGAGGCTTTCAGTAAAAGGAACTATCATGGGAAATCCATGGCCTCTGCAAGTCTACCATGCTCAAAACTTACTCACTATTTGTGATGTTAGTTTGGTTGATAGAATACAGAAAAACGGTGGGATTTGAAAAGTGATTTGTAAGATGAGCAAGATCAGCACTATTACTATTTATCTTTTGTAAGCATTGTACAACTTTTCTTGGTGTATTTTTACCACTTCTAATTTTTCATTGTGGACATTCTGCTGCAAAATTTCATAGTGAAGAAAATTCGTAGAAAGGCAACAAATTAAACAATGGCTGCATCAAATTGTGGCTCTGTAAACATTTTTTTAATTAAAATGTATAGTGGCACAAATCAGTATAGTTCTATTAACTGTAATGAAGCTATGTTGATTTATACCAACTGCAGATATAATTAATTCATCTAGTGAAGTAATTTGTGTAGAATCATATGGGAGGCTATGGGAAACACATAGTGCTGTGTCAGAACAGATGTAGTCCTACACACATTGCTGGCACTACTGTAGGTCACGGGACAACAGAAAATACCTAAAGTGCATTATTTCTTTCTTTAGGGTTGCCTTGCAAAGTGTGTGGATATTGCTGGAAAAAGCAGGCTGTAGCTGTAGGATGATTTTGCCTCCATACAAAGGGCTCTGCCAGTCATTGAATGTACATCTGCATTCTAAACATTCATAGTGTTAAGCTTAAGAGATACGTAGGCTGATTTAATTAAAACAAATTACCAAAAGTAGATCTAATAATTAGCAGAGGGGAAAAGACAATAGCAATCTGGCCACGAAAACAAAACTGAAGAAAAAAAAAATTTTTTTTTTAACAGCCAAGTTAGCAATTAAGAAAAAAAAAAAAAAAGGTAAAATGAAATTTGCCAGCAGAAACTTCCATTTGTGTTCAGTTCTAGACCCAACCTCTTCTACCATCACGATCTCTTCCTTTCTCGTTAAAGAACAAATACTTTAAAAGCTCAGCATATATGTGCAGAGAGGGTCAACCAACCCAAACAATATTTTTAATTGTAGCCATGGAATATTGATCTCAGAAGACATGCCATGGGTTCAAAGGCTTTTCTTTTCTAACTTGCAGAAGCCTTACCCAGGCTTACTCGTAGGCATTCTTGCTGACCTACATTATTGATGCAGTCTGACTCGTTGATCCTTATTTATTTTGTACGGCGCCTCATTCTCTTGCCCCATTGCTGTCTTTCCTGAGTCTTTTCTAGTTGTTCTCTTCATTGTTGCTATTTTCCTTTTGCTACAAGTACAGCTGAGAAAAGTGCACTATGAATCTAGGCTACAGTACCTCTTGTGACAGGAGAAACAAAGAATATGACCATTTCTCAGTCCTTCTCTCCCACTTAGTCATAGACAAACAGAATTTGTTTAATTCTGCAGGCCTGTATATATTCTACCTCCCACCAAATACAATTTTCTTCTTTTCATATGTGGAGGCTTTTGCCCTACACATAACAGAAAGAATTCCTTCCCAGGACCCAGACTATTGCAATGCCGTCCTTTGTTTGCAACTTTCTAATAATTTTGTCACTCAGGAGATGAAGCTGGTTTTGTAGTCCAAGGAATTTGTTATTCAGAGTGGTGGAATGCTAAATATTGCCCATCTTGGAGGCTTTGAGGTTTTGCCCCATGCTGTAGGGTCATTAAGCCACTTCCTGACTTATTTTCTCTGTCCATGTTCAAATTAATTCTCCTTATTGCATACAAACAAGACATTTTCACAAGTTTCTCACCTTATTAAACTATTGAGTTTAATTTTTGTTTTCTGTAGAACGTATCTACTAAGAGCAGCATCATGTGTCCAAGCAATGCTCTTCCCCACACTTGGGTTGTCACTTTGAAGAGTTCACTGTGTTACAGCTACTCATAGACCAGATGTTCTTTATCACAGTTTTGTTCCCCTATCATTCACAATGTATAGGTTTGTACTGAAATGTACAGAAATGGTTTAAACATAAACAGCTTCTGCTGTTACCTTTATAATTATCTTTTCCCCTAGATGTCCTGAAGTAACTTATGTAAATTTCTAGCTGAACAAAAAAATAAAATCCTTAATAGTAAAGTATCTGTATTATCTGCCTAAGGATGATGAATTGGTGGTTTTGTGTAGGATCATGTACATCTTGTGCACAGATGTTTGACCTTTCCTTTAGACACGTGTTACTTTTTATTTAGTGAGGAAAGGGGTTGGCTTTCTAGCAAGAGCTTGCTTCAAGCCCTTTGAAGGCTTTGTTGATGCCTCTCTGTGGCAGAATCAATGCAAGAGAGCAAATGATTTCTGCTATTTGCCCCCTTACCTGTGTCAGCACAATTCCCTACAAGCTGAGAGGAATACAGGAGTTAGGTTTTGGGGGGCTAAAGGGGAGATAAGTTAATAGGAACCATATTAGTACATCTGTTATTTGTGTAACATTTTATTTGCTCTGTGATCTTTGCTTGCTGTATAAGAGGCAGCAGTTGAAGGGAGAGCTTAGTCTTAAAAGCAGGTTTAGCAGCTGCCACAGAGTTCAGTATGTATTGGAAGCCAGAAGCAGCTGTTTTTACAAAAGCATAATTCTGTATCAATTGTCTTGTTCCAACCAAACCGTGTTGATTTAACAGCCTCTTTCTTAGGTTGCTCTTATTCTCAAAGATACAATTTCATCTTCCTAAGGATCCTAACTTTGAAGCGTGAGAGGACTGTTGCTATCCCCAGGTCAGAGGAGACTTGGTCTCCCAGCTCCTGGGGAGCTTAAACAGAGCCTGAGCTTCATGGTGAATTGGTGGTTTTGGAAGTTTTAAAAATTGGGTTACACTTGATAGCAATACATTCCAGGTAGAGCTTGTGAAGTTTTGAAAGCAATTCTACAATTTGCAGCTTCATAATCACACAAACATAATTGTGGTGTGGTATGATACTGTAGAAAGATAACTAACATAGTTGTATTAATATAAGTATAAGCATAAGCCTTAGTATAAGAAGCAGTACAGTGGTCCTTCTCCAGGATAAAAGTGTTGTGTTGTGTTGTGTTCCTCATCAGAATTGCTAAGCCCATTGAAATGCCCAGCAGTATGAACCTACAGCTCATAGCAATTACTTCATAGTTATTCAGAGTTAGCAAATATTAATGAAAATGCAGTGTGCAAGATATATTTACCCTGGGAACATCTTCTTTATGTGGTACAGCTATGTTAATCACCTTAACTCCTTCAGGGTCTACACCAGTGGAGAACTTGTGATGGTGCCCCTCAATAAGCATGAAGAGTGGAAAATCTTCTAGGATGTAAATGGTTAAACTGAGAGTATTCAAGGAAGCATTCTAAACAAACCTGTGGCATATGAAAGTGAATGTTTTCCACTACTACAATTTTTCAAAGTTTTAATTTGCATTTTCAGTGCTACCAACCATGGAAGGTTCTTTTTCAGGCAGGATCAAATTGAAAGCTGTAACACTCAGCCAAACAGCAGCTTAGTAGTGAAAGCAGAAGCCTTAACTCTGGAGACTGTTGAGCTGATATCTTAGAGTGTAAAATTGTATTTCTGAAACCACCAACCATGGTGTTCAAAGGGCAATGTTATCTTTTATGTTATGCTATACTTTTTTGCTTATATTAAGTAGAACTGTCCTCATTTCTGATCTTTGCTGTATTTTCTTCCTTCACCTCTTTCATTACTTAGCAGCAAGCTTGTATTTTATGTGCAGAATAAATGTTAGTCCTGTGTAAACAGCCTCTATGCTGTTTATATACCACTGAATTTCACTTAATTGCAATGGACTGAAGGTGACTTGATATCTGATACGCTTACATCAGTTACCAGCATGACATGTACAGCACCTCCTAGGCAATGCTCTGTGGTCTGCTGTAGCTAAGAATTGGAGTCTACCACAGTTATGAAATGGTTTCTAGACCACAGAATTTTCTGCCATAGCAGCTGCTGACAAGGCGATATCACCTAAGTCATTTGGGAACTTTGGAATTGTAAGTTATTTTCTGCTGTTGGAGTAGATTTACTTTTTTTTTTCTGGCAAAAAATGGTAAAGCCGAAGGTTTTGTATATATACATATATATGTATATACATTCACACACTGGCACAGCTACTCCTGATAATTCAGAAGAACTCAGTAAAATATAAACTAGACATGTTTTGATGTATTTCTTAAAAAGCCTTATAAAACACAGACAACACAATTCCTATCACAGGATGATTGTAGCATGGACACATTCCTTCTGAAGCAGAGTAGCCCTACTGAAAAATCTTCCTGAATATTTAAGTCCAACCTTCTCATAGGCAATGATTTTTTAGTTCCTACCACCTGTAAAATTGAAGGATCAGCTTTCATCTGGCTGCACAGTTACCTGGAAAACAAGAGTCTTCAATTACAGTTGAAAGTAGATTTATTTCTACTATTTGACACAGGTTCAAGAAGTCGGGTGTTAATGTAATGTCAGATACAGTCCAACCCATTCTCTTACAGTTGTATTTGGCATTGCAGGATTTTTTATTTTTTTTTTTTTTTTTTATTTTTTTTTTTTTTTTTTATTTTTTTTATTTTAAAGAACCTTAGTAACAATGCTTTCAAGATAGCTTTTCATCTTCCATTGACACTGCCAGCAATGAATGCCAAGTAATCAATAGTCCTAACCTAGGATTTATTTTGCAGCCCAGGATTGGCTTTAAAATTTGTCAGGTCACATTTTTTCCCAGCTTTTTTCCCCCCACACTGTATTGGATAGAATTGTAGAACAAAAGAGGAGGATGGAGGTGAAAAGAGAGTCTCAAGATATTAGCAGAATTACCATCTGCTTCCATTTAATTCCTAAATATAATGATAGCACACCTGGCTGATCTTTCTCAGAGAAACCCTTTTTGCCCCTCCCTTCATGGTGAAGAACAAAACTTGAGACCAACCCAATACTTCCAGCTTGTTCTCTTAGTGACAGTAGCAGCAGTTGCCATGCCATAGTTTGCAGATGCAAGGGAGTAGGCATGGAGGTCTTGCTATCATCTTCCAAATCCCCTATTTTTAGAGTGGGCAATAGGAACAGGAAACTGTACTTCAAATGCTACTTGTGAATGGGGAGGACCCAGCTGACACTTAAAAATAACCTGAGTCCGTATGGAAAAGCAGGAAAAGTTTGGAAGATGCATCTTGCAAGAAGAGGAACAATGTGTGTTTTCCTCCCCAGCTGCTCCTTATCTCCAGAAATGCAGGCAAGCAGATTTGTGAAGGTTTATTTTTCATTCCCAAACTCTGTAAATGAAGAAGTTTATTAAAACTGTTTTTTTTGTTTTTAGTGTTTTGGGGTTTTTTGTTTGGTTGTTTTTGTTTTGTTTTAAGCAGGTAAATGGTAAGATTTTTGAATGACTCTAAAACACTTTCCATTTCTACCGGGACTTCAGAATGTATTGGTTACACTTGTACCACTTTTACAAGTTCTCCATCATTCCCATTTCTGCTTGTACCAGACTTTTACAGATGACAGTGGCTGAGGATATGGACATTAAAAGAGCAGCTGATGATTTAAGAATAAAGGCTTGGACTTTAAAAGAGATATGAGATGTGTATACGATGCAGTTTTGACACTGATGTGTACTGTGGTTTTAACAATTACATGTTGTTTTGCATGGTGTAGCATTTGTATGGTAACTGGTTTTGGGTTTTAGGAATACATATGTAGTTGAAACAAAGATGATTCATAATATTTATAACAGATATGATTTATATATTTATAACAGAATTAAATACAAACGTAAAAGGATTTTTTATTATTTCAGAATGATAATGTTTGAATATAAAATAGCAAAGGTCGTTTTATCCCACTTTTTTTCTGCTAAGTTTGTGCATCATTAACAAAAATGTCTGAGAGGCAAGAAGTTATAAGACAAGGTTAAATGAACCAAAATCCTGTGGACTTTCTGGAAACTGTGAATATTACATACACTTCACAGGCATATTTTACTAATGCATTCAAGCCCAAGTCCTTATCTTTGTGTATAATTTTGCTGTGATTAATATTAAATATTTTGTGATGTTTTAAGCATCATAGCCTCAACTAATACATAGGGAAACATTGTAAACTTCTGTTTTCTGTTTAAAGGAATTAGACATGTAACAGCAATTGCTGTCTCCTAGAATAGTCCCCTAAAGTCCCATCTGGGTTGCTTTCTGGGCAGATCTCTTTGCTCAGTGTCTAAAATGATACTGGATGCCATTGTTAAAGCACAGAATGATTCTCATTGTTTATTGCTTGGATGTTTCTTGTGTCTTACAGGGACAGAGAAATCTCAAATGTAATTAGCCTTGGAGATTTGCCCTATGATTGCAGATCTAAGCTGTGGCTTTTTCCCAGCTGTTTCTGAAGCTAAAGCTTGCAAAGGGCCTGGTGGAAAGCAGCTGCTAAAAATCTTGCAAGAGACTTGTTGGCCTTGGCCTCTCTTTGCATGTTCTCTTCTCTGGAACAATTTATCCACATTTACATGTCAATAATTAATAGCAATTTAAATATCCATATTTAAACAAAATTAGTATTAGTAAATAAGTACATCTATCTCATAATTCTGGAAAAGTATTTAAAACAAAAGTCTTGAGGGAGACTTTTCAGGTATACGAGCACTGGACTCCTAAAAGTCTTAATTTCTGAGTTACACAAACAAGTGCACAATGAATTTATCTATTCTGTGGATTAATACAGTAGAGTAACTGTGATTTGGAACCTCCACACAAGTTTGAAGAAGTGTATGAGAAGACAGACTGCCTCATATTCAATTAAGATAGGTAAAACAAGAATTCAGAATCAGTTCTGAAGTGCAAAATGCAATAGCAATTAATTCTGTTTTGAACAGGAATTCCAGAACTTAGACATTTTTCAGCAAAGAATCATTGGTATAGCAAAAAAGGGAAAAAATATAATATTAAAGTCACTTCCTTTAGATGTAATTGTTTTATTTTGCACTGAAATAGTAATTTAAAAGCTCCATAATGTTAGATATTTGTTTGTTAGATGTTAGGTATTTGCTTGATTATCTTCCTAAATCTGAGCCAAATTATAATTTCTGATTAATAGTGCCACAATATTGTATCAGGACTGTAATAATGACTCAGGCAGGAATTTGGCCAGTAGCTTTTCACTGGAGCAAATATTTAAAAGATATTTAGCCATGAAAAGGCATCTTTTAAAATGTAGATCTTTCATTTTGGCATCTTACCAAAACCAGTCAGAGGGATGTCTTTTGCAGCCTGTCAGAAGGTCAGCAAATTCTGTTTCTTCCATAAGAGCAGTTTAACAAGCCTTGTGTTATTCTTAAGGTATACAATGACAATTTAGGGAAGACTTAAAAAAAAAATTCCAAGAAAGGACATGGTTTATAGTTATTATTGTCAATAATATATATATAATGTCAAGAACTATACAAGGACTATGGTTCTTACACACTTCACCATCATGTAATAAATTTTGCAACTTTGTTTTACAAGTATGAAGCTCAGAAGGGTATATGGATATTAGTTTCATGCAGCTGTTGTGAAACCTCTTCTCAACAACACCAGTATAACAAATATTTCTAGGTAGTCCCTTTTCATATTTCAACTAGAATTCAGAATCACAGAAGTAATTATGAGCTTTTGTGATATGGACACTAATGGACTATCATAGAAATCTGGCAGAAATTTGGTTTATTTTAAAACATACCAAAATAGCTACAATAAAAATTCTCAATAGCTCTTTGTTCTTTGTATAACAGAAAGAGGATTTATTTTGGATCCCTCCTTCAGTGCTTTTATGTCTTCATTCTTAAATCTCTCACTGGCCTGATGCTTGTGCTTATGAAATTTATCAACCCTCCTTAGTCAATGCATGCCAATTGTGTTGTTCGGTTTGGTTTCAAATTTTTGGTTCTCTTTCTTATGCAATTTTTGCCTCTCTGTTGCCATCCTGCTTCCTTTTGGCCAATTTTATTTTCCAGGGGGTTGTGTTCACGATGCTCGCTTGCCTTTGCCTATGTAATGATGTAGCCACAGTGAATAACCTTAAAGGATAAGCCTCTGAGGTTCCCTTCCTCATGTTAATTTTAAGCTATTCTGGGAAAAGAATGGTGTCTGATAGTTTTGCTTTTTGTTTTCTCCTGAGTGAAGATGACCCACTGTAAGAGAAAGTAATGAGCCATGCCTTGTCACTGAGAGATGCAGAAATCAGTGTATGAAAATGAACAAACTGATTCTCTGTCCTTGATTTGTACTATGATTTGTACTATTCCACTCTTTATTGAATTAAATATGTTAATAACGGACTTATGTAGCAGCTAAGAATGAACTGGCTGTCATTTATCAATTAATTACCCATGAAAACTGATGTTACATGGTAGCAGTAATCGTACCCATGGTGTTAGGCATATGCTACATAAAAATGCAGTCACCTTGAAATAATATGGGCAAAATCAGCTTGTAACCTACAGAACACTATTAATAATATAGCTCTCAGTACTGCATGGCTGAAATTTGTTTCTGAGAGGTCTGTGGATAGGTTGTGGAGTATTTTATTTTTCTTTCAAGTTTTGAGTGATCGAGTGCATGAAGTAAGCCTAATATTTCTTTGGGGAGGGTACTGAGGCAAGGGTTTGTGTAGACAGGTGGTGGAAAACCAGGTTGTAAGGGAAGTTAAACATACATTGGTAGAACTTGTATTGTCTTCAACAGGTGATTTCAACAGCAGTAGGATGAATGCCCTGGTATGACACAGTTCTCACTGCTATTCACTTTTAAAACCAGGATAATACGAGGTCAGCTGCAGTTGCACCCGTTTCATTGCTAGGAGAGAAAAGGGTCTTTGAAGCTACTTGGTTACAAGTGGTATTATGTCCTTCAAGTAATTTGTGCTGCGTCACACAATGCTACTGCAGGAGCTTAGAGAGAAAAGGGTTCAAACCAGGAGTACATTTCTGCCTGGTAACACTTCAACCTGGGTCTGGGATGAGTGAAAAGGAAAGCAGCTATAGTATACAAGTATGGAAAGCCATCTTACACGTATAAAATACGCTGATACACCTCTCTTGTCCTCTTATAGTCCTGCTTGCTGAAAGTATTCTTGAGCCCCCACCACACTAATATCATTTAGCCTTCTGGCAGTGCTGTAAGACATGAGACTGTTGGCATTTTTTGGCAAAGTCATTGACTCAATGAACTTTTCTTGTTTAGAGGACTGAAGCAGATACTGAGACTGTTCAGACTTGGTTGCTGGAGGGTCAGACAATGAATGCAAATGCTAACACATCATTGTTTGTGTTTAGGTTGTCAACACTTACAGTCGATACCTGTAGATGAGCATAATGAATGAGCAGCAAATAAGAACACAAGAGGGTGAAGTAGGAACAGCAGTATGATGACCCAAAGCCTGTTTAAACTGAAAGCAATATGCTCATTAACTGCAATTGTCTTTGGAGACCAGAAAGATGATGCAAGAAAAAATGTGTTGGCACTTTAGGTTTTGTATATCAACTGATTTAATCTTTCAATGGCTTTGAGCAGAAAATGCAGTGAGTGACTTTTGGTTTAGTTAGGATTCTTTGCAGTTATTCTTCAGTGTCTGACAGGCATAGGAAAAAGGTTTTTGTTACCCCCTTCTTCCCCCCCCCCCCCCCCCCCCCATACATGGGGTAAAAAAAATTAATATGAATCTAATATTATAAACTACAATATATTTGTAGTTTAAAATGTTCCTTCTTCCAGCTTTAAGCTATGGCTTAAGAAATGAAAAATAATAGGCACCAAATTGCAAAAATTATGCAGAGGCATTGATTTCAGAGTCAGAGCTATTTGGATGCAGCCATAAATGTACCAGTTGTGCCAATAACTAAACAATACATTTATTCTAGCTTTATTGTTGGAGCATTTTACACTTCAAGTATATTATATGCTTCTGATGGTACACAGTGCACGGTATTCTCCTTGCAATTATGGCAATCTGACTGGTTGCTAAGGTTGAAAAAAGAAATTGTCAGTAGAAATCTGGAAAAGTGCATTAATTAATACATTTTGTTATGTTAGAGAGCACTGTCAAAGTTCCCATTTTATGTCAGGTTCAGAGAGATGCTAAAATTCTGCTCCTTGAAATGAAAAGTATTCTTATTATTTTAGTTACACTGGCAAAGATTCGCTTCAGATTTTATTTCACAATCATATATGTGTCTGATGTTGAAATCGGGGCTGTAAAAAGTGTCCCCTCTGTGCAGACTCTTGAAGCAAATCAGCACGAGGAGAAGTGAGGTTAGAGGTGAAGATTATGTTGTCTGAATTGTGAAACAAGGCACTGCCACACTTTTTCTGCTTTTTAATAAGTTGTAGCACATAAGTCCTCAGCTAGGCTGTATGCTCCATAAAACTTCAATTTTGGAACACTGTGTAAAGGAAACATCTCTGTTGTGAGACTCATTCCCAAGCCAGGTATTCTGGTCATCATTTTGTGTCAGGGCCCAGGAGGGGAGAACCAGCAGTGTGTTCAGAGCACCCAGTGTTGCTGTAATAGGCTTATTCTTCCTCGAGGTGAGGGACCCATTGTTAAAACCTTTCTAGCTGATTCAAAGCAGGGACTTCAACCTCAAGGTGCCAAAAAGGTGACTGCTGTAATTTTCCTGTTGTATCTCTGTCTCTTGTAAGAAACTTTCACTTGGAATGGAGGAAGTGAACAACTGCTTTTTATCTCTGGTTACTGCTTCAAGAATACAGGTTTTAAGTTCCTACTGGCAGTGAACATGGTTTATCTGTTTTTCAGGCAGACAGAAGCTTGAGCTCCTCTAAAGACAAATGGAATATCAGTGGACAGTTGCAGGAAAGATAAAGAATTCCAAAAGCTGTGAATAGTGCAGTCAATTATCTAGGGCTTATTTAATATCCTTTTATTCCAGCTTCTTTCATCACTTTAGTCTCTGTTAGTCAGTACATAAGTGGTTCAATTGAATAAATTCACAGAAATGTACTACACTAGCTTCTGCCCTATTCCAACATAGAATAGATTATCCTTATGTCTTACTTGCTCTCCTACTCTTATGTTCCTATAAAACAAGTCTCCCAGTAAGTCTTTCCCATTTCCTATTATGATCATTATTTTCTTATGTCCTTTAAACTACTGTGAACAGGAACTGAAGATAAAATGAGTGTTTCTGGTTGCATTTTAAAACACCTGCAACTTCAGTGCTAGACCTACCTTATGATTAAACAAGTATAAAAGCTGTGATGTATACTCTATAATAAATATCAGAGCAATGAAGAACAAAGAAAGAAGGAAAAAAAAACCCAAATCAAATCAAATCCAACCAAAAATACAAAAAACAAAAAAAACCACCACCAAAAAAAAACAAACAAACAAACAAAAAAAACCCACAAAAAACCCAAAAAACCAAAAAAACCAACCCCAAACAAACAAACCAATATCAATAGGCAAGCAATTCAATAGGCAAGCAATATCAATAGCCAGGAAGTAAAAGAAGAACCTGTGTCAAAAAGCAAAAAACATTCAAGAGAACAGAAGTTCAAGGGTGACAAAGAAAAGGATCAGAGCCCTTTTGGTGAGTAAATACTTTCAGACAGGTATTGATCTGCTGGGGGGAAAAACAGTGTATTCTCTTCATTGTGAAATAGCACTTATTGGGGGCGATGCGTGCAGGGATAACATTGAAAGTAGTGAAGAGAAACAAAGAATTTTTTTCTGGTTGGAAAGCATTTTTAAAAAACTTATGTCTTTTTTTTTCTTTATATTTTTATGTCCAGTACCCAAGTCTAAGCAACAACAAAATGAAATATGAAAAGATCCTCTTAATTATTTGCATGAAAAATAACAAGCTCACTGAATTCAGCAAGAACATTTTCCATTTATTTAACTGGGGCCAGGGCTTCACTATCTGCTTCACTGTTATGACCAGTGATCTGGTTCTGATGGCAGAACCAATCATGACAACAAGTAATACATTGCAAAAACTCCTATTTTCTGTTCACTTTTCCTCCTGTTGAAAATGTTCCTGTGGCCCAGTGCTGGGTTTGGAGTATGTGGTACTGCTTGTTTTCCACCAACTGGGCTACTTGATCTGTGATTCCTAACTTCTGGGGTCATTTGGCTAACGGAAGACATTGAATATGTGCAAATATAAATGAGTGAGTAGTCTTTTTTTCCTACAAGGAAACAATGCACTAAATCTTGTCATTCCCCACCTCCCAACTGTTCAATTATTCCTTACCTGTTGAGAGAAAAGTGATTAAGTAGTGAGCATTAAATTTACCATTGATGCTACAAGAGAGAGAGCATGGATGTGGAACAGCACAGGCTCTGTGATAAGGTAATAAAATAGAGGGGATGAGCAACAAAGAGAAATGGCAGCAAATCTCATTCTGTTTGTGTTAACCAGTGAAGGTCTGTAATAATTTCACAGACCACAAGCAAAATATGCTGATTTCATATTGGCATAAATTGAGTCAAAACTTATTCGGGCAGATCCTCCATGCTCTGCCACTCTGTTGTAACAGATGCCTGCTTGTGAGTTGCTTTGTAACTACAATCAAGTGATAACCTTTCAGTATTTCAAGAAAAATATTCACAGATGTATCAGGAGGCCACAGTATTTTTCTGTCATTCACCAAAGCCAGCAAAAACACCCTCATGATCTTTCAAATGGAGGAGTCACAGAATCAAATTTCATTCCTTACACTGACTTTCTGAGCAGGATGGAGGACTTACAGATTTCAAGATAGTGAGCAGATTCACAGCTGTTGAGCCATCTTTTCTCTGGAGCTACTACATTTTTGTTGCTGAGAGTATAATGAATTTATTTCATTCTAGGGCACACATCATGCTGCTCCACTATTTCACATGGAGACACTTTAGCTCATTCTTCCGTCCTGTTCTGGAGGATAACGAAATACTAAATACTTGACATGCAGGAACTCTTTCCCTTGCCTGCTTAAGTGTCATCACCATTCATTCAGGAAAAATGCAGCTCTTCTGAAAGCAAGTGGTGCTGGAGTTTTGAAGATACAAAATTGCATTCAGCCTAGCAAATCTATGGATGATCCATGGAGTACATAGGTCAATGAAAAAAGAGGTCCTTTTGATTTCAGTGTTTGCTAGTGGGTACTTTCTTAACCATGTTCCCTGCTGGTCTTGCTGACTCTTACACTAAGTGCATGGGCTGTTCTGCAGACCATCTCAAGAGCAGCCTGCCTGTATCTTTGTAGTGAACAGAGACCTTGAAAGCTATTCT
The DNA here is from genome assembly GCF_036169615.1 of Heliangelus exortis. Lineage (NCBI taxonomy): Eukaryota > Metazoa > Chordata > Aves > Apodiformes > Trochilidae > Heliangelus > Heliangelus exortis. The sequence continues at coordinate 13,668,470 of NC_092429.1, read as the reverse complement.
ATTGCCCATATACTTACGCAAAAAAAAAAAAAAAAAAAAAGATACAGTTTTCTATATCGCATAAGGAAAAAGGATTCAGCTAGGTAAAATTTATCTAAATAATATATTGGCAGGCTTTTAGAATGTCACTAATTGCAACTAGTTGCTGGAAGACTCCTGTCGAATTTCTGAACTGTGAAAATCAGTGTGTAAAGAAGCAAATAGAACAAGTGTTATTTGAACAACTTTTCAGATCCTAATTCTTATGCTTCAAATAAATGTATTTTATGTTTCCTTTTCCTGACAAATGCAAGTCAAATATTAACACATTACATTTCAGTGTACTCATCACATTCGAGGGAAGGGCTGAGGAGCAGACAGAAAGAAGAAGAGGAGCTGTTTGTTTTTACCAGGGGAGCCAAGAGCTTTTCTGTGTATATGTTTAATGAATGAATCAGCCTATTTTAGCACAGAATTGCTTAGGTCGACAATTATTCAAGAAACAATACTGCCTTGGGAAAATCTATAGTAATAAAGAAGAAATCTAGATGGGCTGAATAACCTTTTCAAGCAGATATTTATCTCCAAATGAAGCTATTTTTGTGTAAAGTTTCTGTTCTTTAGAAAATGCATTATTGGATAGTTAAAAAATAATCAGTTTGTTAGTGTTTAGGGTCTTGAATTCAAGGTGGCAGTGAAATAAGTCATTAATAGATGGTATTCTCAGATGTATAGCTGGGAAGATTGTTAGGTTTTAAAGTCAAAGTGGCAATATGAGCTGAATCTATGCATCTGCACTCTAGTGACAACTGTTACCATTACCAATATGAACAGATAGCAGCTTCTAATTAAAGTTACAAGCCAGAGGGAATAGGCATTAAGAAAGAAAAGAATAATTCCGTGAATAAATTGCACTTGATTTACTAGTTCACCAAAAAGGTCTAAAAATTAGTATTTGAAATTACTTTAAATACAGCATCTATCAAACCACAGAACAATAATCAAGTCGACCTAATTAGAACACTTATAACTATAAGCAGCATGTAGCATATTCTTATCTTGACGTGGGGAGACCGAGTAGTCCCCAAAGTGCCAGTTAATCTACAAGAAACTTTTGCTGAAATCTAGAAGAACCTCCCCCTGCAGCAGCTACCTGCTTACTTTAGATGTCAGCCCATCCAGAGTCTAGCTTCTTGTATTCTCTGCATCTGAATTGAGAGGAATTTCTGTGTGCAGACCATGAGTTGAATCATGAAAGGAAGGTCCTCAGCAAATTACAAAGCACTTAACAGGAGCAATTTTGTCCACAAATGTAGGCTAGGCTTCTTTGTATTTAGATGTCACTTTTACTTACATTTTTACTTAGTTACTCTTAGTCTTCATGCAGTACAGCATCCTTTAAATATGAGAAAAATTTCAGGTACTCATTGCTTTGGAACTGATGAGGCCGCACCATGAATACTGCATCAGTTTTGGATCACTCACTACAAAAAAGAAATGGAGATGCTGGAGTAGGTCCCGAAATGGGCAAGAAAGCTGGTGAAGTGTCTGAAGAACAAGTCTTACAAGGAGTGGCTGAGGAAACTGGAGCTGTTTAGTCTAAAGAAAAAGAGGCTGAGGGGAGACCTTATCACTCTCTACAACTACCTGAGAGGAGGTTGCAGTGAGGTTGGGGTTGGTCTCTGCTCTCTAGTGGCAGCAGAACAAGAGGAAATGGTCTCAAGTTGAACTGGGGGAGGTTTAGGTTAGACAGTAGAAGAAACTTCATTGAAAGGGTTATTAACACTGGATTAGGCTGCCCACAGAAGTGATTGAATCTCTATCTGTGGAGGTGTTCAAAAGATGTGCAGATGTGGTGCTTGGGAAGATGGTTTAGCACTGGACTCTGTAGAGATATGTTAATGGTTGGAGTCAATGATCTTAAAGGTCTTTTCCATCCAGAATGATTCTGTGATTCTGTAAGGAATCTCTTAAGAATGGATATAGACCAGATTCCTGAAGTGGTGATGAACATATTACAAGCTCCTCTGGATGGGTAACACTGCCTTGTTCACAAGAAACGGTGCATTCATTGCTTTAGAAAATGGGAATTTTCTAATAAATTACGGGAAGCCTACGCTAAGGAAAATGCCTAGTCACCTTTCTCTTGCTAGGTATTTTCTTTGTTTTCTTTGTTTTCAGTGGTTTCGTGAGTGGTAGGGATTTGGTCCATTGAAACAGGTTGTTTCAGTTAAATTCAGTTTCAAAAGTGTACTTTGAAAATTTCAGGACATTTTTGGAATGATAAATTATGATACTACTTTCTGTAAGCCTATTGTGATCTGGCAACGCTAGGCTTGCCAGAATTAACAAAACTGAAGAGTTAGAAATACTTTACTAAACTGAAGTGTTTTGTTGAATTACCCAGATGGATGGACACTATTGAGATTTTTCTATCTTGCCTAGAGGAGGCAGCAAGGTAGTGGTAGTAGTGGTACTGGAGAGAAATGAGAAAGGGCAGAAATTAATTCTGTACCTCATTTGATTCATATTATGTTTTTATTTTCTTCTCTATGTGTCTGTGTTCTGCTTCCCTTCCCAACTTTTGAAAAAAAAGTCCAGGCTCAGGCACTTACAGCAGCCTCTAATGCACTTAGAAACCTTCATGGTTTCACATAAGCTTGCATGTGTTTGTGCTTTGTCATGGAAAGAGCCCTGTCACCAGCCAGTCCAGCTACAGCTGACTCTCTCCTCAAGAAGGTTTTTAGCTATAACTTCAAAGTAAGCTACTCCTGCCCAAGAGAAATAGAGAGCTGAGGGCCCAGGTCAACATTTGCAGCAGGTGGATGACTGTGACTCAGTACCAGTACTGACTGTGAGCAGCTCTTCAGTGCCACGCTGAGGGGTCACTTTCCAGGCCAGCCTTATTTTGATTCTTTGAGTTTCTTATTTAGAAGCTGTGTGTGGGAAATGTAGGGCCCTGAGTGCACCTCAGTGATGTGGTGCTCACCTTTGGCTGGGGAGCATCTCCACGCCACACTGCAGGCCACACGGTGAGGCAGGTACCACAAACATAGCACTGCATGGCCTTCCAGCAGCCTCACACAGTCCCTCACCTGTAATGTCAAAACTCATGGAATTCTTGGATCTACTCGGACAGGGTCCATGACCATTTCACGACACAAAGTAAACCTGGCCTGATCAGTCTTCAGCTGCCATATAAAGAAATAAAAGAGCTGGGAGAAATCTTACAGCCTGTCTTCCATAGCAAAGAGATACACATGGGCTCATGGAGATCCGGAAAGATTCCCAAATCCAGCTCTTGCTGCAGCGAGACAGCTGAAGTATGGGCAAATCAAGGGGTGCTGTAAAGCTTTAATGGTGGCATTTACACTGTGAAGCTGCAGAGCTTCTCTCTTACCTCCAGACAATTTGTAATTATTGCCGGGACAGTGGCTTCAGCAGGGGAGAGAAGGAGCCCCTTGGTAACCTAAATTCTGGATTCTGGCATTCAGAGACAGCCCCTGCACACGCTCTGTGGCAGTGACACTGCCCATGGTGCCTGGATTGCCTTGGTCACCTCCACTGTGACAACATGGCTCAACACACAGTAACCAAATGTGAGATGAGAAAATGTCTCCAGTAGCAAAAATGTGCCTATAAGGTTAGAATTAATTCTGCCCCTGAAGTAATTCCTGCTGTAGCTGTGGATGATGAACCTTGGGATTTCAGCGCCTAAATTCCACCTCAGTTTCACTTTGAGCAGTTAAGTGCTTTTTGGATCTGCCATGTAGCAGCTCCAAACATTTAAGCTCATAGTGCAGAGGAAACCTTGCCAAAAGAGATGCAACTGCTTAGGGCAAGAAAATTGTGCCTCTCTAACATACTAAATTCATGCAGCTGCTGAAAGCAGAGGGAATGACTGATGTAATTTATTTGGATTTAAAAAAACAAACCCAAGACTTTGAATAGCAAACCTGTATTGAGGAAGTGAGAGCTAAAGTAGTTGTGCACTAGAAACTAAGAGGTAGAACAGGACTAAATCGTTGATTTTTAATTTTTTTTTAATGTTTTTTTAATAATTTTTTAAAATGATGGCAATAGGCTAATGGCATTGTGCCCCAAAACACAGGGGCCACATTCAAACTGGCACTATCTGAAGAAGGGGATAAACGTGCTATCTGAAAGGTGGGCCTGTTTGCTGTTAGTATAGAATTATTTCAGTTAATCAGAACTAGGGAAGATTGTGAATGACCTGGGTTAATAAAATGAATAAATGGGCAGCATGATGCAGATGAAATGAAATGCTGACAAATAGAACATTGGGCACACATTCAGATGAATAATTGGAAGTATTTGTAGGCTTTGCAGGGCTCTAAATTAACCATAACTATTGAGGTCATTACTTGGTATGATCAGCTTAGTGGAAAAAAAAGTGCTGTGAAGGGATACTTTAAGAACAAAAGATGATGTGAGACCATGCGGAAAAAAAAGCTGAAAAGCATAGAATAGAAAATATAGTTCCATCTATAAATCAACAATAACAATATACCCATAATTTTGTTCTTGCCACATATGTTAAAACATACTGACAAAAAAGTAAATCTGTGGACTGGCAACTAAATGAGAGAAATGGAGGAGGCTGAAAAAAGTATTTGTTTAGAAAGGTATCAAATAATAGGAAACAGAGGTGAAGTATTGAAAACAATGAGTGGCATAAAGAATACAGGCTGAGAAGTTTCTGTTTATCCTTCTGATGCAAAAAAAAGGAACAAAGTAGTATATGTAAAGTGAATGAAAATTAATTACTTTCATGAAAACCTCATTAACCTTTGGGACTCACTCTTTTAAGCAAATCTGGCAACCAAAAGTTCAGCAGCATTGTGTTATTTTAAAGCAATTCTTATTCTACAAGAGGACTGGAACAGTTATTCCAGATAGCTATTCAATCCCGATTATTCAGATCTCCTTTTCTGTTAGATAAGGCTGTAGAGATACTAACCTGTTGTTCATTATTTGGGAATCAGCCCTTCTAATGTGCATAGATGGTTTTTGTGCATAGCTTTGTTGTCTCTAAAGTGGTTGGCAGTGCAGTCTGTATTGTGCCAGGGCTCCTACTCCAACACACCAAATAAGATGTGCACCCAGGGAAAAAATGGTTAAAAATTACATAAACTTTGCTATAGAAAAAAATTCTATGGTAAAACTACCTATGTCTGCAACTGTGACTTTCCCTGTCTGGGATCCTGGACTGATGATTTCAGCAGCTGGTGCCCAAGATGGAATGGTCTTTTAGAATCTCTTTGCTAGCGAGTTGTATGATTTTTTGCAAGCTTGTGTATGATTTTCAGTAGCATTTATAACCACTCAGGCTGCACCACAGTGTGATCCATCTCACATGCCAGGAACTTTGATGGGGAGCAGTTGAGATTAATGATGACATAATACAGTAAGAGAGATATTAATGCTCTTTGGCATGAATTAATGAAATACCATTGAGAATTTATCCTGCATGAACAAAAAGATTTAGAAGTTGTCATTGTAAAAAAAAAAAACAAAAAAACACATGAAGGATTTTACTGAAAAAACCTCCAAACACTCAGATGAAATAGATGGGAGTCCTAATGAGCCTTTACTTCATAATTTTTTGTCAGAGCTGGATGATTCAGCTGGATCCATTAATTGAATTCCTGTGAATTTATGAAGTGTTTATATAAACAGAAGGTACACTTTTCTTGCATCCAGGACTGTGGTAGGGGTAATTTTTACCCCCAGTTCATCGCAAAGCTGGATTCCAACCCATGGTGTAGTAGTAGAGACTCAGCAGGGCAGTGGCATGCCAGTGGCATCCAATAATTTGGGGGCCTGATGTCATATTGTAACCATACAACAAAACCCTTGGAAATGGCAACAGTGCTCTCCATAAATATGGAGGATGACTGTCATCATCTATTTAAAAAAAAAAAAAAAAAAAAAAAAAAATCTATGGTGTGCTTTGCTGTGGCCTCCCTGGTGTAAGTGTCTTTGCAGGGCTAGAGCTGAGGAGGAACTGAAGAATTACTGCTGAGATCCATCAGTTTTCTTTCTCCAACGTACCCTGAAATTAGTGAGTTAGAACGTCAGTGAAGATGTGGTATATATATATAATTGTCTATCTGTAGCATCTCTTGATTTAAAAATAATTTTATTCGGGGATAAAACTTTACACTAGCATATATTGTCATATAATCAGGTCTAGAAGACAAGTTTAGTTAGTTTTGAGGCAAAGTGGGATAACAACAGTACACAGGGACTGTTTACATTTTTTTTCTGTTTATATCAGGTGTTCTGAGAAGTTCAGAAAAAATTTTCCTTAAAAATTAGGACATGAAATGACACATATTTTATCCATAACTTATGTCAATTTGAAACACCTTTTATTGCCTACATAAGTGAATATATGTAAACTTTATTATTAATTTCATTTCAAATTTAAAAGAAGGTGTACTGTAGAATTCACAGATAAAGGTTAATTTTAACTATAAAGGTATTACCAGTGTTGCATTTCTTCATGTAATGGTTCACTTATGTAGAATTGAGATGTATTTTATAATTAACAATGCATAGCACCATTATACAACAGTTCACTAAATGCACATCCCATTTAATCTTTTTTGTAGAAATTAATATAACTGGACTGAAGTTACAAGGAAGAACTGAACTGAGCCAGTAGGGTTAACACTGATACTAACAGGAGATTACTAGCCATAGGAAAATTACAGCTTTTCAGAAAGACAGTGCCTAAAATAGAAGCATATCCTTGGCACCATCATAGGAACTGGTTAACTGATGACCCTGAAGAAATACTTGTTTCCATTAATTCTGCTGTCATTATTTCGCTATCCTCAAACTCTTCCTCTGAATTCTTCTGTCCTTCTGATCCCAAGACAAGATGGCAGGAACGCGAGAAGAGAACATAAAGAAATTACAATAAGCTGTCGGCTATATAATTATACTGTAACCTACTACACTGAGAAGTTACACCAACAGAAATCTGGCAAGGTATTGGCTGCTAGCTAAACACAGAACACTCACTAGCATAACATTAAAAAAAAATCAGGTTCACTAAAAAGCAACACCTACATTACAAAGAAGCTAACAAAAGAATTCCCTTATGATACTTAGGTTCAGCTGGTTCATCTTAGGTTCATCAGCTACATTTTCTTGGTTTATGAGAACATAATTGTTACATTTTCAGTTGAATATATATTTAAGATCACAATGCTACAAACCTTTTTCCAGCTTGTAGTTTTGCCACCTTTAGTTAGACACAAAGGAGTACTTGCTTGAACTAGGGCTGAAGATTCTGCTGAAAGTTGGTGATATTATTAGATTATGTGTACTGTAATTACTTGAGCACCACCATTTTTAAATCTTTAAGACATGATTTCCTAGATAGAAGGCAGTAGGTATGCTTTTAAGTTGCCATACAGACCACAGCAAAATTTTTTGCTCCTAAGAGTCTGTTGTCTACCCTGAATCGGAACAAATCCTTATTTCATAGAGGCCTTAGATTTTTAAGCATCTCTACTAAATAGAAGTAAACTATTTCTGATTAAATTTAAATGTTCCAGTGACTCTACCACCAACATAATAACTTTTAAGTGTTAGCAAAATGCTGGCAAGAGTTAGCATCTTCAACATAGATCCTACTCTTTTTTTTTTTTTTTTTTTTTTTTTTCTTCCAGAGCAATTGCTACAGTGACACAGTCATGATTAGAGATACATCAAGGTTACCTGAGCCCCACAGTTCCATCTCAACCTGGATTTTGGTTTGTTTGGGGTTTGTTTTTTTTTTGGTGGTTTTTCTTTTTTACAGTTTGAATGTCTCTACAACAGGAAGTCTTTCCCCATTTTTTTTTCCTGAAATCAGCATTGATTTATTTTCCAAATGGACTTCCAAAGATAACAGAATTGATAGACATTTCAAATGAATTTGTGCTGCTATCACACATGAAAATGCCAATAGCCACACATGGAACCATGGCCTCTGTGATGACAGGGCATTAATTTTAGAGTTATTTGAAAGAACACAATTTTGGAAGTGGTGACAAATAAAGTACTTGGAAGTTCTTTGAGAGGCCTTGATTGAGAGGGACAAAAGAGGCTGGAGAACCAAGGCAACTCAGACTTCAGACTTATGCCACTGATTAGAAGGTAACATTTTGGGCATCAGCTGCCTTCTGCAGTTCTCTAGTCTGATAAAAATAGGGACCATCGTGCTTATTTATCTGACTCAAAACAGTGCCGTGATGGATTAATTATTTAGATAGCTCTTGGAGTGCTATCCAAATGCTGCTTATTCATGTTTTCCCCACTGCAACAATGTATCTTCATCACTAATAATTAACTGCTAATTACTGATAGGATAGTGGTGTTTACCACCTTATTTTAAATTTCGGGACAGATGTCTACTTAAAAGTTATGTAAATTTATGAAATTACAGTACATTTTCCTAATGATCCTGATTATGTCTGAGTTTGATCCTATCCAATTGTGACTAGAGTAATGAATAGTAAAGATGACCTCTCTTGTAGAGCTATACAGACAGTTTCTATTGTATTCTCAACACTTAAATCATGAAATGTAAAGAAGCCATTCTAAGCAGGATACAGCTGGGCTGAAGGACTGATGATGCCAATTATGCTTCGTACATAATAATGCACATTTTACCTATTTGGAAAAAAATTCACATTTATTTACTGTCAAACAGGTGTTAAACTTTACACTGGATATTAGTGATGGGCTCATTATTAACAGGTTTACACAAAGGGATGAAAAAAAGCAGAATCGTGTTGAAACAATTTACATTTCATTAGATTTTTATCATAAAATAAATTAATTACTAAATATAGGCAGAAGGAATATGGAAGAGTAATAGTTATGTTTTCTTTATTTTTTTAAAGGACAGGCACCTTTTATTCACGAGAAAGCTTGTGAGAAGTGTCCAGTGTCCCCTTTACCCCTTACCACCCAACCCTGATTAGAGACTGAACAGGGAATTGAGTTACAATCTTTGTTAGCTATACCAAATTTGTGCAAGGCTTGGCATAATTGGCTTCTAAAACAATTTTCTCCCGAAATGATGGTTTTTGGCAACAAAAATTTAAAACGTAAGAATAAAAACTAACTTGTCAAAGCAGAACACTGTTTACAGTGAAAAATAAGTGAAAATGGGTAGAGCTTGCATTTTAAACATACTACCGTACTATGAACAGAGTGTAAGAAAACCAGCTTATAACATATGTGCAACCAAGAGCTTTCCACAATATTTTCTTCAAACTCTTTAAAATTATTTTTTAATGATAATTATATTTCAGTTGGACACAAATGTATTTATTTTACCCTAGCAATAGAACAAAATATAATTTCTTTAGCCATTTTTTTTCATCAGAACGGTTCATTGTACAGTTGAGGAAATATATGAAATAAGGCCTGTGGCTTGATTGCTAGTGGTTAGACATGTATTCAATCTTTGCCCTAATGGAAAAGATTTGCAGTGAACTGCAAACTGATGCAGAATATCTCTCCTGCTTTTGCAAGTCTTGTCAGGAATAGTAAGATACAGTAAATTTGTCCCACAGGATTTTAGAACCTACGCCTTGTATATAATACAATGTAGGCCTAGAAAAAACAATGGTGCAGCCATATTTACAAATTTAGTTCACAAACTGCTGCAGTAAAATGGCTGGGAAGTGTTTATTTCTCTTTTTTTCACAATTTTGTTAAATTCAGCAGCAGAAGATATCTTAAAATACCTTGTTGGTATTTCTTTTCTTTGTAACAAATAATTCATCTTAGTATACTCTGTGTATATACAAAGTTTTTGTTTTATAAAAATTCACAGAACTGCGAGGTCCAGTCATCCCCGTTACTGGAGAACCACAGGGTCAACAGAATTGTCTCTTCAAGCAGATATGAGGGAGCCTGCATGGGGCCAATTAAGTCTTTTTAATACTTGTACATGGCCTTTAATATTTCTTTGCTACACTATTAAAGGCTTGTCACTAGTTGCATTTGTCCTTCTCTAACATCCCCTTCGGGAATACATCCTTCCTTGTTAATGGGAATTATATAGCCGTCGCTATTACCCCTGCTGATTTGATAGTACATCTGAAGCTGATGGCCAGCTCCTAGGTTTGGCATGCTCTTGTAGTAAATGTCCTCATTTTCACTCCTCCTGGAGGGAGAGAGATCTTCTTCAACATCGGGGCTGCTCTCTGGATACGGAGAGTCTCTGAGGTTGGGCATGCTCGTGTAAAGAGAGTCTCTGTTGGGGGACTGGAGGTGGTCGTCAGCCTCAGCTGTCAGCTGTGAGACGTAGCTGTCTGTTCCCTCGGTCTTCACTTTCTTCTGGGGCTGGTATAGAAGGGAGTGAGTCCGCTGAGGAATGAGGGGGGCCTCGAGCTCTTTGTGGTGGAGCTCCAGCCCAGGGGTGTCACTGTGCATCAAAGATGAGGCATCTGCTACGATGGCGTCATCTTCGCTACTGCTCCCGCCGATCACAGCTTTGGCTGGTAGGGTGCGCTCCAGGTTGTGGTTCTTGCTGCTGCCCCGCAGGTTGTTGTGCACTAATTCTGAAATGATCATTTTCTCAAAAGCAGTATCATTCAGGCTTAGTCCACAGTCTACAACCTGCACGCTGTCATTATAGTCTCCATTGCGCAACGAGTAGCTGTTGTTGAAATTACCATTTAGCGGTAGAGTATCCATGGCACTTGTATCCCTGGCATTGTTCAGTGAATGTCCTGAAACAGAGAAGGGCAGAGCTGGTTATTGCCTGATGTGCTTTTAGGAGGTTATTTTTTTTTATTATTTTTTTTTTTTTAACAGAATTGTTTAATGTAGTTCAGGACAAAGTTGTACTTGGAAGTAAGACATGAGAAAAGTTAGGTTATTGAACATTCCCAAATGTAAACAGTTTCACACCTTATAGGAAAGATGCATTGTAAAGGTAGTAACTTGTATTTCCTGGGAGGAATAGTGGCATTTTAATTTCTTAATTTAGTGTCAATTATGTGACTCTTCCACAAGGAACTGTTCACTCCATGCCCTTGCATATGTAATGCAAAGCAATTTATTTTGAAACAACTATGTTTTGAAGTACACCACCATGATTCAGGAAAAGAAAATTAACAGAATTTGTCCTAAACGACACTAAATTAAAAAGGAATTAGATCACAGACATAACTGAAGGTAAATGTACAACATAAACCCACGTAACTGGCAAGCAACTACTTTAAACAACATTTCTAACATTTTTTCCTTTTTTTTTTTTTTTTTTTTGAGATGAAGTAAAGAAAAGAATGGAAAAAATGGATAAATACAAAGAATTCATGTTAAACAAGGACAGCCATCTTTCACACTACAGGGACCAGGGCCCACAAGCACCATCCAACAACACGATAGACAGCAGGTGGAATGACTCACTTTGGACAACTCACATCATGTCTGTCTGCTCAGGCTATCTGGCCTAAGAGTAGCTGATATATAAAAGAAAGTAAAATGATTTATTGTAACATGATGAAGAATTACTGAGCTTCTCAGCAACTTAGTCAGAGCAAGGGTTCAGCAAATTAGATTACTAAGCAATAACAGCTTTTCTTTTCCCACTTAATGTAATTTTTTTGCACTAATATTCTGTCTGCCAACAACGGCCCCAGGCTTCTAAAGGTCAAAGTTTGCCTGCAGTCTGCATCAGTCACAGTGACAGCACTGAATGAACCAGAATCGTTAATTAAGAGTTAGGCCCACAGTTACCATGGGCATGGAAGTCAAATGCAGAAATGTTAGGAATTTCTGTAAGTATGGGTCACAGAAATTAAACCAAAGAATAAATATTAGTTGTGGAATGGGAAGAGGCAATCAGCCATGGCTGATATCTCATAGCTGCTGGAGGAATGACAGATTGGGTAAGTTTGCTGGAAACATGAACAGAAGTTTAAGGGGTAGAAAAATGAAGTCTTATGATGATTAGGCTCTTTATGCTTTCTTTCAGTTTGGGCTTTTTTTTTTTTACACAATAAATAAAAGGTTTTCCTACAGACACAAAGACATGTAAACTATGACAGCACAGTGCTTCCCAAGCAAAGAAAAAAGAAAACAAAAAACTTCGAAAGAAATTAAACAGTCTGAACCATGGAAAGTCAGATGATTAGAGCATTCCTAGAAAATCATTTAATCTACAGATATGTCTGGAAGTAAAGAAAGAATGGAGTGACTTTACTGAAATGAGACTGACCACTGTGAGGCTGCTGCATCATATGCAAGGCTTGGAGGAGTATAAGAAAATGATTGTTTTGGAAAAGATTATACATTTTCCCATTTGGTTGCATTTTTTTGTTTGTTTTTTTGATTGTTTCTCTTGGTTTTTGTTTTTGTTTGTTTTTATGAGGGTTTTTTTTTTGTTTTGTTTTTTGGGTTTTTTTTTCATAATTAAAGCTGCAGCTTATCCTAGAAAATTCAATCTTCTCTGGAAATACTGTTTTCAATTAAAAAGTAATTGCATTTTCTCATGAAAAGATTTTTGTCTTCAACTTTAAAAAAAAAAGAAGTAATAATTTCCAAATAAATGCTGAGTAATTTACAAATCGTTCTGTATTTGTGTTATTGTTAACTCCTCTCCATGTGTACTGATTTAAACAGTGATGAGGGTTGTTTGAAAGGTCTCTTTAAGCTTTGATTAAACAACTTCGTAGTTTTGCAATTTCATGTATGTTCCAAGATTTTTCTTGCAATGGATTTAACTGCACAGAACATATGGCATTTATAAAAGTAGACAACACATGGACCACATGCTGGCATTCATTTCCCTCATGGAAGTGATTTAATTCTATAATTCTCTTTTCTTCTGCTAAACAGATACCAAAATAGGCCTGATGATCCAAAATGAGTTTTCTATGATATACTGCAGAGTTAAGCATGCTAGAATATATTCAAATTGGTTTGATGAGGCAAATTTTGTTGCCCATGATCAGGTAATTAATTTGAAAACTTTTCATAGCCTGTAGCAAAAGTACTGTGGGAATGTAAAAATATAAAGAAATTGTTGAGCATTTGTGTTTGACACTGCTTTGGATTTAAACAGCAAATTATTTCAGCATTTCGTAACTTTTGTTACCAACAGGTTTGCTACAGACCTCATGTTGTTTCCCAAAAAGCAAGTTCTTTTTCAATGTGGAAACATTTCATTTGCAAATTGTGAACCACTTGCCCGCTGAGTCTACTTCATGACTGCTAGTTATGTTTTAATTGTGTCCATTAAAAATCATGCTGAAAAAATTTACATTTGATAGGCAAAGTTAAGTTTTACTCCCATACTTGTCTCTCTGTAGGTTGCTAGAGGAAAGCATAAGGAAAGTAAGAAAACAAGAGAATGAAAATAGAAACTGCAGTTCAGTTAAAAAGAAAACTTGAAATAAAAACTGGAAACAAGGTTTTATGAGCTCTTTATCAAAGATACACTGTTCCAGTTATACTAAAGTGATCTTATGTCTCCTCACGAAGTAACTGCTAGATATTTACTGATTAATTGCACTGGAGTTAAAAAAAGCAATGAGCTATTGTAACAACAAAATGTTAAGTAAGTGATGACACCCCTTATTTCTACAGAACTAAACTGTTCTAGTTGTTAATCTCAAGATTTTCCTACAGGAAAATGATCTACCATAAAGCTGCACTATACTATAGTTTAGATCTCTTTGATGCTGGATACAATTTTCTACTCTGGGGTATGCAAAGGTGTCAAGATGCCTTGCACTGCTTTAGTATCTAATCTGTTCCCAAAGCAGGTTTTTCTCAGCAAGCTTTAGAGTCAACCTTATAGTGCATAGATGTGATACCTCTAAGTGATATATATCTTGAAGATGGGCTCTCGGACCATGTGTTGTCAGTCCTGTAATAGTATATTAAGATTTATGCCACCTGTGTTAAAAACATGGATAATTATTGGTAAATACTGTTATGGCAAAGGCATTACTATAATATAGTGCAGTTTTACAAGCTGACATTGGCAATACTGTATTTCTCCAACTGACAGAAATTCAGAATGTATGGCTAGGGCATTGCAACTCGAGTTTCTATCTAGGGAAAAGAAGGGATTTGGAGAGAGCCAAGAAAAGCAGTTTTATTCAGGAAGTATAAGCACACCTGGTGAGTTAAACACAGGAGCTGAAGGGGCATTACATACAACTGTTTCAGCGAGCAATGTGTTATAGGGGTTGTTAGTGCCGTGTGGTCGAAGAAGAGGGTTTGTTAGTAGGTAATTGCCAGTCATTCCTAAAGCAAAAGAAACAGAAAAAAAAAATGTCAGTTCTTTAATTTTAGGCTGACAGTTTCAATAAAGAATATTTTTTTATTCATCATGAATCATGTAGGACTTGTCAAATGCAATTCAGCTGAAAATTTCTGAATGTACTCGTGCTATGTATTTGAAATGGGAGTAGGAAAATACAGTTAGATTCAAGTAATTCACAGGTGCTGTCCAAATCCCCAAAGTAAACATCTGGTGAGAATGACATTTACTAATGTATACAAAATCACTGTTACACAAGAATAGCAATTAAATGTGTAGAAATCCAAAGTACTACACAAAGCTATTGTAACTTTTAAAATGATCACATGGAACACTTCTGTCCAGAACTGTGAGAACTGAGTATCCCAAATGGGAAGGTATTGAGAAATCTTTTTATAACAGAATCAGAGATGTTATTCACTTTCTTAAAAACACAAGGACAGTGGAAGGAAATTGTTGTTTTCAAACAGACAGTGGATGACAAACTGCAAGAAGCATATCTTAGTATCTGCAAAAGTAAGCATGCTGAGGGGAAAGCAAAATATTTGCTCTAAGAAATCAGAGCATTCACATTTTCTCCTGAGACATTCATGCTGCAAATTTATCTGCCAGGTTTTAAAAAGGAACTCCCCAAATGACAATTTTTCTTTAAACAATCAGTTTAAAAACAATGTAAGATAAATCAAAATACTACATGGACCCTTTTTTTAAAAAAAAAAACATTTTACATGTTAATGCAACACCATGTAAACAACTCTCAGAATAATTAGGAAAAGATCAGCATATTTTGAGAAATTATTAAAAAGCCAATCTTGATTTATAGCTACTAGAAGAAAAATGGGTTGGAATAATGAAGAAAACAAACAAAAAAACACCACACATAAGATGCTGTGATTTAAAACTTGCTTTAAACATTTAATTAAGGTAAAATGGCACTTTCTTTTCTATTGCTTTCCACAGCAGTATATCCAGATCAGTGTATTACAGACCAAAGGACAACTAAAGAGCCAAGTATCTTTATATAGTATAGATATTTTTATTTGGCAAGGAAGATATATATATATATATATATATATATATATATATATATATATATATATATTCCAAATATTAATGCTTTTGTACTACCATAAGATAATTGGTATCAGAAATTAGTAGAAAAATCTAAGACTCAGAAAATTATTGCCTGATCATGCTAATCTTTTTTGAAAGGTTTTATTGTAGCTTTTTTTCAGTTGTAATATACTTATTATTGGAAATACTAATTAAAATACATTTTGCTTGTTTTGTCTAGTGGTTTTGGGGTCTTTTTTGTGTACTATGTTAAATCTTGTATAGAATTATTACGTGTAATTTATAGGTAACAGATTTTTTTTTTAATAATTTTTTTCCCACCTTTAAAATTTTGATTTTTATTTTGAAGGGAAAATTACACTTGTAATTAATTGGTAAACTACCCTTACATGTATGTGTCACCAAGATAGTGACAATATTATAATTAAAGTCGGTATCAATTTTTCTAAACAGAATGGCAGAACATGACTTCAGAATGGAACTCCAAAACGGAGAAGCAGCCAAGACCTCTGTTCAACTCTGAGTCAACTGAGGGGGTACAGCGTAGTTAGAGCAAACCTCACTAGTCACAGGTATCAAATTAGGATGAAATCCCAGATTTTTGTTGCAAGTATTTTTACAGAACTTTAATAAGAAACTGGAAGGTAACAGCCTTCTCTCATGGGTATGAAAAATGTACATTTTCTACTTAGGAGAAGTTACTCATTGTGATTTTTGCCAGAGGAACATGCAAGAATGGGGGAGGGAGCAGTGAGACACACAGGTCTTACCCACTTTCTTTTTGCTACATATCCAGAACAGTATTATGCTTTCTGAAATATTTTATTTTCCAAAATACTACATTTTTCACTTCCCAAATGAATGTGTGCTAAGTACATGTCCCTACTACCAAATCTTGAAAATAACAAACAACCAAACAGAAAATAATTTGCTAGTTGTGGTTGATGAGGGTATTGCAGCAGCCCTGACAGTGGTGCATTTTGTCTGAAACTTTCTGAGTTGAGCAGGAACTGGTTGCAATGAGATCAAGTCTATGTGTTTTTCTCCTAGACATGTGGGCAGAAGAATAGGCTTTGAACTTGGCTTGCATGGAACAGTCTTCCTTCCACTGCCAGTGCAAAGTGCCTTAAAAAAAACAGGTGGGAGAGGAGAAACGAAGGGGTGATCTGTCTCTGTTAATACCCTTGCTTTCTAACTGGACATGAGAATGAGGTTACTGATTTCAAAATCTATTTGAGCTGAGAAATTTGGAGTTCTGGCTTCTCTGTGCCTGAAAATCTGGATTCTATCCCAAGTGACAGATACGATGATCTTTGAAACAGAAGAGATAAATGCTTTACAGACATCTTTTGCATAGAAATTATATCAATTAGATTTCACTGGGAAAATTTCTGCACCTAAAAATCATAGTCAAATATGCATTAAAATGTTACTGCACTCATATTTCTGTTTCAGATTTAACCTATAAAGGTTAGGAAAGATTTAAAATTATGATCTTGCTTTTAAGTTAAATTATTGATGTAACTTATTTAAATACATTTCCACAAATGGAGAAATTCAACTTCTATAGCAGGGGGCCAGTTGAGGGAACAAGGTTTTTAAATATGCTGGTGGATAACTTTAAAACTGCTTTTAGAGAACATTTGTTACAGATTTTATTTTTTTAAAACATTCTTTTCAATTCTGTGTTAAATGATATAAAATCTGTATAAAATTTAAGGCTTCTAAAACTGAAATGTTCCCAGTGACTGACCTTGATTAAGTGTTGAAGTGCTGTTGATGTCACCTGAGATAAAAGACGATTCGGATTGTTTTCTCACAGTGTCATTCCACATCCTCCTTATACGACTCTGTTATATAGTGAGACACAAAATATTAAGTTACAAAAAGCTTTTTCCTACTTATATTCTACTGTCTAGAACATTTTTTATTTTGGCTTAAAGTAAGCCATTCTAGCACACAGTGAAATTCCTTCTTTTGTTATTGAAAATCTAATTTATTAAATTTCATTTAGATGAAACATTATGGTATAAACATTCCTACAAACAAGTCCCTGATTACAAGAAACATAGGGTGTTTGGATAAGACCAAAGTAAAAGAAAATGTTTAAAAAGAAATCAATTCTACTATGCAGAAGTATGTACTCACCATTTAAGTGACAATACTGAACAGACAATTAGTGCTTCTAATTGGAACAGATCTCAGTAGTCTTTTTATAAATAAGGTTAATTAAAAGATGTTGTGAAAACCTTTGTTACCTGTGTGCCAGAGGAATAGCGAGCACTAGTTCTTGTTGTTGATGCCTTCACTGAACTGTGGGGACTCTCAGTTGGCAGCCCACCACAGCAGTAGGAATGTCGGAAGCATTTGCCATATTCCTTGCGTACCTATGTGGGGGAAGAAAGATTACTTAGCACAAAAAAAAAATAAATAGTGTTAAATATCTCTGTTGGCAAAACCACACAAACCTTGCGCTGAATTTACTCTTCTTTGTCAAACTGTTGGCCACTAGCAAATCAAGTTCTTTTTTCCGTAATTAGCAGCAGCATTCTCAGCTATCCGGGATTTTTGAGAAATTATTTCCAAGGTGTACATGTACTTTGTTTTGATGTGTCTAGATCTTCATTAATGAGTTATTTACAGGACTGTTTTTCTTTCATCTTTATGTTGTAGATTAATATAATTAAATTTACTTGAATTGAATGCTGGCTGAAAATAGTCCTTTTTCTATGAGCTTTTGGTGCAGAAAGCCTGTCTTCCCACTCTACACTCAAGAAAGGCTGAGCTAACTATCTAGCCTTTGCCCTGCTTGGTACTGACTATTATGTTGTCCCTTCCAAGAGTGTGCACAAAGCCTACAGTGACTATAAAGGCATTTTCATGTAAAGTCATTCTGTGTAATGCAAACAGCTGCCAGCTCATATGGTCACACCTGCTTCAGGATTGTATAAAGCTCACAATCACCACTGCTCCATTCCAGGCAGAGTACCCTCTATGCTGGTGGAGGGACTGTCTGTATTCCAGAGCCAAATTTTGAAGAGTAAAGTTGGAAAATTAAGCACCTTTCATGTTTAGGATCAAAAAATACTCATCACTGGCTTTTCTGAACCTAGCAATTTGAATATACCTGTGCACTTACCTAGATTTATTTGTCAGAACAAAACTATTTAATGATTATTTGTCCTGCATTTATTCACCTTCTGTTTCCAGTGACCTACAGGCAACTTCAGTTTTTAACTTATGTGTGTTAACATTTGTCATGAAAGTAATCAGAGTTAACTTTATAGAAAGCAGTTCTCTCATATTTGGTGACTGCTACACTGGCTACTGTTTTCAGACAACTATTATTATTTTCATCTCAGCAGCATGACAGCATCAGTGAAAGTGGATAAAACTGGTAAACAAGTGTGAATCTAAAGTGGTAAATCTTCCACCAGATACTTGGGAATCTAAGCTTATCTTTGTGAAATGGCTTTGAACTTGAAGATTTAGGTTAGACATTAGTAAGAAATTCTTCACTCTGAGGGTGGTGAGACACTGTAACAGGTTGCCCTGGATGCCTTATCCCTGGAGGTGTTCAAGACCAGGTTGGATGGGTTTTTGAGCAACCTGGTCTAATGAGAAGTGTCCCTGCCCATGCAAGGGGATTGGAACTAAATTATCTATAAGGTCCCTTCCAACCCAAAACATTCTGTGATTCTATGATCTTCACCAATGAGTTGCCTAAGTTTCTGGGAAAAGCGGGATTTCAGCTAAAGTGGAAAGTCTGCTTGATCTGTAGGACAGAAATGAGCATATATGTAAAAGGGGGAGTAGAGAAAATGCAAAGTTAATACTGTGAATTTTCATGTTCCATGTCCTGTTTTCAACATTGCAAAAATTTTACTTATGGAATACATGCTGTGATGTTTCTACAAATCACAAGATTGAAGAGAATTTAAAGAGTGCCTTAAATGCAAGCTAGGGACAATAACTCATCTTTTTATAAAAGTTTATGGCACATATTTTAAGTAAACTGCTACCTATATCAGCACAAAAACAAAAAAATAACCAAAACTGACATGCACAGACAGCTTAAATTCTGTGCTCTGAGAAACATAAGTCTATATATACCAACATTAGATGGTGTAACACCTAAGGAAATAAATTTCTGAACAACTAATGCATGCTAGATTCTCCAAACAACTACACAGTAGAGAAGATGGTAAGCAAAACTCTACTACACAAATACAACCCTCCAGGGCTGGTTTTGCCTAATCCCTATATTGCAGTGAATGTACATTATATGTCAGCACGACTATTTCCACTGTCATTATTTCTAAATTATAGCTTGTTGGAAACTGATGGAACCAACAGCACTATCATCTTGTCAGAACTGGAAACATATTAGTTTTCACTTTCACAATTCTATTTTTCTGTTCAATTTAGTGACCAACTAGTAATAAGAGAATAAAAAGACTATATTAGCTATGCAGAGGACAGGATAATATCCAGTCAAAAGCACTGAAACTTAAAAATCTTAAATAGCAGCTTTAACATTCTTTCAGGTATAAATCTTATTGCTTTAGGTTATGCTTTTTCACACTTGACTGGTATTTTAAGACTGCTTTTTGCTGACTCCACTTAATATAAAAACAATGCACAGCTATAAAAAGAAATAAAAAAGGAATCTCGTTTTGATTTTCAAGTCCAATACAAGTGGTATAAAGTGCAACATTAAATGAAACCCTAATCTAAAAATTATTAGCATTTTGAAAATGTTTGCATTTTCATCCCTCTCTTCTTAGGCTCAATCTCCTCTGTTAGTGTGCTTTTGTTCTCTCAAAATAATAGAAGTGCCATGTTAGTCTGGATACAGTCCTTTCTGTCTACCAGATCTATTTCTAAAATGTGTTTGAATACCATTGCTTACACCAAATTTAGAGATGCTGATAGTATTGGAGCTCATACAATTGAGAGTACGTAAGAATGTGATTTTTGTATTAACACAGCAATGCTTTATCTGATAGTCTCAATCCACTTTGTAAGTTAAGTGTGTCTCTCATAAGCTAATTGTAATGGGAGCTAATACTTGCTATGTCTCCAGCCTAAAACTGGTGAAAATATTCAGAATTTAAGTATTGCAAATTGGGTATTTCAAAATGCAGAATGGTAATTCTATGGTAATTTTTTGGGGGTGGAATTTTTGGACGTTTACCACTCCTCACAACTCTCATTTCAGTAATTTGCTACGTTTTCTAACAGAGGTGATGAGCTTTTTCTTTTGTCCTTCACTGAAGTGCCTCTAAGGCATCTTTGGGAGCAGGCTCCACCCTCAGTCTGAGGGGGTGCAGGGGAAAAGAAAGAGAAGAGGTGCAGTGAAGACAAAGAGAATCCCCACCCAAATGCACCCTTCATTTACTTCTTTCCTGTTTGCTACCCTCTTCCCTGCAAGCTTTATTTCTCCCCAGCAGATCTGCTACTTTTGGATTCCCCTTGGGCAAAGGGGAGCAGAACTAATTTAGTACATCCCACTCATAAGCCAAGGCCCTTGCCAGAAGATTCCAGTTTTTCCAGTTAAGACCACAAAGCTGTTGGATTGCTGGGGGAGGCAAACACTTGAAAAAAAAAAAAAAAAAGTAGTCATGCTGGTATCTGTTTAGTGTTAATGACTCCTTTTTCTAAGGTGTGTCAAAGTTTATAATAAAATTAATTTTCAGATCTCACTTAATTTTGAAATGAATTAGCACTCATAGTACAAACCCTGCCTATCACCTGTAGCTTTATGGGGCAGATTAATGAGATCTCAGGAGAGGTCCTCATCCTTGAGAAAAAATGGAGAATTTCCAGATTACGATGTACTGATGATACTGTAAATGATTCTTTGCAGTGCTGTACTGGAGGCAGGAGCTGTTTCATGCGCAAGAATTTTGGCTCTAAGTCCAGACTAATACATACCACATTAACAATGTTAAACAATACATTTTCTAGAGTAGTTTTCTTCCTGAAGCCTCAAAACTTTTCAAGCCCAGGATGGAAACACTGAATCCCTTCTAGACTTGCCCAGGTCACAGAGTAGTTACATGACTCACAAGCATTCACAGCAAGAATTGCTTTTGAATCCTAGGCCCCTCCTCAAAATACTTCAAAGTACTCCAGTTCTTGGCATTAGTATTTTTTTCTGTTTTTTTCAAAGAAACATATGTGGTATTTTTAGGGAGATAGGGAATATGTATCTGTGTTTTCAGTAACTTACTTTCTTTTGAAGGGCACAGTGAAAGATGAAAATAAACATTCCTTGGAAAGCATTAAACACTGTGAAGAGATACGTCATCACAACAGTCCCCTCATTGATAAACAGCAGGCCAAATGACCATGTTAGGCCAAGGAGACACAGGAGAGCAAATGCACCCAGGACCCAGGATCTGTAAAAGAAAATTAATTTTAGTAACATTACTTATGAGAAAACATGTTGCCAAATCCAATGTTAACATTTCAGTTCCTGAAGTTGACTTTTACTAGGTTCATATTCAAATGTAAAAATTCCTTGGGTTTAACCTTTTCTCTATTAAAAAAAGAACAATTCCATTTAGTACTCTTAGTCTCCAGTGACAACAGCAAGAGTAGATATGACCTTTTTCTTTCCCAAGAACTGCATAGGATGTCAAAACTATTTTGAAATGCAGAAGTATAGTGTAAGCCCCAGCTACTGCATTGCTTTATTTGCTTTTAGAAAAGAGACTGATAAATCTGACTTAGCCACTAACCACACCATAGATTTTAAACAGTGCTGCTGCCATAGAACACCAAATAATGTAACGCAAATGCACAAACGTTAAACAGCAGACTAAAAGCCTAGAGCCCAAATCTTTAACACTCTGATAAACTCAACTAAACTGAAGCAAGATGATCTAACTTCTGGATGAAGAAGCCCTGCTGGAAATGTGACAAAAATATGGACATTGCTCTACAGAATAGTCTAAAAAAGATCCCATCATGAATAGGGTAAAGAAAAGGAACTGCAGAGAACGGCACGGAATGAAAGGGAAAGGGAATTTAGTCAGTGAATTCCACATCTAACTAATGATCTTACTTGATAAATGGCTTATTATCTTCATAGCTAGAAAGCATTATAAGCAGAAAAGAGAAACAAAATTATTAGACAGAATTGAAACAGAAATTAATAAGTGCATATTTAATTGTCTACAAAAATTAGTCAAAATTAGAAAATTCAAAATGCAGAAGCAAGCAATTTAAAATTATAAAGGCATATATTAGTTAAAAATTCTTTAGCAAATCAAGTATCTCAAAACTAGTTATTTAAAATTAAGGGAAATCCACAATATTGACCGAGTTTGTAAAGTTAAAAATCATGCTAGAAATTTGTTAATGTAGGGTTCTATCTTACCCAGGTAAGTCCGTATTATAGTAGCCATCACAAACACGGTAATTACTGGTGTGGATGAGAAGACAGAAAGAGGAAAAGGAAGAAAAGAGAGAGATGCTAAAGATTAGCTCTCTCTCTTATCATGCAACATGCAATGAAGCTGATACTGACCTATCTAAAACATGTAGTACACAATATTAGCCTGACTGAAAATCTCCCTTTCCATTTTCAACATTCAAAGTAAATCTGTAAGACTCTTTCATATCCAACCCTCAGAGTTAGAAAGTTGCACCATCCCTTCAGTGTTGTTAACAAAACCTTCAGTACAATGCAAAGCTATACAGAACACAGGAAGACTATCTAAAGAAGCAAGAGCTGCCAAAGTCGTGTTCATTTTAAAACACATATTACTCTGCAAAAGGGATACTGCAGTGCAGCACCATGATAAAGTAAACATTAGCTTGCTTTTTAAACATAAATTAACATAAAAACAGCAGATAATCTTCAAGTTAACAATAATAATAGAGTAAATTCTCTTGGGAGAACAGGATTATGAGTAGAAACTGCACAGAATCCCTAAATCAAAAAGTCATTTAACAAAACAAACTTAATATAAGCATATCAGCCATGCAAACAGGAACATCGCTTTTGAACTGCATTTTAAATGCAAATGAAATTACTACAGTGCTGTGGCATTTCCGTGAAACAGTTTCTTGGCACTAGTTCCAGGCTGAAATTATCTAATTTTGACCGTGGTTTGTGACATTACAGCAACAATGTGACGAAAGCAGGATTGGCTCTGTTTGCTTCTAATTGACATCTGCAGTTGCTGGGAGACAATGGCATGTGCTCCTAATGGAGAGTAGCTTTCAATCAGTTCAGCAATCAGAAAATAATCATAGTTCTCATACTTGAACACAAAGCACTTACTTAATGTTTTCCAACCTGCTAGAGTCTGGTTTCAAAGTGTTTGAGTGCTTCACCATTTTGCACAATGTGATCACCAGGAAGATAAGATTCAGCTGTCAAAACAGATAAGAGTGAAATTAAACTACTTCAATAATAGTTTGAATAATGATGATGTTACAGACTAAACAAAACCCCCCTAATTTATTTTCAAATATGTAGTGGAACTGA
This sequence comes from Heliangelus exortis, assembly GCF_036169615.1. NCBI lineage: Eukaryota > Metazoa > Chordata > Aves > Apodiformes > Trochilidae > Heliangelus > Heliangelus exortis. The sequence continues at coordinate 13,644,603 of NC_092429.1, read as the reverse complement.
GTAACTATATCAGACAATCTGTAAAAGGTGACTGCAAATTCCAATGAGGGGGAAAAAATATTAAAAGTCTTTGTTTCTCTTTATTTTCCAAATTCATAATGTTATTAAGAACCATGATATTTAGCTCCTGTCCAACACTTGTCATTGTCAATCTAGCTCTGTCTCCCACCATGTTGTGCTTGGCCACAAGAAGGAAAGGACTATTCTGTCTTATTCTTGTTGTTTTCATCATTTAAATAAAACCAGGGAAGATACCAAAGGTAATTATTTTATGGTTTTACTACTGTGAAAAAGAATCACAGGTATCAAAGATACCAGGTTCCTTTCTCTTATCGCAAAGCATGCGAAGAGCACAGGTAAGCCAAATACAAGGATGCCTGCAGAATATGGGCTGGAAAGGTGCTATACAGTTAATTTGAATAATTAGCATGTGTTGTCCTATATCCTGCAAACAATTCAAGTACAATCATATGTGGGAAAACAGTAAGATCTATGTTCTTTCAGGGAGAACACACATCCTTATCTACTCATAAACTGATCCACATAAAATAACTGAAGATCAGAGAAGATGGAAAATATACCTAGACATCCTTAATAACACATAGATTAGGTATATTATGTCCCCATTCCTACAATCTTCCATACATATCTGCAACTGGTTACTGATGGAGAATGATCAAGCCCAGTCTCCCATTCTGTGGACTTTGGTTTGGAATAGCAACAAAATCCTCATATTTATGTAACACTGGGGATACAAGTTCATTCCAGATGTGTTCCTACAGCTGTGCCACAATGGTCAGATATGTCACTCAAATCCTAATAAAGAGCAGGTATTACCAATCTCAAAAAGTAAGTATTTACACAGCTCTGATCAGTCTACTAATGAAGACGTAATATAGAAGTAATTCCTACTGCTAAAAGAAATCAAGATATGACTGCTAACTCAAATTTGGGACAGACAGTATGAACTGTAACGAAGTTCTGGACACCAGAACAGTGTTTGGCAGCTTTTGGCCTCATCAATCCTGATTCAAAGTAAAACATTTTTACAATTGTATCTTAAGATTAATACAAAAGATGCATGTGATACAAGTAAGAAAAATAATCTTTTCTCATTTGTTTCTGTCTTTATTTGGAGGTATGTACATTGTGTAGGTTAAGCATGGTTTCCATTGCAGCAAAATGAAGCGTCATCATCTCATGACCCTGCCAATTACCCTTCATGATTCTTTGTAGATAATAACTAACCAGTTGAGAAACATTCCATTGTATCATTGTCATAATTTTGTTCCCCTTATCTAGTTTTCCACTGTAGTGCATAAGTTCCTCAGGTGAAAAAAAAGTTGCTTCTCTCCCTGGTCTTTGACCAGAGGTTGGGGGCTCTGTGAGTGACCGAAATTCTTTGTACATTTTGGTAGCTGACATAAAATGAACTTCTCCAGCCCACTCAAAAAAACAAAAACAAAAAACCCAAAAAAACTTCTACTTACTTTTTGTCAAAACAAAAACAGATTAAGGACTAACAGACTTGCCCCATGCCAATCCTAGCACATGAAGCATCTTTGGCTGCAACCCTGCAACCTATGCAACTGGGAGTGCAAAATCCAGTTCCGAAGAGCATTTACAGCACAGCTGGAGGCTAATCCTTGCAAAAGTAGTTACCCTGGTGTATTCAATCAAAAACATAGATATGACTTAGCACATAAATGACTACCTTTTGAAATGAGAGGGTTTTATCCTCTGATTTTTCATATGACTGAAGTGCTAGTTTGACAAATGAAAAACAAAAGCTTGTCTTTAAATACTGAGGTTCCTTTGGTGACATGCAAGGACACATGGTCCTACCCCAGAGCCTAAGCCAAGCTCTAGCATATTAAGCTTGTTTTATGTAGATACTCAGCTCTGTCCATGCTGGACTAGGGAATAACTGTACATAGCAGTTTCTTAATAGACAATTCAGTCCTAATTTAGGTACAGACTATGAAAAGCAATCCACAGAAGTAGTAATGCTGTATCACAGCAGCTGAAACAAGTCCTTCCAAGAAAAAAAGGAAAAAAGGTATTAAAAAAAAAGAGAGAGAGAGAGAAAGTAACTATGACAACAGAGCATATGATAGTTTTTCCTTCACTGTGAAATATTGCATAGTTTTCAGTTTCAGCAGTCAAAAGACCATGGTTTGCCACTTGTTCAAACATACTGGCATCTCTGTTACACACTGTATCATTATAAAAAGCTCATTTTGCCCACTTACAAATACTGTAACCAAACCTTTCTATAGATTCACTTTTGGGTCCCCTACTCCTTTTCATCTAGAAATTGACTGTTTTGGAGGAACTCAAGAGTTAAAGACTTTTGGGCATCCTGCCATTTTATTACACAAGACACTAAGCAGTGAGAAGGGAACTTGTTGGAAGAATAATTGCTTTTAGAAGGAATGGTTGAATTACTTTACTCAGTGAGAAGTATGGGGTGAGAAGGAAATACATTTAGTGCTTCTGCATTCATTTGTATTGACTTCATATAAGTTTCTTCAGCCCTAAGCAACCTGTTCTGAACCCAGAGCTGAGCCTGTTTTCAGCAGGAGGTTTGACTACAGATCTCCTGAAGTTCCTTCCAACTGGATTGCTTCATGGCTGTCTGAGGACAGAACTGTTACTCATCTAAGTAAATGAATTTGCAGCTGTTTTCCAGGCTTGACAGACAGTTGGAGCAGGACACCTTTTTTTAAGAAGAATGTTCACCACAAACATGCAGCACTCAGGGGTCACATAAAGGCCTGAATGGCAAGATAGGCTTTTAAAAGCAAACTTGTCAGAGAAAAACTGGACCTCTTACAATGACGAACTTCTCATCATTTCACGTAACAGAAAGGGCTAGTGACTGGCTGGGCCTCAGCCTGAAAACTGGGCTGCATCCGCCCCAGATGAACCAAAATCTGCACCTGAACAGAACCACTCTCCTTCAATGGTAATAAAAACTGCAGATATATCATGTAAACACACACAGAGCCGCCATGTATACAACTCAAACAGTCATGAAATCATACCCTTGATTAAGGCAGTAAAATGTCTTTAATGCTGCATTTTGAAAGGGTGTTGGTCTGATTTTCAAAAGGCTAAAAGTAAGAATTTATAAATCTGGTCAGGAATCAGGTTTAGATTTGAAGATTCTGTTGTGATACCCAGAGTGACAAAACACACAGTTACAGCAGGTGAAACTATAACGTGAGGTCTCTTAAAACAATGGCTGCTCACACGAAGCAAAAACTTGGCTTGCTAGTGTCTCGATAGTGTCTCACTGATGGTTTTGCTATATTTTCTAAAATTTACTATCCACTACAAGAGATGGGATAGTGGATTACACAGAGAACTTGATTAATCTATACAGATTTTAGAAATCCATGTAAAAGTTGGAAAAAAAATTAGAGCATCTTTTAAAATACCAGTTCCTACTTATCTCTTCATATGACAACTATAATCAAGTAAAACAAAGCAGAGGAAACACAATTATATATAAATAAAAAGTAACTAGTTTAAAATGCAACATTTCAAGATTTTTTAAATGCTAATAATTAAATGCAGCACCCTGCAACGTCATGCTTCTTTCACAGTCAACACAAATAGGGACATTTCTGGTCTGGAAATCAGAAAGTACTGGACAGGTATAACTAGGAATTTTGTCTTTCTGATTCCTGAAACCTATGGAATTTTGAGAGAGGGAGTGTCTTCAAGTCAATTTAACTTTTTACAAAAGTGGATGCAATAGCATGCACAAAAGACTAATGTATTGGAGTCAGTTGCAGGTACAATGAAATAGTAGCCAAATAAAGCTAGACTTTGCAATAATTATGATAAATTTTCCCCTGTGAGAAGTAAATAAACACCATTTATCAAGTGTCTACTATAGAAATATTTAAGAGTATTATTTACATACTTCAGCTCACAAATAAGAGTCCATTTTCATATGTGGAGCTCGATATGTGTGCATCTGTAAGTATACATCCACTGATTTTGATAAAGTAATGCCTCAACCTGCTCAACCTGAGTTAAAAAAAAGAAGCCACCTTTCTTATGTTAATGTAGAAGGACACACTAGGAATTTTTGCTCGAACAACCTTCGGTAGCCTAATATGCTGTCTTCACCTGCGAGAAGCAAACTCCAGTAGTTTTGGCTGAATAAAAGTCAAACCACCATCATCCATTACTTGGCTATAAATGAATGTGGATCTACATAGAAGTCAAGACACTCAGATTTTTCTGACCACAGATTACAGGAGTTCACTGTTTGTTTTATAGCCATGAACGTGCTCAATTGAATCACGTCTGCCTGAGCTTAGCAGCTAAAAATTCATTCCACACAGCCTGCAGTGCTGACATGGATATGATAAGACAGAAGAAGAGAAACACCACTCTAAAGCAACCTAGCTGAACTGCACATGTTCTGACCCTTTTCGAACTCCCCTGAGCTTTAGTTACCTGGGAAATGCAGCTCTAAAACTGCTCTTGTATCTCCAGATCTTTCCTCTTAGCCTATTTCTCTCTGGGACTGGCAGCAAGGGAGGTGCTCTCTGTAGAAGGCTTCTAAATGAGCGTGCACACTGAACTCTTACTGAACTGAATTAATTATTAAAGATTAAGATGGAGCTGTCCAAATGATAAGAACAGCTCCTGACGTATCATGATCCAAGCTTTCATTAAACCATTTCAGGCATACTAATGGTTTCCCACCGCTCATTACTTACATGCTCTTTTCTCATAGATATAATAACCCTGGTGCCCAAAGGCATGACAGCCTATAGAAATAGTGAAGTTAAAAGTTCCTCAGGAGACACGCTGAGAAACTTCATACTTCCCTCATCATACTTCCCATCCCTATTTTGTACAAACCTGTATACTGATACAGGCGAAAATCCTTATAAACTCAAGAGAAAAAATTGTTATTTATAGTAAGCAAGATCATTAAAAAAGAGTTTCTGTGCACTGGCAGTTCCATTAAACTGAGAATCATAACAGAGATTTGATTTAACATGGTAAAAAGCTTACTAAGGTGAAATTCTCAAATACTACTGACACTAAGTAAGCTGCACTACAAATGGGGCAACATGACATCATTTTTCAGCCATTATACTTCTCACACTTCTTCCTCCAGTCTCTCTTGCTTGCTCAGTTGGGACGATTAGAGGGCAAAGCAATTGCTAGAGAAGAATTACTCCCAAGAACTGTGCTGTGATTGCTACCTGCTGTTTCATATTTCTGAAGTTGGGAATACTGCTCCCAAAGGCCTTTTGCGTTTCAGCCTAAATGATTTGCTGGAGGATAATAATGTCATGGCCAGTAAATAATAGTGAACTATGTCTGTACATGGTCAATATGATTAAATGTCCTTCACCTCTATTCTCACCGTGACCTGGTTATGAGGAAGTGAAAAAGCCGTCAGCAGTGCCCAACGCTTCCCATGTGAAATATTATTTTAAAGCACGGGAGAGAAATGGAGGTGACTAGAATAAAATAAAAAACTAGACACAAAAAGCAAAATTATCAAGACACAGTCAGACTTGAGGTAACTGAACTACTGTGGCACAAAACTTTAAGTAATACGCTAGTAATGATCACAGAAACTGTAAGAAACAACTTTGCATTGAAAAATACCATCTATCATATTGAAAATAACAAGTATATCTTTCAACTGTAACTGTAGATGTAATTAAAAAAGAATCCTTACCACCCTGAGACTTGGTTTAATTTAAATGTTTTTTGAATAATTCTGTACAATTACTATGGTCTATACTTAAATCTCAGACACCTAATTTTTCTAATTCAACTCATGAGTTTTGAATTCCACACCTATTTCTTTGAAAACACACCAATAAACTGGAGCAGTTTTTACACCACACACTTCAGTGACTGCTTAAGGACTGCAATAGGTTTTTATATAAACAGAGAGCAAACCAAAACAAAACAAACATAAGCCTGTTTCAAGACTGAAGATACCAGGAAGGAATAAAATGCCTACACAAAAGACTGGCCTGGTCTATTTTCTATAGAAACTTCCATAATTAAAGCATCAGAGTATTTTTACATGGAGACATAAAGTATAAGCAACATGAAGTGCTAAAATAGTACATTTAGCATATAGATCTACAGGAGTCAGAAATTTCAGAATTACAACTTGTGCATGTGCTTCAGGCTGAAAAAATAATGACAAAATGCAAGGGAACTGAACTTCTATTGACATTCCACAACTCTACTACTGTATAAAGGAAGGGGAATAGTTAAATATTTAGACTGTCAAAAGCATGAAAACAAATTAATTCATCCTTCTGAACTATCAGCAGTTATGAGAAAAGCTTTGTATGTACATAGGCTATGTCCCCAGCACCAGCCTTCTAGAATATTTCCCAAGTATGGCCAGGCTTTAAAGATACTGAACTAGAAGAGAAAACCAAGATGAGCCCCACATGAACATCTTGCATTCATTTTCCTTCCAAATTCCTATGTAGGTATTAATCTAGTTTTGGTATTATAAGTCTGAAATAACAGGGAGAAGTTTTTTTCCAGGGGTTGACAGATGATTATGAGATTTTTACCTGGAAACACTCAGAGAATGGATAGTTGACGGATGAACACTACATTCAGTCTTAAATAGACAATGAAGCACAGAGTTGTGGCTGTAGAGATGGGTGGGCATGCATACAACAACTTTACTCAAATTATTGCTAGAATGTGTATATGCTTTCTACTGGTTGCATAACATTCTATTACTAGTACAAAAACAGATGAACTTGTATGTCTGACATATATTACTTGTAGCATAAGAACATACTGTACTAGTACTGGAAATATGCATATGCATATATACATACAAAAAGTGTCTAAGTGTAATGAAATTTAAGATTTATTTAATTATCCAATTTGTTAGAATGCCCTCGTGAGATATTAAGGTTGGATAATTTTAGCAGATAAAATCTGGAATGTGTAAAATAGTGACTCAACTGAAAGCAAAAGCAATGGTTCCTTTAAAAAAAAAAACAACTGTGTTTAGTACTTCATTGATTTTTCATATGACTACACACGTCAATATGACCTTCAGAGTTCAAGCCATTAGGAAAAAATGGGTATGCTGAAGTGCCACCACAGCTTTGACAATTAATCATTTGGCCAGCATTCTCTAAAAATTTCTAAACATTTATATAACCATTTGACAAATTACAAATTGTTTAGAAGCATTTTCATGAAAAGGACAGTATTGATGGATGGTATTCAATCTTTTTAAGTTTGCTGTGAGATAGCCTAAAAGGAAAGGAAAAAACAAAGTTCTTACCAGAATGATAAAGGTAACAGGTCCAATGAAACTCCAGATAAAATAGTTATCTACACGGAGCCAGCAACTATGATGGAAGAAAGCGACACAAAAGTGAACAAAGGCATTAGCATCTCAGTCCAATGAACACAACTACAAAAATATTTATTCTAGCCAACATTTAATCAGTAAACAATGATAAACATTGCAGAGTACCATTTAATCAATGGACAATTTTTCCTAACCTCAACCTCTTCCGATGAGTCCTGTTTAATACTACTACTGAACTTGAAAACAGATCATCAGAAATAATTAAAATGTAAGAAACAAAACCAAAAATGATTATCTCTCTCAGTCTCCTTTTCAGTTTGGTCACAGCAGCTATCATGGACTAATGAATCAGCATTCTTCACAGGTTTTTTTTTATGTAATCTTCAAAAATCTGCTTTGAACTTTACATCATATGTGAAGTGCTTACTCCTGAGGAATACGAGACAGAAAATGTTCAGATGCCATATTTTACTGAAAAACAATATGGTATAAATGAAATGCCCCAAGTGGGAGCTGAACTGTAGAGAGAGAAGATACACGATACCAAATTAAATGACATATCAACCTATTACAGCCACCTTCATTTAGTGATTTCTTCTTCATAGAGACCAATTTCTTGCTGAATTTCTCTTATTTGTGTTCCATCGGTAGCAAAATCAAGCAGATTTTTTATAGTCAACACTATCTTCTAAAATTCATCAAAGGACAAAGTAAACACTAATGGAAGGCAAATTCATGCCTCTAGGAACTCAAATCCTCAGAAATGTTTTCTGTTTACCTTCTGCAACTTTGCATATATACCTGTATTTTTGTAAATGAAAGGCAGTGACTAATTTTATTCTTGCTCTATTTGCCTGACAAATTATTATCAAAGTGAAACATAAAGGTAGGAACACTGTACTATCACAATTCAGGACAAGAGATAGCTAGAGGGGCAACTGAACAAAGAGATCTAATGAAGCATTAGCTTATAACTGTGTGGTTAGGCCTGTCATGTACTTTAAGCTGAGAATTTTTACTTAATATACATTTGAGGCCAAAAAGTTATTTACTTTTTCAATTTGTTTCAGGTCAATCTTTTGTGTTAAAAGAAAGACCACAATTTAGATTTGGTCTCTCTAGAGGAAAAATCCTCTGAACCTAGAGAATTACAAAAGACTTGATTGTAATTTGTGCACAGCCTTGCCATTCTCTTACCAATAAAGCTTTCAGATGGTATTTTAGTGTGTCAGGGACCCTCTGACAGCTAATAGGCTTTAAAAAATTATTCACTTGAAAAACACTCAGGTCACTTGCAATTACTTACGCTTTCTCTGTTCCGTAGCTCTTATAGTCAATAGCTGCTGAGACACCAACTACTGTAGCAGGGAAGAGGTAGCCAGCAACATAATAGTACTTCTTCCTAGAATATTCACTTTCAAATACTTCTACTAACATTAGATAAAGCTGCACTCCTTCTAGACACATCCAGGCAAAAGCTGCCAGGAAGAAAAAGTGTAAGAGACCTGCGAATATGGGACATGCAATCTGCAAAAACAAAAAAAGAAAAAAAAAAAAAGAAAAAAAAGATGGAAATATAAACCACAAAATCTTCACATCATTACACGTCCAATTAAATTGTGTGAAATAGAACAGCATAATACATCTATTAGAGATCTTTCACAAACTGAGGAGCATTTTTCCTAGTTGAAAACATACACTGAATATTTGAAAATACTGATGTGTGATCAGTAGCTACAGAAAGTAAATTAGCTAAACAGTGTGAATGAGGAAAACATACTCCCACCTGCCACTGGTCAATTTCAGAGCGGACTTTTCAATTTTATAAGCAACTTTTTAATTTTGAAACTGATATGGTTTTAGGATTTACAGTCAATATAACCTGAGACATAAACAGACAGTTCTAGATGCATAATGTAGCAGTGCTTATTTAAAATGATGAAGCGGCCATTGAACCATTTTTATCTCCTGTAATTTAGAAGTTTCTGCTTTTGTAACTGAAATCAACCTCAATTCTCTCCTGTTTGGCTGAGTTCTGCATGAAACTTTACTGAATTTAATTAGATTTCAATCCAATTATTTTCACCAATACTGCCAAAAAGTAGCATGAATGTGCTGTGTAAAAAACATGCAAAAATATAGATAAGGCTCTGTACTAATACATATACAGACTCACACAAAAGCAGTCAATAGCTCTTAAGATACATGAATACAGAGAAAACATATAGATGTTCTTAGCAGATCAACATATAGTTTGATCTCTGCTTTGAGAAGTTTAACCACCTACTTTATTAATCGCTGATATTTCTTAACTTAAAATGAAAAATGTTCCAGTAAGTGGGAAATTAAGGCCACAGTGATATTTTTGATAGATGTAAACACTATCTGTGAACATGTCTATCTTATTTTCACACTGAGTTTTTATTTCAGCCTTGCTGTGTCAGAATGCTTGGCAGTGTTGTCATTTTAATTCAAATCCATTTCAAAAAGTCATTTCAGAGAACAAGATCAGTAGACACTGAGAAAACTTACCTTGTACACTGTCTTATCGATGCCTATTAGGAAAATGAACTCAGCAATGAATAGGTTGATACAAAGGTTCTTGTGAATAGTGTTACGATCACTTTGCAGGCCACGGAAAAAACAGAATGTGAAGATGCAGATGGCCAGGCAAACAAGAGAGATGACAATTCCCACCCAGGTGATGACAGTGAGGAGCAATTCGTGCACTCCATCTTTGTACTAGAAATAACCAAGAATGGAGAAAATTAATATGACTCTTCATGAGGATAAACAAAAACCTATTTTCACAGGTAGCATCCCAAAAAGTTACTTGTTCATCATATGAGATGGGCAGAATGTACTCAGCAATTTCTCAGCTTCAGGTCAGCTTCCCAGAAGAGTATGATTACGGTAAGTAGAAAAGAAGCAAGGCAGAGAAAAATGTGACTATTTTAGCCAGGTCATATTGCATTTTTACCTTTTCTATGACTTGCTGTAAACTTGTTGGACAAGAACAAGCAGAGAGAGAGAGCATTTTGAAAGTTTCACAGTAAACAAAGCCTGGACAGCCTTCCTACAGACCTGCACTCCATGGTGTAGAAGAAGGCAATGATCTACACACCAACTAGGACAAAATGCTGAACATGTTACGTGCATAATTCCAGCTCTAATCCCACATTTAGCTAAAGAAGTTTCCTTATGTCAGTTGCAAAAGAATCACTTTTGTCATCTTTTCAGTAACCTTTCTGAATATGATGGCTTTACAAGAAGTCTCATATTCTTGCAAATACTACATTTTCTACACCTCCTCATATTCAGTGAGTCCTTTAACAACCAAATTTCAGAGAATGAAGAAGCATTTAGACAACCAGTAAGGAAGTTCCTCCTCTATGAAGAGCCGGCACTTGTGCTTCCAGGGAACAGCCTACACAGCTGTCCTTACAAACAGACTCCAGCTGTACTGAGGGGAAGTCTGTAAAATTGTTGAAAGGCCTGAAGAAAACTCATCTTTCCTTGTTTTCTTTCCTCTTATTTTGCTGGTTACTTTAGGGGAGGAAAAGTACTACAAAAAGCAAACAGCTTTGGAAAGAGTGGATAGAAGCTATAAATACTTAAGTTGCAATTTTGCAATTTGCTAAAAAATTGAAGCTAAATCTTTAAAATTTGTTCCCTGCTGATGGCTAGAAACATAATTACCTACCACAATTTCCCGATGAGCCATAAGGATTGCAAAGTTGGTTAGGTGACTGCAAGCACATGTTGTATGAGTTTTATTTGTGTCAACCAATTTGCAGCCTTGAGTTGACCAGTATCCCATCATAGTCCTCTCTGAGTAGTTCCAGAAGGAACAATTTGCATTGAAATAATTGTCAGGCTGGGAGATAAAAGGATAACATTAAAATTCAGATTTTACACACTAAGATGGCAATAACAATGGTTTAATATGTGTAAAGGGTAATTTAGATTAAACTTTGCATGTTTCGGACAATAAAGTTTTTCATCAGCAAAATTGTGGTCTATGTTATACAAGGAAGACATCCAGTTTAAAAGGGACTTTATAGTCCGAAACACTAAAGTGTAGTCTCAATTACTGCAGACCCAATTTTAAACAATTACGATCTCCATCTTCTGATTTTATGCACTGATGGTACATTATAGCCATTTTCACTTTCTGCAAAATTAGGACTGCAAATTTATTCTGACAATATCTTTCCTGTGATTGAGAATTTGAAAATATGACATTTTTCCTTTGATTCTCACCTCTGCTCAGGCCAAAGTCATGTGAACAGACAACAAGAAAAACAGTCAAAACAGATTTATAAAAAGAGGCAAAATGACAGGAATATCCATCCATATTTTCTTAGTGCAGCCCATCAAAAAACTACTGTGAAGAAAATTTAAAGTAAATTTAAAGTAAAGTAAACTATGATATAATGCTTTATTCTTCATTGAATTTAAATAACTTGTATAGGCTTACAGAACTTGATCCAAAATTTATGTTAAAAGTGTCATTAAAAGTTGCTACCTCAGACTATCAAGAATCTTAACGGTTATTTTCTACCCTGCTACTAAGGCAAGAGGTAATTTTCACTTAGAAACAAATTAGTCATTTACATTTTCATGTTGATTACTGAATTAGCTTTCATTAAGAATACACTTAAGTTCTAATAATCACTGAACCAGGCTCATTTAATTTTATGTTCAGAGACTTAACTAAGCTTGTGTCTCTGACCTAGTCCAACATTTAAAATTCAAATGGAAAAAAGGTTATTTTTCTGCATTGCTTTTCTCTCTTGCTGATTTTATGACCTTGCGATTAATTCATTAGCATAACTCACATCAATGTGTTCCAGAGTAAAATGCACAGGATCAGTCAGGTACACCCGGCTCGACTCCTTGTTGATAGAGGCTGCTATGACGTGGGAGTTGACTGCAATCGTGCTATTCCGCCCAGCAAAGTCACTCCCTAGCTTTATGGTTGCATTTTCAGTACTGAGAAAACGCCCCAAACTTTTGTAAATTATGAAAACCAGTTTTGCTAATCCTGCAAAAGAAAAAAAATTCCATCATCATGCCACAGTGGGCTACAGAAAGACAGCAACCTGTTATTCTAATGAACTGATACTAAAGCATCAGTAAACAGAGGCATTTTCAGGATGTGGATTTGAAGAAAAGCACCCGGGTACACATGATCTTAGAGAAAAAGTCACAGAGCAGTTTTGTTGTGTTTTGTTTTGATCTTTTAAATAGAGGAGGCAATGTAGGTTTTATAAAAGTTAATAGAGTTTCAGTGCTCCGTGCCCAAGACTCACCATTCCTGCTGTTCTGTTTCACGGTGCTTGCAGAGAGCTGAATTGAGTTGCCTCCTTTACTGCCCTGAGGAAATTTCAAGTCCTGCACCTGGCCCTCAGTAATGAGCACTGCAACATCCAAAACTAAGCAGACCAGAGGAGAAAAAACAAACCAAAACAAACAAACAAAAAACAAAAACAAAAAGTAAGTGGTAAAAAAGGAGAATGCAGAGAAAGTCTGTTGGCCAGATTGCAATATTGCCCCCCAGTCTTTATTTAGTTTTCTCACACTGCTGTCCTCATTTGCCACCGTAAGAAAAATGTATTCCATTTTTCAAGTTATTTTCTTTAACTAAACCTTGTACATGCTCCTAAAATGACAGCACTTCAGTAGTGATAACATGGCATCAAATCTTGTTTTAATTTGTGCCCCCAAAACATCCACTTAAAATACCACACACACATGCTGCAGAGAAATGTTAATTTTGAAGCTCTAAACGTCTGTGCAGTATCCGCTTCTAAAAAACCTAGAACTTTTTAAGTCTTCATCTAGATATAAAGTAGTTACCAAATGAACATGGAAGTATCCTAATGTGTATTTAGCTAAATCAGTATCCATATATAAAAACAAATATTCTATTTTTTCCCTAAATTTAATTCTTTATAAAGATTTACAAGGAAACCATTTTATTGGTTCTCTTAAAAAATACTTAAATGGAAAATTTAGATGCCACTCAGCCATACTTAAGTTTTAATTTTATAATATACTGTATATTGGGAAGCTTTCATGGGATTACCACTGAATATTGGATTCCCTTGGATAGATCAAATCATGTTATGTCAGAATGGTCAATTTGTTAACAAATACCTGCACTATATTAAACTGGTTTAAAGCACAGACAGACAAAAGGTATGAAATTAGGGAATGATTTATCTTTCTTTAAGCCATTCATATACACGTTCCCTGGGAATTCATTCTTGCATGGCATCAGTAATGTGTTACTCTGACTTGAAGAAAGCTTATAAAAAAAAAGTGGTGTTCAGACAGTCTACTGAGCTCCGTGGAACTGCTTGTGCACATTCTGAGAAGGATTTTCTGTGACTACCCACATTCCTTCAGAAACAACTGGTACAGTTAGTTTGATAACGGACTGCAACACCTTTCCCCATCCTTGCCTGGTGTCTTCCTACTCAGAAACTATGCAGAATCATCCTCCACAGCTACAAACATTCAGATATTAAAAAGTGAAAAGTGTAATTTTTGCAGTCTATTTCAAGTCTCCATCTTGGCACCCCTCAAACTGGCAGACTTTCAACTTCCTTGTACCTCACTGGCACTACAGTAATCTCTGTAATAAGATTATGGATTTTTCTTATGCATAGCAATGATTTTTGCTTTAACATATCCCACGTACTAATATTTGCACATTTCTAATACCAAAACCCTTAATTTCTCTGTCACCATTTGAACTCCAAATTATGCTCCAACTATCTGCAGCTATTTTGCAGTCTCTGGAGCACAGCTATTCTGCATTGTGGGAGATGTAGTTCACTGAACATGTTTTTACCTGAAGGTAGTCATGTTTGGACTATGTTCTAAGTGTCTAAAATATTTAACTGGCAGAGTATGTTACAAAAAAAAAGTAATTCAAATTCATTAGGAGCAGTTCACACACAAGAAAGCATTTCTGCAGCTCTACAGAAAGCAGTTACCACAAGAAATCCATACTCTGCCGTTCAAGCACTCTCATATCCATACGTTTTTCAAATGATTTTTCAGTGGTAAATCAGCTTTGCAACATCAGCTCCTTTCCATTTTACACCACATTTATGACAACAAAGAAGAATGCGAATTTTGAAGAACTACATAAGAGAAGTGTGCCTGTCTCCCTTGCTTAGGAGCATTTGCCTTTTCACTGTATGTTTCACAGCTCAGCTTTCAAAGAGCATGTGGATATCTATAATATTTTTTCCTGATTTTGTGTAAAGCAATACATGGCACTTTAAATTATGATTGTAAAGAAATTAACTTACCGATATTTTCTGTGGGCATTGAGACTCTAGTTGGTTCTAAGAGATTATCAGCCAAGACAAAAGCCCCTTCTTCTAATGTATCGAGTAACATTGTGGCTGCATGGGCTTGTTCTGAAGAATTCATGTCCTTCCAGGACTCCAGAGCTTCAGGCCTGAGCAGGTTGTCCACTGTATCCACAATTGCCTGCATTCATTAGAAAACTATCATTAGGTCCGATTGCCCTAGGCAGCTGGGGAACATTTCCAACGTTATCTGGTGACAATTATAATACTTAGCTGTCAGAATGATTTACTGTGATTTAATGGCTCTAGAAAACTATTTTCAATATGAAAATATCTTCCATTCTCTTGCTGGATTAGCATTAATAGAAGTGCAGTTAGCCATTAGCATTGTGCAGTCACTAAGTGGTAAACATGCGGATTTGACTTGTCTCATGTCAGATATAAAGATGGTCTTATTAATGTGCTGAAAAATGTAAAAATAAATGCCAGAAGTTTTGCATGAAGCTTTCATCTTAGGGTTAATGCCAAAATGTATAACTTCTATTTAAAAATACTAATGCCGATATTGGCATTCTGCAGTTTAGGCTAAAGTGACAATAATACTTCTCAGGAAACTTAACCCAGATGATGCAAACCATAGAACTATGAATTACTTGTCTGTGACAAACTGTCTTCTTCATTATAGGAGGCGTGAAATGAAACTCAGTGGATATAAATGAGCCTGGGCCATTCTCACTCTCCTTCCTGTTCCTATACCTCTTCACAGATACAAAGATTACTAACTGCCATTCCTGCACAAAGGTCAGTTAAAAAAGGAAATCAATAGAACAAACAAGATGTCCACTGACTGTCCCTGGTAACAGTTAAGGTAAAACTGCAAAACTGAATAAAGCTGCCATTTTAAAAAGTCTTTCTTGTAACAACTCTATCATCGTGTTTTAAGGTTCATTAAGCTGCATATAAAGTAATGGTAAATAAGGAAGAAGACGAACTCAGCAACATGATTACATTATTTTTACAAAATAATCCAATCAATCACAGTAATCAGTTAATCAATTGAAGGCAGGCTCTTACATTAATGCATAATGCAGCTGTGCATTGAGTACACCATGCATTGCTGAAATACCCTGTTTACTCTGTCCCATTTACCTAGTCATAATGTGTCATTAGGCATATATATAATTTGTTTGATCAATTTAAAAGCATTGGGAATGGAAACAGAACATATTGTACAAACAGAAAGATGTCAGTCTGGAATACTATATTGTGCAAATAAATAGGAAAAGTTGGTCAAGGCTAATTCACTCTAGGATCCACTTGTATACATTGCGAGCCACCACGACCTTCCTGGCAGGTGGAAGTTACTATGAAGTGGCATTAAAACCTTTTTTTTTTTTTTCCTTTCTTTAATGGGAGACAGAATATTCAAAATGCTTGCACTGATACTGCTGCAGCCATTACCTACAGTGGAACAGGAATTGGTCTGCAGAGGCTGGATTCATTAGTCACCAAAAACTACAGACTGGAGTGTCTAATCTGAGGTACAAATGAATACTGTCACAAAGTGGGAACCTGCTTCATTTGCATAGTGTAACTCAGCTTTTGATTTGTTATTTCAAGTGGTTTATTAGTCTTATCTATGCATTTGAGACTTTCAGAAAATGACACAGGTTGGAAATTAAGGTTGTGCTATGGTTTCTTGTGTATCTCCATCTGGCATTGACAGTATGTATTCATTAATATGAAAGGTATTTTTATTTATTAGGGGATCATCTAACTCTGCATTTTCCCTGAAGAAAACAATCACCTGCCCCATACTATTTCTGAGATGCTCTCTCAGACAGAGGTGAGCAGGTGGGGGAAAGACCACATGGCCCTTGTGACACAGCTGTTGGAGTAACTACATTGCTGCTCTTCTCTCATGTCCATGTTTACAACTGAAAATAAACTATGAAAGCTCAGCCTTTTGAAACTGTATCTGCTGGATTTCCCTCTACTATTAGAAATATTGTCTAATAAAGGTATTATAAAAATATAATTTGCAAAGCGTATCTTTCTCCAGATCTTTCTTTCTTTTGTCAAGTATTTGCATAACTGGACATCTCCCATGTCTCTTCAGCAAGATTCTTATAATGTTGCAAAGTATTTCAAAGTTCTTTTCAAAAATCATTCTTACATTGTATCTCAGAAGGTACAACAAAAAATCAGAAAGAAACTTTGAAAAAATTAGCAATAAAATTTTTCAGCCAGACACAATCTGTTCTACAACTTTCTTCTTGCTTCACAGGCACCATGTGGCATTACTGGCACTGTATTACAGAGAGGGAGCTGGCCACTTTGGACAGCCATTCTATAGAAGATGAAAGAACCTCAAAATTTGGTAGCAATGTGTTACATGCCTTCCATATACACTGGTAATCGGACATGTGGCACATATTTTACTAGTGAAGTTACAGGAATGTTTGTCTTTACATTTTATTCTGAAGACATTGAATCTGGCTTTTGTAAAAACTATTAAGAAAGAGAGACTTCACTAGGTATAAGAACACACAAAGAACAAAGCAGGCTATTCAATGTACATTTTTCGTGCAGCAAATTAACTCTAAACAGTCTTTGATATAAAATACTACCAAGCTGAAGAAAATTCTGTTAAGATGCTAGCTTGTTCCTCTACCCAAAGCTGTATTATGAGAGAGATGTTGCTTCCAATTCAGACAATAACCATTTCTGTTCTTACAGTTTTGAACAAGTTTAGGTAAAAGAGATACAAAGTTTGATCTTTGTAATTTTTTTTTCTGAGTGTTACACCTGTGCAAAGCCAACATTTGTACAGTTGATACGGGGCACAATACACATTTATCAAAGACTGTAATACATAGGATCATGCAGCAAGATGATAAAGCATGGCAGGTTGATGAAGCAGTGAAAAAGCAAGGTGACAGCACAGGAGGTGTTACCTTAAGGTAAGCCCTACATGTCTTCTCTCGTTTTTGGAGCTTTTTAGTCAAAAAAAAAGAAAATTAAAAGTTAGACACATTCTGGAAATCTTCAGAAATAGAAAATAATTAGTCTGGTCTTTCAAATTCCAAATTTGAACTATAGCCTGGACATGAATCTAGTTTCTGTCCAGTGATGACTATAAAAAAGCATCACACAGGGAATGTCTTTCCACAGTCTTCATACAGATGCCCCAGGTATTTTTCCCCAAATGGTAGGATTTCTGCAAAAAGGTCAAAGGAGAAAATTCTTTTATGGGCACTTAAGCCTGTCTCTGGGACAACTCTTAAGGGCAGACTCTTATTTATTTATTTATTTATTGCCTCTTAAGGGCAATAAAACTATTGCCAAAATAACAGAGGAGTACATGGAGCTGTCTTTCTAATGGAGGATGAAAAAATGTTTCTGAAGTGTTTCTCTGAACATAATTCCACAGAAAACACTTATTCCTATTTTAGGTATGTGGATTATGGAATTTTTATAAAGATCAATTATAAGTGTTGTTGGCATTTTTAGAAGGCTAAGAAAAAGCTTTTATTCTGCAGGAAGTCAGATTAAAATAAAATCCTTCACCTACACAGAATCTCACTGGTTTTATTACATGTTCAGGGTTAAAAGGATCACTAGATAAATATGCTGATTTGTTATAAAATTTCTGAGGGCTAATGCCTATTTCCCTCACATATAGTTATAATGCATTCCAGATTTTAATAAGGGACACAGCTATGTATTTTAGGACCAGGCATCTATTGTGAATTGTATCTTTTTCTCTGAAGAAGGTAATTGCAACTTTCCTCTGTGTATTTACTGCTGTTTTCTCTTACGTGTTTAGTCTAAAACTATAACCGTGAAGGAACAAAGTATAGATTAGAGTTTCTGAAAAAGAAAAAAACAAAACCACGACAATAAACCAAGGGCAATGGTTATCCCAGCAGGAGGTGACAGGAGGTGTGTACCTTGTTATAACTCCTTCCAGCAGAGTCTTTTTCACTGGGTCGCAGTTCCTGCAGCTGAGCATCCAAAATGTCCACCAGCTGCTCCATCAGTCTCACTGATGAACTGACATCGCCAGCAAAGACTGGTCCTTTGGTGTGTTTAGCCAGTTCATTGGCCAAACTAGCAGCATTTTCTCCACTTCTGATCTGAAATGACAATTTGTATTATCTCAGCAGGGTCCCTTGTTCTGCTTTCGGCTCCAGCTCCCTGTGTACCTTTGTTGTGGTGAAATAACTATTTGCACATACATTGAAATCTGCAACTAATTGAGACCAATAAAGTTCTCTTTATCTCAGAAGATTAAAGGTTCTTAGATCCGTGACATACAAAAGCACTTCTTAACAGTCATCAAAACCATAAATAAGACTGGGACTTTTGTGTTAGTTCTTCTATTCAGCCTCTCTTTTATTCTATGTCATTATCAGACAGTAAGAAATCTATCTGTACATAGAAGTGCTTGATGCATTTGAAAGTCAAGTAGCCTGTACTGACAACAAATCATCCAGTTTTTGTAAACTTAGTAAATCTCAGAGGAGAGAGAATACATAAAGTGACTTTGCACTCTAACCATACTGTTACTAATGCACTTGGGAAAAAATCTATTTACTAAAGTATACTTTTTTCTGAAACTAAAAAACTTCCTGTATACCAGTTTTTGCTGTATGTTTTACAGTATTTGATTTATTAAGCAAATATAGCTTTTGTGTCTTTGCTTTAAATAGCAATAAATACAGGTAATCACAGATTCAATAAAAGAATTTAGAGAGAGAGCATGCCAAAACACACACATGAACCTGTTGGTCAATGCACTGCACACCAAGTACACATAACTTCTACTTTAAATGAACACAGAGTAATAAGGCAGCTTCAATAAAGTGAATTATTAATGCTCAGAGTTAAAATCCTTAATTACCAGCATATACCAGATTAAAAGGTTTCAACCAACCTTCTGAGCCAGCTGATTTACCCAGTGTGATGTGCAGTTGCTAAGATCAGGGCCTTTGGGGTTCCATGTTCCCGTTAAGATCACGCAGAGATACGATGCAGTTCCTACAACAGATGTAGAAAACTACAGTGAAATGGAAACCACTTTTCCGCATGCATTCAGGAAATTGGCTAAACTGTGCACCTAAGCAATGTTAAGTTCTGAATGCCACTAATGGCAGGAGTTAACAACAACTGACAAAAATGCAAGGAAATAATGTAGATTATAAACAGCAAGAAAAAGTCAGTAAAAAGTACCAGACGTTTTCTGCAAACAAACAAAAAGCCCTTGATTTTTCCTGGAGCTCATCCAGAGGGGAGCTCATAATGAGAAAGGCAGCTGTAAGCATATTTCACAGCAGTCCTCGAGCGGAGTCCTAAAATTTGACCTGGATTCTTAAAAGCGCACGCGCAAGGGAATTCTGTGGCCACGCTCAAATGCTGATTGAGGATTAAAACTTGACCATTGCCTGTAGATACTGCATCCTACAATGAAAAACTGTGTGACAAGACAGCTTGAAATTTAAAAAGATTCACCGTGAGAGCAGCACATTGCTTTTGAAATGTCTGCTTTAAATGAAAATACATTTTTAAAGGCAGTACCTCGTGTTCCTTTGGGGCAAGGGCGTTCAACCATCATTCCCCTTTGTGTCTGAGGCCAGCTTATCCCCCTGGCTTCAGTGGGTTCACAGAATCTCTCCGGCAAAGGGAAAAAACTTGTGACAGGAGGAATTTTGGTAGTGGAAACAGGTGGTGGTGGCTTCGGTCCTCTGCTTCCTTCCTTTGTTCCTCCAGCTAATGTTGTGCTTATGGGACCTTTCTGTGATGTAGTGCTAGTAGTTGACACTGTGGTTTTGTATAGTTCTGCTGAAGAAGTTATTGTCACTGCTGTGGTAGGCACTGCACATAGAAGATTAAAGCAATAATGAAGTAAATTAGTTCAGAATTATATTTTTAAAAGTTCTTTAAATGTTATTTATGTAATTTTGAAGGATTATCCAGTGTTTTCTTTCCTTTATCTTAATATTACTACTTTCTTATTGATATTCTGGGTGCTTATGGTATAACTTTTTTGTTTTTTTTTAACTCCCAGCTCATACCAGTGTGATGTTTCAGCACAATCTCCAAGTAATCTCTTCCGTAATAAAAATTGATAGTTCCATTTCTAAATGCTGAAAGGCATTACTAGAGAGTTATCAGTACACTGCAAACACAAAGCAATTAAAGACTACTTAATCACTTCTGCGGACAGAATAACTCAAATAGACAGGATCATTTGAATCAGCATGCAGTAAACAATGTAATACAGGCTTTAACAGCAAAGGCAGTGGGCTGTAGCTAACAAGACCATTTCAAAAAACAGACCCCAAAATTTCAAGTCACCCACTACACACCTTCCAGGAAAATAATTACGATAACATCTTCCTACCCAGCAGTCATTCTGCTTGAGCGAGCCGCAGCACGCCTGATTAGCTCCAAACAGAAACAGCACCTAGCATGGACGTGGTGTTCTCCTGTTAGAACATTTTGGGTCTTAACATCCTTTTTTGATAAAGCATGTGTGAAGGCAGAGCTCCTTCAAGCCATTGACATCTACCTAGTTTAATCTTTTATGAAACACCAGGATTGGCTTAGGCCAAATCACTTCTGTCTGGGACATGTAAGTGCTCACTGCACTGACCCATGTCGGGAAGGCACTGCTGGAGCTGCCGAGGTACAGCCTGAGCTATGCCATGGATCTGAGTCTCTGGAGAGAGTATACCAGTTCATGCTAAGGGAGATAACACTCTGAATTTCCTATTCATCACCTTCAAATGTATATTGAGCAACAGCTGGAACAATGCAAGTGAGCAAAGTAGGTGAAACAGTTGTCATTAATTATTTCCAAATCTTCATTAGTGTTCATAGTGCTTTATAGGCACATAAAAGCTCAGATTCTTGTGGTGAGAATAAATAAGCTCACATCATGTATTTTTAAACCCTAACTGATACAGAAATAAAGAAGTTAATTTTTGGATTAACTTTGGTGGATTAAGTGGCTCTTTTCTACCTTTTTTTTCTTCTGCTAGGCCCCTGAACTCTGACTTACTGGACAACGCATCTTCTCTAAATTAAAACATATTTAAAACAAACAAACAAACAAACAAACAGTTGCTCTGCTTTATTTCATCAGATGTTTTTTAAGTGTTTTGAATAAGAGTAACTTTCAGTAGTTTGGCAGATAACAATTACTTCAAAATCTTTTTCCAATTATATTTCAGTTATCATGTATTAGATGCCTCAAACAGAGATTTATCTTTTTTTCAAATTAATTTTATAACATCATGATCTGTTTGCAAAGGTTTCATGCAAAGATGTGCTTTTTATCCCTCTCTCTCACAAATGAGAAACTTCTTCAGAGGCTGTATTCAGCCTCATTCTAGGCTACTGGAACACAAGTCTGTGTAATTGTGCTGAACTCACGGTGTAGTCAGCTACTATGAAACCTGCTGAAATCCCCAGATCTGTTCTGCAAGTTCTTGCCTGACATCTTGTGAAACTGCTGTAATTTTCTTTCGATTACAATGCATCCAACCTTCTAGTGCTTTCCCAATTAACATTTGTCAAAAGCATTTGTAATCACTTGCAGAAGCATCAGGCAACACCTGCTGACTCAGGTCCTGGGGAACTGGTGGGGATGGAGAATGATTCAGGGGACAAACAATTATAACTGTCCATCCCCTAACACATTGTGCTAATTAGCCCATATTTAGTTATTGGAATGTGTATCAGTATTATTGAATCACTACTCAAAACTTAAAATGTTTTGCATAGCTTTGTCTCAGGAATAAAATATCACTATAAGAATTTGTAACAACTCTCTCAAGTTCAGTAGTGAAGTTACAATTTTCAGAATATATTTTGTGCTGCACTCTGAGCCAAAATACCCTGCTGTCATTACACAACTTTAGGTAGAACTCTTTTAATGCTATTCGTTAAAATAAATTTCAAAGCATATCATCTACGATTAAAAAATTACCTGCATAGGTTAGTAGTAGTACATATTTTAGAAGTAATATATTAATATATATAAATAATACATATTTAGAAAAATATATAATATCACTTTTTATAAGAAAGACTTCAAACCACCTCTCTCACAAAACTGAAAAAATACAGATAATTTCTAAGAGATTTTTCACTTGACTTATATTTTAAAAACAACGTGTATTCAAGAATGTACCAGGAAACTTCAGACAGTACAAGCAGTCTGGAAAAGAAGGTTGAAAAAAGTAAGAAACAACCAAACACACTACCGTAAGAAATGCAGCTAGCTTTTAAAAGGCAGATAATTTTGTTTGTAATGACCTGTTGGGGAACTTAATCTGCAAGGCCATTCTCCTGAGCTGCAAGAAGACACATGATAGCTGCCACCACCTGATGTGTCTTGTTCTGCAAGCTTAGGGGGGTGGCACTGCTGGGCACCCATGCACTGGTTTGCAGATCACTTTACCAATATAACAAAATGGCAGTGATGATTAATATGCTGCAAATAAGAAGAACAAACTCCATGTCGAGGTTATTAACCTTTTGTTCCAACTCGCTGGGGTGAGTCTCTACAAGGCTGAAGATAAGTAATTTTTGTCCAATGACAAAAAAGCTGCTTTTGCAATATGGGATTCTATTTTGGACTTTTTGACTAGACCTGAAATATCGAGGACAAACCCAAAATATATTCTGCCTTCTTCCTTTTTTTTTTTTTTTTTTTTTTTAAATAGGTATGTCTCATTAACAGCTAAAGACAGTTTTTGTAAAATAAATTTAAAAATAAAAAAAAATAAGAGCAATAGGAAATACATAGAAAGACTCAAGTTGAGTACATTTAATTTATATTTGTTTCATGTAGCTCCTAACAGCTGATTTAAACAGTTATGCATACTATCTATTTCTAAAAATTAAGACACCACTGGAGTAAAACTTAACACCTGTTTAACAGTGTGATGTCTATAAAAAACATAACATAATCACCTAGGACAGCAGGGGAACAGTGAAGGGTATATTTAGAGAAGGCACACTAACTACCTAGTATTCTTCACCAACAGGTTTCTATTCTAAACTTGCATAAAATACTTTAAAAAAAAAAAAAAAAAAAAAAGCAAACAAAAAACCGAAACAAAAAAACCCAACAAAAATAATCCCCAAAAAGCCAAAACCAAAAAAATACCACCAAAAATATAACTCCAACCTTTGACTTAAAACTGTGCTGAAACACCTGGACAATGTCCCATTTCTGAAACTAATAATGGTTCTATTTTCATCTCTGGTATCTAGGTAATATTAGAAATCAGCTACATAGGTTTTTTTGTTCAACGTTATGCTCTTGAAGGTCAGGTATTTCCATGTATTTGGACACATGAAAATCTATGTGCCCCACTTTGTTTTCAAAAGGAGATCAGAAACCTGTACAAATCCAGATTTCACTGCCTTCTGCTTATTACCACTGTGTGCTTGTTTTCATGCTCCAGTGAATAGCAGGGAAGTCACCAAGACTCACCTAATTACCTATAGGTTCCAGCTATTATGCTAGCCAGTAGTACTCTATTGACCCTGCCAAACCCCGTTTAGGTGAAAGAGAAATGTTTACAAAATCATTTATAAATTTATACTGTGAAAATGATAAAGATGTAAAAAATTAGCAAAATACCTCTGAGTAAGAAATGTGCTTTCTGGTCCCCATTATGTTGTCTTCACTTGTACAATAGCTCTTTAATTAATCTGTAGTGTATCAGATGTGATATAACAGCAAAGATCTAATTTACTGAAGAATTTGTTGTATGACTTTGTCATAGGTTCTTGGCATTATAAAGATTTCATTTCACTAGTTTCCTATTATTTCAAGCTCTTGGTGACAGTACTCTCTGAGCTCCTGTTTTGACCATGCTCACAACACCCATATTTTCCTGCAGTGATCCAATAAAACTTATTGATGGGTAACACGGTACAACAGGAGAGATAACTTCGGTTTGAACAATTTGCACAGATATCACAAATTGGAATGAGTGTAGATGAAGCCTCTCCCTAACGCACTAATACAGAACAAAAGGATTTATGTTCTTTTTGTTACCAAGGAAACCTTACAATGCAATGCTCATATTCACTTTTCTGGGGGGGAAATTCTCCTCATTCTTCCAGATCTTTTACCTTAAAATTCCTTTCACAAATTCCTATTTCAGTGAGGATTCATTTAGTCCCTTGGATACCTCCTTTAGAAAGAATTTAACAGCACATAGCCACTAAATTTACTAAGGGTATAAAAAGTCTGGCTTGTTTTGAATTTTTCACAGTGGCTTTTTTCAAGGCCTGAAATATTTCATTTTATTTCTAAATTCTGGTTTTGATTTTTAAATGTAATTTTGACCCTTAAACTTAGAAAATGTGTTCTTTTGCAGCATCCGAGTGGTATTTGTCATCTGTAGCTCCAAAAACAATTTCAACATCTATGTATTGTAATTCCCATGAGAAGAGGGAAGATAAAAACAACACATGAAGATTGAGGGAACAGTTCTAAGGGCAGCAGAACTCATTGTCAGGGTAAAACAGTAACCTGTCTGCAAGATCCACACTTTCAGAAATCTGAGGAGTTCTCCTGAAGATTAAGACAACAAGAATATTGGGAGCAAATAACACAGACAGTTGCAAGAGGAGAAAATGTCATAGGTTTGCAGAAAGGGAAGGTCAGCGTTAAGTTACTTATAGTGGTATTTAAGAGGTTTCAATAGGCAATTTTAAAAATGAAGAAAAAACAGAAAGAAAAAAGGCAGGTTGGGGGTCAGGGATGAGTCCAAATTTTGGCGCTGGGAGCAAACAAACCCTTGAGCTCAAAAGTGTGACTCAAATGTGACAATTCATCTTTGATGTAGGAAGAAGGGCTGTTGTTTTTGAAGCATTCAGTAGTTGGAAGCTATGGTGTAGACAAGAACTGATAGCAAAGACAGGGAAAAAAAGAATCAGTATGTGTCTATATATCATTATTGCTCCCACGGCAACAGAGGGAACACAGATTGCTGAGCTTCCCACAATGGCCCCAAGTTAACAATTCAAACAGAAAAGGCCAAAACTTCCAATTTTGAGGCACTGACCTTGTGACACCATTAAACATTTGATATTAAAGTACCACTGCAAAAGGCACTTTGAGAAGGTTCTTGTGTTAGGAAACTTAAAGCATGTTATCCTAACGCCTATGTCTTTGAGTAGATGATTTAGAAATCTGAGACAATAACAAAGAAAACCAGAACAAATTAAACACTAAAATGCCCTTCATCAAATGTGCTGAAAATCTGATCTAACTCTATACAAGACAAAAAAATCCTAATATGTATTACACATATACATCCTTTAACTGTAGCAACAGAAAGTCTGATCTTCGATTTTTACAGATTTTACACTGAAACAAAGAAGAACTGAGAATATAATACAACTAAAATACAGAACTAAAAAATGTAAAAAAACTCTTCTTGGTTTTGCACACTATATCCCAAGGACAATCATTAGGTAACTTTTTCCTTTAATTTAGTAGTCTTTAATTACAGGCAGTTGGCTTAAGCAAAAGAGGAAATTAACATCTGCTATGGATAAATCTCTCAAAAAATATTCCTTTTTTGCCTTCATGAGTAAACAGCCAAAGATCTCAGACGATAGGCGAGCACCCTGTCCTGGACTCCTTCTCCTCTAGTTCTGGTCAGAATAAACAATTTAGCTCCCTTCTTTGCATGCCAGCAAGGAACCCAGGAACATAAAGGGGTGTTGGTGGATACCCAAATCTCCTTCTGATATTAGATAGGATGTGGCTAGCACATCTACTTTTAACTTAGTAGCTTTTAGACACTCTCATAATAAAATCTTTACGAAATGTCTTACTGGAGACCTTTGGTGGTTTACTAAAGCAAAGGAAGGATTCCACAAAGCCTTCTCTTCTCTTGTTGCTTTTTCTTAACACTTTTCTTTCAATGCAATGATTTATAGGTTTTGCTACATTCACGGATGCTGCCTGAACTGCAAAAGACACTTAAAATCCGCACCTCCTTGCACTACTAAAGCTTTGGAGAATTCAAAATGCATCTTCATCTCAGTTAAACTGGATGAAGAGTGACACGCATGAGAATGTATGAAAATGTAAGCTTTGAATTTTTTCTAATTACCTAGGAAGGTATGTCTCTGCTAAGAGCAGCCCCAAACAGACTTCCTTGATGTACAGAGAGCAAAGCTTGCCAGGATGGCTGCCCTCACAGCTGGAGCTCTGTCCCCTAACATCTGGAACCTCCTTAAGCCTGGCCCTGTATTGCCAGGGAAGTCTGTGGGAAACAGACTGCACAGATTGTCACTTAGCTCTGGGGATCACTAATGTATTGGTACTAAAATGTCTTGTTCTGCTCCATCTTATGTAATTTTGAACCTAGGAAAAGCTATATGTATGTTGATATAATTGTGTGCACACTACACAGTTTGCACTGCCGTGCATGAATCAGCTTCTCTGAGGCACAATAGCAAGTTTTCATATGCAGAAGCCATTATTATTCTTTTTTTTTAAAAAAGTTAAGTAGAAGAAACAGCTGCTAAATATGCATACCAGTTAGATGAGAGAAGTATTAATTGCTAATGCAATTTATCAACATTCTGCCCTTTGCTGTAAGCATGTTCTGCCACAGAATTTTTCTCTTGGTACTTGCTCTCCTCTGCAGATGTTAGTATGTGGCTGTGCCTGTTTATGTCATTTTTAGGTATTTCTGAGACCTAAAGACCTCTTTTTGTTTCCTCTTTTGTCGGGTAGTTGTTCTAATTTCAAGTGAGCTGAACTGCAATTGTAATGAATTTACCAAGAACCTGCTAAAAAGATGTCAGAAAATCTTATCTAACCTAGAATCAGAAACTGTGAAAACAGGACTGCAGAAAAATATTTATGCTTGGTATTGCACATTAACCCCATACACCTCCTCTGGGACCTCCCAGCACACACTGCTCTCGACTGCTGGCGCCAAGAAGTTAAGAGGTCTGCATGTATGTTGCAATCAATTCAGAAGCTGGGTAACACTGAATGGTTGGAACAGGCTTCTGCCCCTAGTGTGAATGGACTCAAACTTAGTTTAGTTATGAAAGTCAAACTAACTGATGGTATAAAGTAAATAAACTCCCCAACTCGTTCTCAAACAGTGAAAAGCTAAACATATTAAATAAAGAAAAGGAAAAATAAAATAAATAAATAAAAGGCACAAGCCTATAAACCAAGGAAAATAATTCTGTCTCTTTTCACAGGTTCCACAAATTTGCCTTGCACCACTGTAACGCTCAGTATGGGACAGAAAACCCCTCCTTTGCTTTCTGCCAAGAGTGAAGATTGCATAGCTATCTGAAAGAAAGTAGAAAGAGACTGAAGATGAAAAAATGCAAGTTCTTACCTTGGGCAGGATCAGGTGGGCCGAACTCCAAAGAGTATCTCAGAATAAAGTTGTTGTTCCATACATACAGCTGGTTGTCTCTGGGATTGTAATCCACTGCAGCAATGTACTGGTACTGGTTGGGGAAAGGAATGTCCACGTGCTCGCCCCTGCTTAGCCTGGTGTTGTAGATGTAATCGATGGTGTTCTTGCCAGTCTCACTCTCATTGTCCTGATACACCGACCGCACTACATACAGGACACCACAGATCATGAAAGCGTTTGATGCCGCTCGTTTGTCGTATGTCGTTTCCCAGGTGGCCTCAAAGCGCAGGGTGTAGGGGTTCAGCTGGCTAATTACTATCATCCCGTTGTTTTGTTCTGTAGCATAAATTACCCATAAGCCATTTTCATCAACTGCCAAGTCAATATCAGTCTTTCCTCCCCATCGGTAGGGAGAGGTGTCATGGTAATTAGCGTAATTGATTATGGCCTCTCCACTCTTAATTCTAGTCCTCAAGTCAAATTTTACTATGTTCCTAGTTCTTTCCTTGTTAAAAAAGACAGCGCCATCATACACTACAAATCCAGTACCATCCACTCGATTCGGGAGTTTATACGTTGTCTGCTGGCGTCCGTTTTGGAAGTCCTCCAAAGAAGCATATTCTATCAAAGTATCAGTGCGATATGGAGTCCATGGCATGAAGTATATTTTATCTGCAGCCTGGAGAGGATCTTTGCACCACGCACCTGCTTTTTGTTCAGCTTCATATAAATACGGTGAGTCCACAATTGCTTTCAACGTCCCCGGGCAAACAAAAACTAACAGTCACAGAGAGAAGTAAGACAAGAATTATGTCAAATTGAGACTGTCTCACAATAAAAAGAAATAAAGCAAGAAAAAAAATAAGAAAAAAAAAAAAGATAGGTAAATCATAATGACTGTGTCAGGAAGAAAAAAAATCAATTTAATTGGCACTAGATTATACCTTATGTTATAATTAATGCAATTATCACCCTTTATCATCCACTTTTCTTAAAGTTACCATGTTCTTGCTGTACCAGTATGGAAAGTGGATGGGAACTGTTTTCACTAGTACAGACCAAGGCTCAATGGCATACACAGACAGCTGAAAATGTAGAGCTACTCTTGCATTTTCGTCTTAGACTTTTAGTGAGTACGCATTAACGCTCCAGAGCTTTTAACTGGTGTGCAGCAGTGTGCTAGGTCATTTCAGTCCAAAAAAAAATCACATCGACTTGTATAGAACTTTAAGAAGTGGTGAGGCTGAAAAAGGAGGTGCCTCGATTAAAAATAAAGGAACAAAACAAATCATCAGGTATATAGAGAGAGCAATTAGGAGCAGAGAAAACAAAACACAACCAAAGCAATGAATGAAACAGACCAGGAAACCCTGTAACCATGGCATGCTATGGAGAGGGTTCTGGAAGCCAGGCAAGATGACACTTGATTAACAAGAATTTACCAAAGGGTGAGAGAAAGAGGGAAAGAAAGACAAAGAGAAAGGGAGAGAAAAAAGCAAGGGAGTCTTCCCTCCAGCCCAAGTATTTCAGACACTATACCCCGCCACCTACTTTAAGCAGCCAAGTCACTTTATTGCAAACAGTCGACTTCTTTATGAGGTGTACTTATGAGATCCTGCTGATTATCATAATATAAGAGTGTTGTGGGGAGGGGAAGGGAAGAGGTTAACATCCATAAGGCACATAACAAGGAGCTGGGGTTTGGACTGTATACGTTATTTACCTTTTTGCTCCACTTCTATTTTAAGCATCGGAAGAAAAATAAAAAAGTGCAAGGAAAAAAGAAAGAAGATTAACATAAATTGACTATTAATCTAAAGATTAAATCAGTAACAGATGCTAAATATAGGGAGAATAAGAACTGCACTATATTGGATAAAGAGAAACAGACAACAGGAAAACCTAGCAGGAGAGAGATTCTACGGTTACACAAGTGAACATGGATCAATCATTTTAATAGATTAAGGAGGCAATACAGATATGTTGGCATGTAGTTTCACTTAGTGAACCTGCATAAATAATGAATTACTCTACTAATGCACACTATACACACTCTTCTTCTCAAAGCATAATGTTATCAAGTTGTTATGACACATTAATTTATCATATATGTGCAAGTGCACATATATATACTAATTAGATAATAAAAAATCCAAAATGTAGCATATTAATAGTATTGGTTTGTATGTGTGATCATTACACTTTCTCCATCTTTTCCCCAGACATCCCTCTGCTTTTCTTTCTTGTAAAGAAAGCAGCTCACATCCTTTAGCTCTCCTTAGGCTTTATTTTACTTTTTTTCCTGAATGTTAATCTTCAGAAATTTTGCCACTTCTTAGTCTGTAACTGCAAAATCAGACTAGAAGCAATAAGCAAAAACATCTAGAAAAAAGAAGCAAAAGCATGGTAAGCAAGAGGAAAGGAAAGGAAAAAATAACATTGAGCGCATTCAGATACTCTCCAGCATCACTGATTAAGCCCGAAACAGCAAGCTAGTATGCAAGGACAGTCATCATAAGTGTTTAAAGCAAATGTCTATCCTCTGCCACCATATGTGGGAAATTTAAACTGAATCTGATTAACAAAGTGGTATTACTATAGCAATTTTTCCCCAAGGAAGTTTTAAGGAACACATTACAGGAAGACGTATAGCTGAAGTCCACCTAGTAAACAGCTTTTCAATAATTATTTGCAATAAAATCTATTTCTTATACTCCACAGCTTTTGAAGTATGCTCCTTCAGTTTCATGAAATTACCTGGCAAATGACAGATGTGTCAATCAGTGTAACAGTAGCTGCTGATACCAAGGAAGTGTATCAAAACTACTTGCACAGCTATTTCATTTCTAGTGTTACAGTATTATCCAAAGGAATGGATTTGCATGTTCCATATAAAGTTTTGGATTTTCAGTTTCATTTAACAAAATGACATGATTATTTTGACAGAATGCTATTGGCTGAACTGATCTAGTGTTTCTTCAGGGAACAATTCCAAAACTTTATGGGACAGTTCGAGGGGGTTAACATTCTCAAAATGAGCAGTAGTTTTCCCACCTTCTGCTAATTTATACAGTTTTAGGTAGAACAGTTTTTCTGCTATTTCTAATTCTTGAGTTATCCAAGTAAACAGAAAATGTATTCTGAGATGGATTCCCGGGTTTCACAACCAGCGTTTATGACTTTCAAGATTATTCTGTCTGTGAACTTTGATGTGTGAGTTTACTCCTCACCAAAGAACAATTTTGATACTGTACCTGCTTAGAATTAGTAGTAGGAGAGAGGGAAAATGATAGGGATAACTAAAATCATTACTGGCATGTCTGCTGTATATGCATTGGTGTACAGCTGTACATTTTTCAGGGACAGATGGGCTTATTGAAATAAACAAATGCTGTAACGTCCAATCAATACAGACAGACAGAGAATAAAACACTTTAAAACATTTTCTATTGAATTCCTGAATCCAAAATAGTCTTAAAATAAAAATGCACAGATGTACAAAATGGTACTTTTAATGTTCTTCTTTATAGAAGGGCTGACTTCTGTTCTGCAGTCAAAGTGTCAACATACATTGTGCAGCATAATTGAGAGAAATGTCAAGTGTGGAACTCTCCAACTCTCCATTTCTTTGTATTATAATCAATAACACTCTTTATTTTAGGACAAAACAATGCCCATTTCTCTAGAATTTTAAGTTTGTTGGAAATCCACATTAGTACCTCCCAGAGATTTTTTTTTTTTTTTTTTTTGCTAAAGAGGATTAGAAAAACATCAGTGACAGGGCTCCACTGCGAAAATGGAAGCTTTTTGTTATATATTTTCTTATGAGGGCAATGAATTCAGAACCCAGAGAAAGCTTAATTGCTATGTAGCAAAGCAGCTATGTATTTGTGGAAACCAGCAAGGCATAGAGGAACTCATAAACTGCATTTTGTACAAGGGTGACACCAACTCCAGTCTGTAAGGACTCACAACTTTTACCCCAAAACCTGGTATGATTGTGATTTGTAATCTCTCATAGACTGAAAGGCATCACAGTGACACACAGCAAATTTTGCAGTCTTGTATAACTGAAGATGAAGTTCAGAAAAAGTAAGAACCACAACTGAACTTTGCTTAGAAATGCTGGGATGACTAAAAACCCCTTTTCCTAGACCCACAGAAACCTATCCCACCTTCCTAACAAGTCTCTTATGCTGGGGACAGCTGCGATTTGCAAACCTAATGATTTCAGTCCTTCCGTATGTTTAGACATGGAGCACTGGAACAAGTAAGGGAGAAAAAATTAGACTTGATAACGAATTTACAGGCATCAAGAAAAGAGACTTGAAGATATACCAGGATAGGCTTCGTGGGACAAGGAAGAAAGATGGTCAACAATCAAAACTGCTACTGAGGCACAATGTGGTTTGAAATCAAACATGAAAACTGACTGTAGCAATTGGCAATGTTTTTGATGACTGGTGATACTGATAGGTGATGCCTCTTACAGTTCTGGAATTTGGCATAGTGTCACCACTGTGCATATTGCAGCTGAAAAACTCCAAAACTTACAGACTTCGAAAAACAAGAAGTATCCAGAATCCTGAGTTATGACAGACGCAGAACTATGTAATTCAGAGGGTAGGCCAGTGCAATTGACAGTAAACAAAAACAAACATTTTAAAAGTAGAATAACTACATGTTAGAGTACAGGGCAGGCCGCGCTGTGGCACTATACTTCTGAAAACTGGAAAAGAAAATGAGATTCCTGTAGATAGCAATACCCAATCGGTAGAACATATCCACACTTCTCTTCCTAAAACAGCATAAAAAATCATATTTGAACATTATTTGCATTACACATTTTCTCTACGAGCTAGCCTACTGGAACTGGAAACGTGACCTCTTGTCATCTGCCTGAACTCATGGTTTGGAATCAGATGCACTGTCTTCTTTCCGAGAACTTGGGAATGAAAACAGTGCTAAAGTAAAAGTGATCTTTGTGGAACAAAACTTTGGTTAGATTGGGGTAAGACATCACTCCTCAAAAGTGGCACAAGAAGAATGGTTACAACAAGCCACCAATACTACACACAGGAGAAATGGTACTAGGATTCACTGTATGCAGTAGGCTTCCAACCCTACAAATGGTACAGAAAAAAAAAAAAAATCAGCGAACAACCATTCCACAATGACACAGAAGAACTGAAGAAAAAACAGATGATCTGTGTTTGGTCTTTAACAGTGAATGTTCAATATGGTGAAGCAGTACAGAACAGTACTTTGGTTTAAGAAGCCTATATTTTAAAATTGTGCAGGAATCAGTATGGACAGTTTTGATATAGCTTTGCTTATGCCAGAATTAATTCCTTCCAGTTTTGATATATACTGTCACCACAGTGTTTTTCATCTCAGACTTGGCCTGTTTCCTGTACCAACAGAAAAATGTGACTTTGGTTAAGGACTACTGTAGATCAAGAAATTCACACTTAACAATAACTTAGGGGAACCATCAGTGCACTGCTCAGATTCCATTGCAAACACAGCTATTTGTTGAGTTATGCAACGAGGGAGAAGTCACTGCAAAGAATAACCTTACAAGAAAGCAAAACCAGTTAAAAGTGTTGACTCTGCAGAACTTTTAGAAACATGCATACATGTCAATGAAAAAAAAAAGCATTAATTATTTCAAGGAAATAAGTACATCTAAAGCTACTGAATTCTGGCATTAGAAAGAATATTGCACAAAACTGCTTAAGTAGCCATAATTTCAATTTTTTCTACCTCCACATGATTTCAGTATTTACTTTGTTTGCAGTAAAAATCCTGTTTGGCAGCTGATTCATATCTTTTCTTTACATTAAAAATGAATATTTCTGAACCAAGCCTTAGTAACTTATTGATCAGTTATTCAGTCTGAATCTGCATTCGTTACAAACGGGCCCCTGAAGAACAAAGTCCTCTTACAATGTCCCCCAACTGGGCCATTTGCCTCCGAGTGTCAGTGTTGGCTTTGGCTGTGCACCCGAAGTCACCACAACAGCAGGTAGCCTTTCAAGTAGATCATGATTAAAACTGAAGTCAATTCCTGCTTTAGAAGTCTGTGAGCCAAGCCAATTTGTCAGCAACTGGTAGCGGGCAAAAGTACAAATTTCTATCTGGCCTAGTGAATAGCTAATTCGAGTTTGTTTTCTGGAAAAACAGTAGCCTTAAAAGCCAAACACTTAAGAACACAGACAGACACTTGGCCAGCATCACATCATGGCTTCCTTCCACACTTCGTGAAGCTAATTGGAGGCCCTAGTCTGCTAGTGCTCTGCATGCATAATGGGTCCGTGGGCCATAAACATATGCTGCTTTTCTAAGTAACAGAACTCCAGCTTTAATTGTGAGGGCCAGAGGAAGTGAGAAAGGGTAAAAAGGATTATACTTACTGTAAGGAACACATTCATACTGAACTTCTAGATATTTGTAAGTTCCAGGACAAGGATCAGGAAACACATCTGACCCAGTAACTACTATACACTGTGTTCGGTTGTTGCACCTGTAATGGGAAAAAAGCAAGCTAATTAATTTAAATTAGATTTAATTTGCAAGTTCATACTTAAGTATTATATGCAATGCTAACTCGCTTCACACTTGGGCAGTTCTATCCAGAAGACAGCCAAGTTATGTATTACTAGATCAATTAAAGTCCATTAACAAGACTTCAACACAACATTTCAGTTCAGGCTTTATACTTCTATAAATCTTGGAGATTGATGTTATCTTAGGTGTCACTCGTTCCCACTGGTATAGATAGCTATCCCAAATATATACAGATTTGATATTACTGTTAAACAAATGCAACGATACTACAAAATAAATAAAAGAAAAAAACACACAGTTTTTAATATTATATTATACCATAACACAAATGAGTGATTCCTTCCATCTTTAGAGACATAGAAACTGAAGAATGGTTTTACATTTTTGTCCTGATTCAAGGAGGTTATGATTTTGGTTGGAAGAATTATTGCAGACAAAGAGTGCTGGCATTTCCATTTTAATTATTTTAGAAGCAATTGGTTGACTCTAAGCTTCCTCTTTTAGGTTACAGGAATAGGTAAAGAATGACTGTATGAGGAAATAAGAAAAACAGTTAAAGAGAAGAACTGCAAGAAAATTAGTTAAAATGTATTTTAGAGGAGCCTAAATACTGAAACATTTATACAATTTGCTTAACAATGGAAGCCAATGGATTTTGATGTAAAGAACTTTATAATGATGCCTCTGACTATAATGATCTAATGAATTTAATGGCTTATGAAACTTTCTTAATAATAATAATAATAATAGATTTTAGACTACTATCCATTTTTCCAGGGAGGGTTAGAATAAAAGCTATGAAGTTAAAAATAGAGGAACAATGACCTAACCCTGAAGGGACATTCAAAATGTAATACAGAAAACAATACTCAAAAGGAAGTGACAGAACAAAAATTAAGAGGTCAGGGACTTCAGTGGCTAGAAGAAAAAGAGCTTACCTGATCTTTTGAGGGGTTTGTTTTGTTTGTCAGCAAACTGAATAACAGAAGTCTGAACTTAAGTAATACTCTAGCCTTTGACTCAAGCTGTACATCAACTTCTCTATTGCACTACTACTTCCCACACTCCCTGAATGCCACATTGCAAGCTAAAATAATCTGTCTTGTATCAACAGCTTTCTGCAGGTGTAGACTGCCAACAGGTAAAAGAATAATTCACACTACCTCACAAAAGGTGGAATAAGCTCATTTGAAAAACTCCGATACAATGCACTTTCCTTTTTATATACTAATCAAAGTAGCACAGAGCTGGTCAGGACATACTCTACCTCTCGCCTAGCAAATTTAGTAACAGCAGCCCTTCTGACTTTATCAGTTAATTCTTTCCTTTTTCCTTTGCTTTTTAAGCTATTCCTAGCCTCATAATTGGATATAGCCAGTGATTCCTGTACATATGCACAACCATGGATACAGATAGATGGTGAGGAAGGTTCCTGTACATCTGTTACACAGGTAATGCTGCAACACTCCCAACAACTACAGCCTGGGGATTGTATTAGGGAGGCTGGAATGAGGCATCCAATGGTTTTGAGACCTATGCAAGTGATGAAACATGCACCCAGCATGTAGAGCAAATCATTGTACTGAATCTCTAATACTGAAAACATACAATACAGCCATTTTTTTCCTACTCACATGAAGGTCAAAGTGATGCTTTAGTGTGTGTTGAACAGGAGGGGGCTGTAGAGAGAGAAGGCAACATGGCCAAAAAACATCAAAAGGTATCTGTGTTCTAAGTCCTGTGTGGATTTTTTATGCCCCACACCTCAGACCAGACTATCAGGATAAGAAAA
The DNA here is from genome assembly GCF_036169615.1 of Heliangelus exortis. Classification (NCBI taxonomy): domain Eukaryota; kingdom Metazoa; phylum Chordata; class Aves; order Apodiformes; family Trochilidae; genus Heliangelus; species Heliangelus exortis. The sequence goes on along the minus strand of NC_092429.1, from coordinate 13,608,126 downwards.
CCTCAGAAGTAATATTTTGTAATTAATTTCTTTACATTTCTTCCTGTTGTTTAAGTGAAAACCTTAGGCTGAAGGCAAAATAATTGCAACAAAAAGACTTTCAGTACTGCATCATTCAGTATTATGGTTTCCACAGCTTTCATCTGTATGATAATGGTTTCAGTTGAGCTTCTTTAAGACAAAAACCACGGAATTCTGTCTGGTATTTTGAACAAAAGATACTCCACTCTCCCTAATATAGCACTGAACAGAAGATTAACCCACACGGCTACAGGCTGTCAAAGCTATCGCATCACTGCCATAGCAGAGCTTCATCATTTTGAGAAACCTTTACTCTTTGACATACTATGCCCATTGAAGAGGATATTACACTGCCACAGCCTTCAACTCAATCCTGTGTCTTGTTTTCATACCTTTCTGTAATGGGCAAGCCCTTTCTGAGTGTGACCACTTAACCGAATTCTTCAAAGCAAGACTAAGGGATATTAGGTTTCTGGCAATTTGCAAAATCAGAAAAAAAAAAAAAAATCCAAACTCCAAAAATGTTAGCTGGCAAATAACTTGAAGGCTCTCATGCATTTTAACCAACATTATTTTTTCTACGCAATACATGGTTTGTTTGGTCCATCTATTCAAGCCCTTTTAGAATTGTTCCAGCTGAAAACATGATACAACCCAGCTCTAATTTCTGCAAGTTTAAGAAGTCAAAGCACAAATACTTTAGCATCTCAGTGTCTGTAATCTAGTGTTTTAAGTTTTCTCTAAGTTTTAACAACCATTTAAGTGTTCTGTAATCCAGTTAACTGCGTATTTCCCTAGCTTATGTTAAGATATGCAAATCCTTAGGTTTTTATGTACAGTCTTAAAATTTGCATCACCTCACACCAAGAAATGTCTTCACACTGAAGACATGCACAACATTCTCAAAGATTTACGATACAATGACTTTGTCACTTACAAGGAAATGAAAAAGATCTGCAAAGAACTCTATACAAATACATTAACAGTTGATTTAGGAAAGGTAATATGAATTAAGTTTAAAACACTAGTTAAGAAAAGACTATACGTAGCACTGAAGGAATGATAATTCAGATGCCTGTGTTAGGAGCAGCAAGAGGGGAAATGCAGCAGTATCCTTATTCTCATAAATGCTAGGAGCAATTGTGTATTTTAACACTCCTTTCTTCAGTACTTTAGTATGAAAGAAGAAAGGTTACATTTTCATAATAGAGATGCATCATTTAGAATAATCTAAAAATCAAATGGAGTGTTTAATTAACAGTTAAGAGTACAATGTCTGAACTCCTTTCACCTTAGGAAGAAGACTGTACAAATGAGGACTGGCCCTCTCATATTTCAGATGAATGCAGAAAAAAAGCAAAGTGAAGCAGCTCCAGCAAGCTTGTTAGCAAATATCTTCTGCTCATGATGTAACCATGCCCCTGCTGCATCCATCCCTTTCTGAGCTCAGCTTTAAGGACCACTGTAATTTGTTTGCATTTCAACACTGATCTTGACTCGCAAAATTTCCAAAATTTGCTCTTGCTCTTTTTTTGTTATCTTATGCTCATTATTGTACTTTTCCACATGCAATGTATGGAGATGCTTTTCCATGTGCAATCTATTGTGTGAGGTGTTTTAATCAATAATCTTGTTCTGCTGATTAAGCAGGGGCTTCTGTTTTGCCAAGATAACATTAGTTTCTCCTGTCATGCTCCAAACACCATTGGGAATCTTCAGCAGATCACTAGATATGCTACAATAAAGCTTTGGTACATTCTCTTTTCTTTCTTAAATTACTTCTTCACTGTCCTATCATTCCCCTGTCACCGCTGGCACTGCATTATTATTATTATAGCTCCCCTGAAACTTGCACTAGAGCTATGTCTCCAGGCCACAGGATGCCATTTTCAATTGAAGCTTCTCCTTGAAAATATAAATTAAGAAAATTTCATTATCTCCTGCCAAGGGCCATTATTCACCACTGTTCTAAGGCAGATTAAAAATGCAAAATCTATGGACTTGAACAAATACTACAGCATTAAAATGAATACCACAGTAAATCATGACTGGACCCAAAACTGGAGTACTGGAATCTGAGAAGCAGATTCTGGAAACACATTAACACTACATGGATCAAACATACTGACTGAAGAAAGAGGTCATCTATAAGGGCAAGTCACACTGGTCATGTAAAGATGCACAGAGTTCCTTTTCAAGTGGTCTGCAAAGTCAGGAAATAATGTCCACAATAGAGTTTATCCTTCAAATGGTTTTGTTTTGCATAAGTAACTTTGAAAAAGACAGTCAACATAAAAGAAATAATAATGTTATCTTGAAAAGACTATAAGTTAATGTCTAGTCAGAAGTGGGCTATCAGAATAATTCTGAGTATTCCTAATGCTACATTTCTGTGCACACAGTGTTATGTTCTCTTCTGTAAGGTGTAACTGGTAAACACAGAAAACAGTCATTTGTACTTAACTTTAAAAATAAATAAAAAAAGATGCAGTATAAAGCCATGTTTAATAAATAACATTAGTAACACTGTCAATACATAAAAAAAATTATCTTGGTATGTTTTGAAACTTTTAAGTCAGACCTGACAATACTTCTCTTCCAGCAATTGATTAAATACTTAAAAGCTAACATGATGACATATTCCTGCTTATTGCCTGCAGCAACCAGCTTAAACACCACTTGAAGCACGTAAACTGAGTTGTAGCACCACATACTCCATATGGTCTTCTTGTTTCTTATTCACTCTGGGTGAGCTGTAGTTTGAGTAAAAAGAGATGCGAATGTGGGATGACTACGGTTCTGGTAATGACTTTTAACAGCAGCATATTTTAAACTAAAGAATTCCCGAGCCTCTTTACTCAGAGTAAATGGCTGTCTTTTACATAAGTATTTCCAACAGTCTATAAGGGCCAGTGAGTTGAGCTTCAGCTTTGGTATGCGTATCCCCTAGACCTCCACCTCCGGTTATTAAACTCAGAGCTACATACATATGAACTCAAATTCACATACTACTCAAATGCTACACTTTATTAATTTGGTCTTAGAAAATATGTATAAAACTTACTTATAAAATAGCCAGAAAATAGAGTTTTTATTTTAGGAGTGTATAGATATATACATATGCAACCACATGTACTTCAGTAGATAAAATTACATAAAGGAATGTATTTAAATTGAGTGTTAAACTCACCTCACAAGAAATACCTTATTACATACTGAAACCTAATAAATTAACAAATTGAGCCTAGCCAAAGCCTGAAAAAAAGAAAAAGCTACCTGCTAAAGAAAAAAAAAAACAAAACAAACACCCCAAATCCAGCCTTGCTATAAAGCCCTGATTAGAAGCAGCATTGGCTGACCCCTACTGAAATATCCTAAACGCACCAGCAACTGCAGCAGCAGCACCACCTCACCCACACACCAAGAGTGAGCACACACATCCCCTACAGAGCTATACTTCCTTTAAAGACAAACATGTAATCCTGCAACTGGCTTTTAAAAAGCCCAGGATCCCATGCTGGCAATTTTGTTTGCTCATGTGTAAGATTTTTCTAAAAAATATTTTCATGTTAGAATCCCTAAAAAAATGATAGGAGAAGGAGCCTGCAAAAAAATAGCACCAATTTTACCTAGCTCAAAGGAAAAACAGATTTAGTGTGCTGTGGTGGTACTTTTAATAATTTAAGAAAAAAAATGGGCAATACATGAGCAAGTATGAAAACAGAATTTGGTGATATGAATTATGTCTAAATATTGGAAATCTTCCTGTGACTGCTAAAGCAGTAAGGCATGCTTGAAAATGGTTTGAAAATTCACAACCCAACCTTTGTATTTTATATGCAACTAGCAACATAATCACTATAGCAATAAAACTGGTGGCTTCTGATTCACAATATTTCAGGGAAAAAAAACTGAAAAAAATAGTTTCTACTTTCTTTTTCAGTATTACACTGATCATGTTGAATCTTCCTAATTACTAAGTAAGCATAACACAAGGAAGATAAGTATTATATAAAGTATCGTAGAAGAATGTGCACCATCGTGTGGTTTCTGTTTGCCCAGTAGGCACACAAGAACATTTGTGTTTCTTTTTACAATGTAACCTTACAGAAGTCTAGGAGTACACATTAAGGATGAAAACTCCATAAAACATAACAGAAAACATGCAACTCTCACAGGCCGTATCTAAGGATTACCCAGTTTGATTCATTATCAATGAATGTGTTTCAGACTTGTATGGAAAAGTAATTTAACAAAGTATTTCTTGCTTTCAACATCTTCTTACAATTTTAATACATTTAGTTATGACCCATTTGCCTTTAGTATTCATGTTCTCTAAGTTCAAAGCAGTGCTATTAAAAAGATGAATCTTTTCACTTACTCACATTTAAGCTATCAGAGATATTTTTTCTTGTTATGATTAATTCTTTTCCCAGTACTTTGTTTATTGGTATAAATGCTATTGCTATGGGGTCATTAACTAATCTGAAACTGAAGCTTCAGATAAAATAGGAAGGGCAAAAATATGGAAACATAGATTCTAATAGAATACATAAATCCTGCCTTCTCTGGTAATTTTTAAGGTGCTTCATAATCCCATCCATCTCTCTACTTTCTACTACGTATGTGAAAGGCCTACTAGAACTACCAGAGGAACTACCTGTGAGGAGCAAGGACAGGAAAAGTAGATACCAAAAGATGCAATGAGATGTACAAAGTAAGCAGCCTGGTGAGGTTTGCCAGCCATACTCCAACCTTGTAACAGTATGAAGCCTAAGAGACCTGCTTTTTAGAGAAAATGTTACCAATGCAGCAACCTCACCCACGGAAGAAAAAATTTCAATAAAGAGATAAAGTCAAATAATACTACAAGATTATGCATATACGTGTGCATATTTGCAAGCAAAATGCAGCACAGGATTACAGGCAGTGTATGTAGCCAAGCAGATCCGCACTGCTGAAAAGTAATCAGTTCAAAAGATCTAATTAAATGTTTCACCATTTAGACAAAATAAATAGCCTGCAGCTATGCTTATCTACTAATGAAAACTTCAGAAGTGCACCATCATAATATGTGAGCAATTTACACAGATTATTCACACTGAGCGAGCATGAGTGCAGCATCACTCCTTCTGGGTTGAGCAGGTTTCAGAGGAGAAATATAGGCTTGGATGATAATATCAGAGCTTTAGGAAGCTGTGTTTATTTCTGAGGCACAGTGATAGAGTAGAGCACATAGAAAATCCAAGTGAAAATCCTGAAGCACAGTGTCTGATCCTTAGGCATAATGCTGCAGCAGACTTGAAGGAAAAGAGAGTCCTAGGTAGAGAGCATGGGATAAGAGTAAAAAAAAAAAAAAAAAATCTTTAAAATTCTTTTATGCAGTGCTGTTGATCTTTTTTATCCACAGCTTGGCTTTCAGCATATTCATAATGCAGTTAAAAGCTATGTAATTTAAGACAGCTTCTGAGTCATTATTAAATGAGTAACTTGAAAAATTACAGTATTGAAAACCTTTGTACTTTTATCCTTCATATTAATTTTCACAGATCTTATATAAATTTTAAAAATCACCCACTTCAATTACTAAAATAAGGTATTTCGAATGACAAATGCTATTTGTTACTACACCTTCTGAAATGTAGAAGCCTTGGTACAATTTACTGTGCATTCTTTGACTGGACCTCCAGGTCAATGCAAATTCAGCTCAACTCACTATTGGTCTCCTGGGCTTAACACAACTCTTCCTGTTTGCAGAAATGCATTCTCAACATAAATGTATCTTAACTCTAACAGGAAAGTAAAACTTTTTTACAGAATTGTCTGGCAAAGCAACATGATTTTGTTCATAGAGTCCTTTGGTTTCCCTCTACAGGATGAAGATCATTTCAAATGGGGAGTGTGGTGGGGCCAACCCTAACTGAACTTTAACACATGCATTCCCCTTGAATAATTAAAAATACTATATCCTGTATCAATTAGGAGCAATTATTTATAAAAATGTTCATCTATTGCATTTTGCATACAGAAAAACAATCACATTTTTAACAAGGGAAATGGGAAATCGCTATGGGATGTCCTGCTTAGATTAAATTAGTGAGAAACTTGTTACCAGACAATATAAAAGATAAACCATAATAAGACGCGACCTTGCAGAACCTTGGATCCAATCTGTGATTTTTTTCCCCCTGTAACCCTTCCTAATTATCTGCAAAGTTACAGACCCTTTTGTGGCAGGTTATTTTTCTGTGAATAGTGAGGAGGTTTGGGCTCCTAAATATTTAATTAGTCTTCTGATATGAGAATTGTTGCACATGCCAACTGCTTCGATTTTCAAACTGTGTTCATCCTAATTATGTTCAGATTTAGATTGGTCATCCCAAACCTCTCACTCTTGTAATTATTTACTCCTTAAAGATCATTCAGCGGAGAAATGTTTTTCACCCTTATGGCTCTTTCTTTCCACAAATGGCTTTTCTGGTCCGTTAATTACCCACTCAGTGGATTAGAGTTTGTAATAATGCAAGAGATCTGCATGTAAGATGAGTTTTACAGGGCAAAAAAAAATAAATTGTTTTTTGGTAAACTTGCCTAGGGGAATTTCCCCTTTTTGGGTTATAATTCTCATCAACAGAGGCCGTGTGCCCACTACTGCATATTTACCAATTCCACAGGGCTACACAGTGACTCATTTCTACAGCTCAATAGAACTCAAAGCAAAATGCTGAGCAAGAGGCCAAAAGACAACTTGGTTATTTTACAAGATCTGTAAAAGCACAATCTGCTAGCAAGATGGTACAGCATTTTTTCTCTTAATTTTTAATGTGGATTTCATGGCTTTATAGTAATATATATATATATAATCAACAACTAATAAAATTACAACTTTTCTTACTTTATCTGCTCATTTTTTCCAGAAGTACTGTGCCTTGCTAGGTCTTTAATCAACTCTGTAACAGTGGTGTCATTTCCTATTAAAATACGACTGAAAGCCCTCACTACAAATACTTTCTTTTCTTCTGAGAGGAATGCCTGCCACAAAAGCACAGTTCTTCATTACCCACAGTGATGTCTGGACCTAATTATCATCTGGAAAGTTTGCAGAGCTTACAGGTACAGGACTTTCCCTGCAAAAGAATCCTACTCCAACTTGGAAAGCACAAACCCACTTCCCTCTTCATGACTTAAAATAAGAGATTCAGTTACTGCTTTAAGCTGTGTACTTTTGAATCCAGGAACTTCCAGTTTTAAGACCAACAAAGTTTATAGGACTGCTTTTGTTTACATCTACAAAAATCCTGTGTATTTTGCAGTTGGTTTTTATGCAAGTTGAGCAGAATCATCCTCTGCAAAAATGCATAAGAAAATTCACTGGCTTGACTCTGTCAATGCAAAGATAATCTTAAATTGTGTCAAAAATATTCATGATCTAATCCTTTTATCAAACTGTCTACCACCGAAGGAGTCTCATGTGCCTACACAATTAACAACCCCATGTTAGCCGTACATAATACTGCATTACATTTGATGCAAATCCTTTTCTATTGAAATAAGCACTGGGCTGACAGCAGGAAGTGGCTGATAAGAAAGCAACAAGGCATTGCTGATGGCATGCATGATAACTGAGCACTAGCTCATATGTGTTCTGTCTACAGCCCATTACTCAAAGTGCTCCTGTTTCAAATACAGCTCTCCAGGAGGTGTTCTTTTGCTGTATCTGTCACAAAGCAGCAGAATTATCTAAGAAAGTTAAATATACAAAGTAAATTATGTTTTTCATACCCAACCCTGATGCTGGCACTAGAATAATATATTGAAAGCAATGTCAGTGCTACTATACCCTAGATGAGAAAACACCTACAGCTTCACAAGTGTAACAGTACAGTTGAGTTCAATGCTATTAAGAAATTCAGTAAACAGGGAAAGGTTATGGTTCAGAACTGTCACGTTATTGCTTGCTTACAACTCAGCCTAAATAAATGCACTGAATGGAGAGAGGAAAAGGAACACAAAGCCTGAGTTACAGTGAAACAACCGTTTTACAGTGCAGGAAAAATGTGTAGTAAAAACTTTTCAAAATTGCTCCATCATACAGAAGTGTATCAGAAGGAGCGAGATATGTGAGAAGCAATGAACAGCAACATTAAAGATCACAGATTACTACTAAGAAAGAAGCATAAATGTCTTTGCAAATACTACAAGACCCATAGCTTGCCAGAAGAAATATTTTACAGCTCGGTGTAATTAAAAACTATTAAGTTTCTTCCTGTAAGGTGTTTAAACTATATGACTTCAGTCAGGGAAGCCTGCTCAATGACATGATTCTGCTACCTAGCTTCTTTTAAAAATGTTGCAGGATCTGATTTCGTGTGCATGTGTGCTTACAAATGCTACAAGAAATTAAAATCCAAAGATTCTGATAGTTACTGTATTATAGTGAAAACCTGAGGAAAAACTAGTTTTCAACAGTAAAACTGTAATAAAGAGTCTGCACTACAAATGTATTATAAAGCAGGTTTGACATGGAAAAATTCTACCTAAGAACCTTTCCTTCCCATTGAAGTGTCTACAGTAGGCTAAAAATCTACTGAATATTGAGTATTTTGTCCAAGTAACACTCTTAAGACTGCATTAACTTCACTGCAATAACTTGCTTTACGGGCTCAGTTCATCATGACCTATAAAATGTTAGGCTGGAGTGCTTTAAATATCTGCTAACATCATGTGCAAGCCTGGGAGTACAAGGCACTGTGCTGTGAAGCGGCAAAGACAGTGCTCTTCTGAGAAAGTAGCACACGCTCTTATGTCACTGATATAAACAGGGTAAGCATGCTAAATAATGTATGAAACAGGCAGTCAATCTTTATATAAAACAGGAATTCTTAGCTGAATTCTTTGCTTGATTTTTTTTTAACCACCGTGACACTAGTTTTTAAGATTGTTTCTTAAAAACCACAGAAGTTGACTCTGATAAATTAAAGAAGCTACGTGCAGACTTCTTTCATTCAGTCACATGAAAGCAAAACTACAAAAACCTTTTATTTGTGGCCATAGCAGTTTTGGTAATTATTGTTCTGCAATATGTAGAAAATAAAGTGCAAAGCAAGGAACTATCTGTGTCTTTTAGTAATCATGACCGATTTATTAAGCTATTAGATCACAATTTTATTATTAGAGAGAAGAAAAGAAACGCGGTAAAATACTGTTATGGCTCGTATCTCCTATCCTTAAACTCACCCTTAATAATGTCAAAAATGCCATGAATATGGCAACCCCTTTTTAGACTGTATAGCCTGGGCACAGGCAGCATCAGTAGGATTCAATAAGTTCTTTCTTGCTGAATTCAACTAAAAAAGTTAATTGAGCCGCAAAGGGCAGAAGGTTTTTTTTATTGTAAGTAGGAGACTACGCTGGCAGAAGGAAATTTCCAGATTATGAGATCGACTATTTTTCAATACTATATAGCTATGTTTTAATTTTCAAACCCATATTACTATATTCCTTTCTCTGAATTAAACAGCTGCACTGTAACAATTTTAAAATTCTATTTCCTTTGTGTTACTAATGAAAACTTTTCACTTTCATCACCACCGTTGACTTTAAAAAACTAAAAAGTACTCATAATTTACGTACATATAGTTAATTCATATTAATCTGTCCTAATTTATGATCTATGCCCTGCTGTGCCCATCTTCATGTACCTTTTGCCTGTCAGTTCTGTTTACCAAGTGATATTCAACGGATTTCCTATAATGCAATGAACCTTAACAGGCAGCTTTTAATTGCCTTGCATAGGAAACCACATCACTATTAATTCCACAGTAACAGTATAAAATAAAACTATTGCTTCTCAGACTCTAGAGCAATTAGACCTCTCGGCTATTTGGCTAACTCTGCTTCATGATACCCAGTGCAGTTAATTATATTTTTTGATGTTAATAGTCTCTGTCAGTTTCAAGCATAACTCCTCTTTGATGAATATTTAAATTATATTTGAATAAAAAAATAATCTTGGTTACATTTCATATTCAGCAGTCATCATGGCTTAATAAAGGTCTCCTCAGCAAGGGTTGAGATAAATGGCTATATGAACACATGTATAAAGTCCTAAATCAACTTATCAGATAACATGGTTGTTTTGGCTAAGTATTATAGAGGATATATCAGGGTGGAAGGAATTATTGCAGTATTATTCTATACAAACTAAATTTGGCACAGTAATATGTAAGTAAATCAGAAGTTTTAAATAATTAAGTTCTGAGTGCAACTAAACCAGAACTTATGCTGATAAGACTAGAAAACTGAGAACTATACAAGATCTACAAAAATTCATCCAAAAGAACACAACATTCAACTGAAAGGTGATGAAGGTTCAGCAATGATGTCTCAGTCAAATTCTCAAAAACATTAGTAAATTACCAGGAGCATTAATTACATACCCAAAACATAATAAATTATTAACTGCAGGCTAAAAAGTATGCACACCTAGTAAAGCCCATTTCAGAAATCAGAAAAAGAAACCAACAAAACAAACTAGAATATCACAGGCTGAAGTATTTATTTTATATGATGCTGAAATATATGAGAAAAGGTGTATAATACTTAAGAAGTTATGCATACATATGTATAGTTACTTATATTTATTTATACTCACAAACGGCAAGGAAAGATTAATGAATGTGTATATAGCACTCTGCCACACAAGATATACACTGACTTAAGAAGAATATAATGGTGTTTTTGCCAATAATAAAGGAAAGAAAACAACTTAAATGCAAGATATGAAAACACTAAATAAAATTCCAAGCTACAACTTGGTAAAATAATGAATTCATTTTTTTTAAAGTAAACTAAATCTTAATTTTAAATGTCATTAGTTGGTATCAATGATCTTTTTGTTGTTTTCTTTGTAGCTTGTCCAACGCTGTGATTACAGCAAGGCGTATGAGTGTTATGTGCTTGCACATGTGTAATATAATTTCTTCTGCATAAAATAATAATAGAATGCACCACAAAAAAATGATTAAGTACCACTGACAGGTATTTCACCTAACCTGACTGCTCAGAACCACATAATATAAGGATTTGTATTAAATTTACAAAGTAATACCATGATGAAACAACTGCATTAATAAACTCCATTAATAAACTATCCTCGTTTTAATGAGTAAACCAGACATACTACTTTGTATTAAGAATTAATGATAGCAAATATGCAGAGTACTAGATAAGGTTCTTCCTAGTCATAGGTGTTTTGGGTTTTTTTCCTGAAATAAAGCCAAAGACTACAGTACACTTCATGAATATTCTGCGCTATGTGATTATGACTTGCTCATGAAAATAGGCTACGTGTACTTCTGCTTTTTCATTTGAGCCCTGTGACTAACACATAGAAAACATAACAAAACAAACTGAAAATCAATTGGGCTGGTATTGTGAAAGCTCGGTTTAAAAAAAGAGAATTTTAAGCTTCTGCTCTATCAAAATTCTCACAGGAGTGACTGCTGTACTAAGACCTAGGTCTATTTCAGATAACTAGAAGCCTTCACTTTTAAAGGATGCTTTAAAAAGATAACTAATGTTCATAATCTCATATGGTAAATGTTCTGTGAAGCAGTTGTCAGCAAGCTGAGACAGAAACTGCTGGCATGCCAAAGCAAAAGGACCTGGCATGCGAGATAAGCATCGGTACCACAGCAATTCCAGTAGCCCATCAGCCTGTGCTATCCTATCATCAACACTGCTGTTTCTCTGACACCAAAGAGACAGATACACAAGCTTTTAATGACCAGAAAGTAGAAAAAGGCAATGTATATCTCTTATTCTGAAGACATTTTTCTCTACATATCTTTAGCAAAGGGAGGCAATCTTTGGCTGCAGAAGTAAAAGCGAGGGACAAAACAAGGATAGCAGCAGGGGTCAGCAGAGCCCTTGTCTAAGCCTGGAAGACCCCCGAAGTGAAGTGCACCATTACCACAATCACAGTCATTTGTGAATGTCAGAGGGTAAAATCCTACCCGTGAAAACTGTTCCAAGTCACATTAAGAAGTGCAAATCTGAAGCGTAGCACAGTTTAACCACTGAATCAACCGTGGGCCCCGTCTGAGGATGCTGCTCTTCAGGCACTAAAACACTTCTTTGGGGAAGTCTTGCTAAGGCTTAAATTCAGATCTGCAGTGACCCCCCCGGCAGGTTTTGCTTTCTAACAGAAAAGATACCCTGTACCCTGTATGAGCTTTGCTTTTGGCTAAGACCTTTTCACTTCGATGAATGAGATTAATCAGTTACAGATTTACCCACTATCCATCCATGCCTAGAGTCCAGTGTAAGATTTTCTTTATTCGTTCACATTACAGAACAGACTCAACTGCTTCTCACTTGAAAGGACACTAATATGGTACGACAAAGTTTCTTCTGCAGACCTGACAAGCGGGAACAAGACAGAGAGTTTGAAGTGTGTGTCATCATCAGAGAAGAATTCGTTTTGCTTTCTTTCAAATACATCTCACCCTCATTAAATACAGGATTTTTCATAATTATGTATTTGTTGGATATAATAGGTGGAAAGCAACAAAGAGTTCCATTCTCCCTCTCTCCTGTTGGGAAGGATTAACAAAAAAAGTCTCAGGAGAAGGAACGGATATGTTGCTTCCTTCAGCTTTCCCTCAATCACTCTGTGGGGCAAAAGGCACTTTGCTTACCTTCTGAAGACCCTCCCTTTAAGTGCAGCTGTCTTGCAGAGAGATGATGGATGTAACAGATTAAGATGATTACTGTGTGAGACAAATTCATGGTAACAAAAACCCAAGCATGAATTCTTTGCTGGTGCCATGATGGACATGGTATTGGATGATATATCTGTAGCATGTGACTTCGACAGGACAGGATACAAACAACAGAAAAAAAACCTCATGGCTGAAAAGGATTTATTCCTCCTTTAAATCTTTTACTTCTCTGCAGCAACGTTTTAGAAGGGAAGAGTATTTTAAAAATTACCATTACGCATGTCCATCTATTACAGCCATCATGTTTTTATATTCATGCCTACGTATTATAATGAAGTTTGCTTGGTCTGTGCATATTTAAAAAGCAAAATGATACTGTTTACATATGTTTTGTGAAGATCACATAAAGCTGCAACTACAGTATAAATTGTAGACGAAAGTAGAATTTCATGGCCATTTCAGTGCAGGATTGATATAACTTCCTTTCTGTTGTAAATTAGAACCAAACTGAATATGCTAACCGTGAGATTAAGATTTTCAATGTGGTCTGCAAACTGTAGTTTTAAACAATTTTATTTTTCCTCTTTTTAATGATTGCAACTATGCTCTCTGTATAAGCACACATATCAGAAGTTCTTACTTAAAAACTAGAAGTATTTTAGCCTTTATTAGGAAGGAAACAATGTTTTCTTTCTCAAGTTAACATTAATTTGGCTGTCAACGTTAAATGCTTAAATTTTCTGTCTAAGTAAATGATTCCATAGATTCATAGTTAATAGGCTGTATTTTCTTTAAATACAAAATGTTCTTTTCCTACAAACCCACTCATAGCTGTAACTGTAAATTACTCAAAAAATTAGGTGTACAGATTGGAACAGATCTGACATTTTTTCAATATTGGATTTCTCAAGATTTAAAATTATACTATTCAAAATTGCTATCTGCCACACTATTCAAGTAATTATTTGAATACACAATAAAAAAATATCTAACGGTACTGCACTGGAATCACAAAGATAGTTATGGTGTCTAACCTGCAAAATAATCATCAACTTTTCCTAAACAAGGAGTTTAGGACATTTGAAAAATGATTACTGCTAAAAAAAGCCTTCTTTAAATTCATAAGAGAAAGATCCCAGCATGCAAGAACACATTTTAGCAGCTCATTGTTCCACTATATAATTACATACATAATATGCCTTTGACACATACTCTAAGTGTGTATTAACAACTACTTAGAGTCATCTATTATTATTTTAATCTAATAAAACAGAAATCCAAGTACTAGGTGGTATCTATGTAAACCTTAGAGCCTGTCCTAAAAAAATGTAGGGTTCATCCACCTGCACCTGCAGCCTGCAGAGTTTCGCAGCTTTGAGTTTGGCACAGGCGGAAAAAAAATCCTATAAATGCACAGGCAGTTTTAATTCAAATCCTGTGATCCACCTGGAATCCGCCTAAAACGGAAGTGGACTTCAGACTAGATCGTGAGCAGTTTTATCATGTTAATTTTCAAACCTCTGCTGTGCCTCTAAAGAGCAGCACCAGTTAGCCTTATCAACTTCAAAGTCTTATGACCGTTTCTGGCTCCAACCTCGAAAACGCACTCAGTGAGCGGGCAACTGGAGCTGCTTTGCATCTTCTGCTTCCCTGTTCATTTATTTTCCTTTTAAATGAGGGGGAAACAGAGGAGATTTGTCCCTGCTACAGGACAGCAGAACAGCAAGAAGTCTGAGTATTTTAAGATCTAACAGCTTGCAATGTGGGTCCTCTGCCACTCACTTATACCAGTCCCTCAACAAATATTCTAGAAATAAGCTTATTTCTCTACTCAACTTTAGTACATGGTAGGATCTCTCAAACCTGACTGTATGCAAACGCTGGGGTTAATTATCAGAGAAGTGTGAAAGGGAAGAGGGATTTTCTAAAGGTCTAGTCTCTTTCTTCAAAGCTTTAATTTTGACCGTGCCAGTGTGAAGTTTACACAGAATCTAAATACATCTGAAAGACTTTATTCTAGAATAATTGGGATGTAATTTCAATCAGGGACTAAAAATTTAATAACTACTTTACAAAGGTAAAAGCAAAGCAATGAAGTCATTAGTGTTCTAGTCAGGCTTCCTAGGAAAGCATTAAGTTAAAAGTCTATTGAGAACTGCAGAAAAGAAAGAAAAGGGAGGGAGAAAAGATTAAGCAGCAGCTTGCTCTGAGAAAGAGGAGCTAATGCATCAGTGGACACTGTCGAAGTTTGTGTGCTGTATCTTAAATTCTCTGGAAAGGGAGCAGGGCATGTGATTACATGGCTTTGTGTTCAACTGGAAACATCTTATTTTTCAGTCTTCAGATTTCACAGTATTGATATCATTGGGGTAGTGTTTTCACATTGTAACTGCAGTAAATGTAGCTGCTGTGCAAAAACTGTGGTATAATGTTGAAAATTAATTATAAGTATTTATTAATTGCCATGGAACTACATTTAACTGCAGATCTAAACTGTATAAAGTGGTCAAACACAGTGGTACTAACACTTCTGGCTGAAGTGATAAAAATGTGTTATTAGTCCTTAAAAGTAAAGACTGTAAGATTTTAAGTAGCAAAGTAGAAAGTTTTGCTGCTTTAAAGGTGTGGAAGAAATGTTTTCCCTGTGACCAAATGCTCTCACTGATTGTTTTTTTTTTCTAGTCACTGGAAAAAAGAAAAAGAAAAAAAAAAAAGAAAAAAAAAAGAAAAAAAAAAAAAAAAAGAAAAAAAAAAATAATCTCATAGTCCTTCAGGTGAGATTTTTCTATGCAGCTGCTGCCATCAAAATACAGCTGATATGACACTTTTTGATACCAGATCCAAGACATGCTCTGACTACCAAACAATAGTTTGCCTTAGACATAAAAAGATTATGATCACCAACAGTTATAAACAAATGAGATACAAGAACTTCTAATATTTTGTAAGGAATCTTCAGCATTCTTATATAGCACAAATTGAGCAATTTCGAAAGAAGACTAAACAAGGAAAAAGAGACAGATTTCTACCTAATGACAGTATTCAAGCAAGAAAACTACGAAAGCAAGCTTCCAAATTACTATAAATGCCAGATAAAAATAAAAAGCAAAGTATCAAATTATCTCTGCCATTTGTTCATGGCAAAACAAACAAACAAACAAAACCATCAAACAAACAAAAACAACACAAAACCAACTGACTGAACAAAACAAAGTAACCACAAAAAACTCCCTCCATGCACCGACATTCCAAACCAATGTCATACATATGATAACAACTTCTTTTCAATCCGTTGCAAAAGGGGTGAGAGTAAAAGATTGGGGAAGTTAAAAAATACTCTCTGATATCATAAACTTACAGTTGATTAATTGAAAGATGGGGACTGGAATTGCAGCTTTCCAGTAACAGTTTGATGTCACTTTAAGCAAGATTGTGCCTCTGTATTTGTTTCTGACTACCTTAATCTGTATATTTGCAGTGAACATAAGGAGGACTTTGATCAAAACACAACATGCATTTTACACAACAAGGAAGTCTACAGAGAGGCACTACATTTACAAAAGCAATTGAAGGTAGTTTCAAAGGGAGTTGACAGATTAGAGGATGATGACACTGCTGCTGCAGTCTCAGTGGAAATCTGGCTTGATCTAATTAACAACAAACTAGAACCACAAAAGGATAATTCAAACATGATTTAAAGAAGTTATCTTACATTTTTACTAGCACAGCAATGGAGTCTTTCCCTTAATGATTGATCACAGAACAAGTCACAGGTTGCACACAGAACAAGAATCAGGTCTGATATCCGTAATTTATCTCCAGCATATGAAACTGAAGCCTGAGATCTAGCCCAAACATTTGACTACAGAAGTAGAGAACATCCATGTATTTACATGAAAATGACAAAAAAAAAAAAAAAAAAAAAAAAAAAAAAAAAAAAAAAAAAAAAAATTGTTAAAGAGGCACATTCTGGGCAACAGGAGTGATCTGGGAAACCAAAATGGAAGATTATTTTTTAGATGTGACTTTATGCTACTGAGTGCTACCATTTTCGAACAAAACACAGAAAATGGAGGACAACATGTGTACATGCACCAGAAAGCTCCCACTTCCTTTTTGTTCTGATTTCTCATCCTGAAGAAAATGCACTAGGAGGAAAACTTCCCACCAATCCCAAAATTAGTCAGTCTTGCTGTTTAGGTCAGGAAGAATGAAAATGACTGATTTATGCCAACTTTTCCAAAACTGGCAGTACTAGGTGACTGCTGCCTGTATGCAGCCCACAGCACAGAAATTTCTTTGAATCTTAGTTCTCTTGCACCTTTTGTACTAAATACATTTCTACATCCTTTTCTGACTGATAATCTTTTCTGAATGACAATTGCTGTCACTAAGTCATAATGTAACATGATTATATACATACATGCTTCTGTACACACATGTTCAATGACAGCCATCCTGCATTTAATGATTTTACAGGTGGGATCTATGGCAATTATTTTCTGTATTCATAGGAAATGTGCAACTTTGCCAAAGAACGTAGAAGTTTCTAAAATACGCAGTGGCTATTTGGATATATTTGGTGTGCTGCCTGACGACCTAAAAGATACAGAGACGGGGAATCTCCAAGTAAGTGATTTGTTCCATTCCCTATCTTCCTGCTTTTCAAATTTTGTTCACAGAATTTTTAAAAAAACCTCTCGATTTGCAACTAGTGTCTTTTTAATTCCTCCTAGTATTACTAGATAAAAATACTACCTCAATAGCAAACCGGTAACTACTACTCAGCATTTCCAAAAGTATATACATCTTACTGAGTTACTTTTCTGCTTTAGTATGTATGTATGTATTTTTACCTTTGTGTCATAATTTTGTAGGCATCTGGAAGGAAGCATTCTGTGTTCTCCATCTGGAAAGGGTCAGCATCACAAATCTTGTCATCTGTCCGTCCATAGTTAGCGCTTTCTATCATAATAACATCGCTTCCTGGACACCGGAGGTCAATGGAGTAGCCTTCACAGGACAGCTCCCTCCTAACCAAACCAAATGGTAGAGCTGCTCGGCTGAAACCTGAAAAAAAAAAATTTTTTTTTTTTAAATTGCATTGAGCCTAAAGGATATATTGTATTTGACTGGTCTTCTTCTGTCACACAGGCACCAACTCTCATCACAGTGCCAAAGGAAGTGTAACTAAAAAGAGTTTGACCTGGTACCACATTAAGTGAAGCATCTTTCATGAAACTGTCACATCTCTATACCACTGCTGCTGTATCCTTAATCTGGTATAGGTGAAAATTCCACGTCACTTCTAGCCCTTTCCAGGGTAAAGAATGGCACCTGTCCATACAGTTATACTCCCTGTTCCTGTTCCCACCTCTTTTCTCTCTGATTCTGTCTCCCCTTGTTGGGCACAGCCACACAGGCTATGTCTGAAAGTGGGAAACAGCAGAGCAGGAAGGATTTGCAAATGCTGAAGTGGTGAAAAAAAAAACCAACAAAAC
Organism: Heliangelus exortis; assembly: GCF_036169615.1. Classification (NCBI taxonomy): domain Eukaryota; kingdom Metazoa; phylum Chordata; class Aves; order Apodiformes; family Trochilidae; genus Heliangelus; species Heliangelus exortis. Next base: position 13,589,879 of record NC_092429.1, on the reverse strand, counting down.
AAACCAAAACAATCACCAAAGCTGTACTTTCAACTTCACTAGTCTTTCTTAATTTATATTTTCCCTTCTCCAGGAACACTTGGTTTCTTCTGCTTAGCTATTTTCTGTCCCCAGCACAGACATGTTTGTGCCACCAGATCTAATATACGTGGCTGATGCTTTACCTAGTTGAACCCAAGTGCCCCTTACTCTGCTGCTTACATAAATGAAACCACAGATAGACAAAATTTTGAGCCAAGACAGAAATCACCATTACCGTAAACTACAGATGTGTACTGTATAAAATCTCCTCATCCCTTCCAAAAATACGTATTTCACAGAATTCTAATTTTTAACATCTTCTGCGTGATAAAACTTCTAAAACCAGGTAACTTCTCTAATGAAGCAGTTTGAAATACTTTAGAAACAAAGCAATAGTTACTCATCTGGATGTTCAGTCTGTAAAAGACAATTCTTCAGGGAAAAAAATTGATTACATCAGAAAAAAGTATCTGCATACTACATTATCTTGTACACTAGTACACTAGTGTACTTGTACACTTGTTACTAGTGGATTATTATTTAAAGAGTTAGTTGTTTCTTACAAAATGTGTGCATTTTGGAAGACACGTTGGGTAGCATGGCGGTGTTAAATATCTATGTCTTTACAATAGTAAAATCCTTTCTAAATTTTAGCAGAATTAAATATATTTCTTATTTTTAAAAAAGTCATCCTAGTATAGCACAACAAGGCCATTAATGTTTCAGTGCAGGCTGCTGCAAACAAGTTGTGACAGCAAAGAGAAATAGCTAGTAAGTAGGGGAAGTTGAAGCTCTACAGTGTTTTGAAGGCAAAGAAAAGAAACCTCTCTTTAAAAGGAAAAGAGGCAAGGAAGCAAGGATCTAAAAAGATCAAAACCAACTTGATATAATCCCTTGATAGTAAATTTTTGCATGAACCAAAGGCTGTCACTTTTTCCAATGAATTAATGATCTGTGGATTAAACTCCTACTGTATCAAGATTATTATTTTTAGGACTGTAAATAGGAATTGCTGATAACAATCACTCCAGTGTCAAGAAGTGGCTCCTTGACATCCTGAGCCCATCTTTTCATCTCCCTTTCCTCTACCTGCACACCTCTGCCTTCCCCTTTGCAACAGCATCAGCTTCTGTCCAGTTTGAGCAGTAAACAAATGCAAGGGGCTGGAGTGACTCAAACCTCCCTCTAATGTAGAAGAACCCTCTCTCTCAAAGGGAGAACTCTTTGGTAGAGTGGGATTTCACCCTGGCACAATGAAAATGCAGAGGCCAGAGCACAGCAAGCAGATCTGCCTTTAAATTTTGTGGAACCATATCCTACATGAAACTGGTACCATTACTCTGTCAATATGCTTCAGTATCTGTTAATAAGGGAAGAAGAACATATTGCTGTGCAAACAACCACAATTCCATCTCAATTTTTCTCCTGGCTGTCAGTTTGGCTGCATGTACCATGTACAATAGTAAGGACTTTCACTAGAGGCTTGCTGAAATATCATGAGCTCAAAGCAGGAAAGAACAAAACACGAATCCATCACTTAACACCCTACAGGTTCCTCCCATGCAGCAAATTAATACAATGAAGACAGAAGCTGCTCACAGCTCACTGAGGGCGTGAAATGGGCACAGAGAGGGGTAGGCACAGAGCCCCCACCATGCATGCACACAGCAGCTCCTTTGATTAATTACCATCACGACAGCCGCCTTGGGACCGCATACAATGCCGCTCAGTGACTGCCATTCCTGCACCCTATATTGCCTCCTGTCAAATGTAATGCTGTCCCCATAAAGCATATCCCTCCCAGCTGTTGGCAGTGGTGCCTGTACCTCCTGCACCCAGCAGGCCTTCCCATGACAGGCAGCAGTCCCATGGCCTAGTCCGTGGAGCCCGGCCTCCCTCCCTGCTCCCCACAGGAGCCCTACAAGTGCTGTCACAGGGTTGCGTGGCCCTGCTTTTGGGTTTCCATCAGCAAGGAGGGGAACAACGGCCTCAGGTGCCCAAAGGGGCTTTTTGCAGAAGGACAGAGTGGGGTGGGGCAGGGGTGCATGGGATACAGCCATGGGGTGTCAGTGCCTGCCTGCCATGCAGCATCTGTACGGCAGCAGGACAGATGTAGGGACTGTTACAGGGCCAGGGCTGAGAAAACCACAACGAGGAACCTGTGACAGGCACTAAACTCTTACTGCTGATCCTGATGCACAGCCTGCACTTCTGCTAGGAGGGACCTTCAGTCCAAATACAAGACAGTTTTGTTACACAGATCAGCTCTCTGCAAATCTTATTTCATCATCTATGGCAACTGCCACAAGTACTACCAATGTGTTTTATCCTGAAATTTTTTGCCCTGCAGACATCTGTGAGAAATTCTGCATTAGGACAAACATTAAAAATATTAGAGAAATGTTAGATCACTGCACAGGCAGCAAAGGACGCACCTGAGATTGTAATGCAATGTGTTACATTGCAAGAGCAGCAAGCAATAAAGCAAAACAATGCAGCTTGTGTTAGGTGGGGAAACTGCTCTAAAGAAATCTCCATGTCACAGAAAAAAACCCTAAATAAAATAAATAAATGTAAAGTCCAGTAATAAAGCTGCTGTGATCTTTATTCTGACATTTTATTTGTTATCTTTTCCTATCAACAAAGAAAAAATAAGCATATCAACAAGCAAAATGTAATTCAATCCATCTTGCAACCCTGACAATCGAAGAAAGAACTAGTGGGAGGCCCTGTGAGCAAAAAATCAATATTGCAGCTTTGTGCCGTGCAAATGTGAATACCGCCAAATAGCAGTGCTTAGGGTAAAATGAACTGGTTTGCTCCATTTTCTCCTCTCTGAACAAATGATTTTGAAACGACAGCTTTTTTTGAAGCTATAAAATGTCAAGCAATAGCTCCCTGCGCTTTAGGCAAGCGATTGGAATAAATACCTCTTGGCAACAGGTGCAATGACTTAGGACTGAAATTCATTTACATTCAGGAGATAATTCTTGATAAACAGATGCACTGCCACAGGATGGAAGTTTGAACGACTGGCATCTGAATGCTACTGCCTTGTCCTGCATCATTCCAGACCTTTTTAGATGGAAGTATGTGGTCCTGTCAACAATTGCTGTTGCTACTGGTATCTCTCTATCTCCAAAGCAACTCCTCATGAATATTTTCAATGCTGCATTTTCTGTGTTCAACCTGCTGCTTGCCTGTACCTTGCACAAACCTATTTTATTTGGCTGTCTTCGGGCTGTTGAAATTACCATCCTTCAGTCTTCCTGCTAATTGCTTCAAGGCAAACCCTGCCACGGCTGACACTGCTCCTGCTGTCTGCTGCCTAGGAACGAAAAGTGCTTCCCGACTGTAAAGGCCTTTCTGGTGCCAGGGCTGGAACTTCCAGTACAACCTAAAAATTAACTGAAGTAAGTCTGTATTATCAAACACAGCATATGCTGTCTCTGATTCATTAGCGTTTGCAAATATTAATCTGTGGTGTGTGGTGTGTTTTTTTTTTTAAAAAAAAGGATCAACAATACCTAGTGAGAAAGAGTGTGGTTTCTGTCCTGCTGACTATTTTGATGATAGACAACTTTCCTATCAAATATACATTCCTGCACATTTTTATCTGCTCACAAATTAGCTGAGTGCGGGCTCTTCGTGGAAAGAACAAAATCACCACCACATTTGAATGTTCACCCCTAACAGAGGAAAAATAGTGGAATGTAAACAGGCTAACATCAGTACTCCTCAACATCAGAAGCAAGGAACCTTTGATTAAAACTTAAAGCACACAGAAAGTCAACATGGAAATATGAAATTATTTCAAAGAATGCAGATACTGGAAGAACTGAGAATCCAAAACAAATCTTTGCAGAAATAAATATATGTGTCTCTGTGAGCAAGGAGATACTGCCTCTTGTGTTTTTTGGCTCCAAGAGAAAAGTCTTTTGTAAAGAACCTATCTTTTCAAACAGAATGTTTACAGTTGTCTCTTTCACAATCTCTTTGCATTTACTAAATCATGCAACATGATGAGTCAAGTTCTACACAACAACGTGATGCATCTTGGGCAGCACTTCAATACTATATTCAACAAACGCAAAACCCAACAAAAACCGTGCTGAGAATCCCTTCCTTCTCCCAGTGAAGTGAGAATGTGGATGCACAGAGGGTGCACAGAGACAGCTGAACACACATTGACATCTGAAAATCATGCAAATATTCAACGTGGGCCCTGAAAGCTTTTATAATTCCACAGAAAAAGCCTCAGTATCCTGCAGTTTCTAGAGAATCCTACAAATTCTGTCAACAGACTCTTCTCCCCATCTCTCGGCACTATATGCATTTCACACAGACAAGCATGTTATTTTGTTACACAGCTTTTAAATTATCCAGTCCTAGCCAACAGATCACTATCAACTACTACAAAGATAGCGGCAATTTAAATGACAACTGGGCTTTCTAATTCTGTCTTTGAAGGAAAAAAAGTCATTCTGGCAAGCAAGTCTATTAAAAGATTACATTGGCACACTAAGAGGTTCTGACACTGCACAGAGGTCTGGAGTTCACAGCACTCAGCTCTTCTTTCAGGGAACCCCAGCAGCCAGCACACAGCCAGTCTGTGCTGCAGCCTGGCAAACAAAACCTCACTGTTCAGCTGGGGCAAAACGAGGCTGAAAGCGATCATTTCAAAAATATTCCCCTACAGCTGTATTCCTTGCCATTTTAAGTACGGACTTGTTACTTTCATTTAAGATGCTGGAAGTAGGGGACATCTAGAGAAAATGGATTATTTAGTGAAGGAAATCTACTTAGCTGCAGTACACATTTCTTGTATTTCTTAACTCATTCATACAGTGGGATTAACTCAAAACAAGGTACATGAAAGTATGTTAATTATTTGAACTTTAACAAAGAGGCTCAAAGTCCCTAAGAATGGACCTGACCATTTAAACATGCACATAAATTACACTGAAGCAAGGCACCTTTTTTATTGAATAAATTAGCTGCGAGGGGTGATTTTTAACACTGGTTTCTATACTTCAGTTTCTCAGACATACGGTTTCATATTTTAATTACTTGGCTAAAATTTGGAAGCCTGCCTCTTTCAAAGCAGAAACACGAATTGCTATCCAAAAAGGCTTTTAGAAATATTAAGTAAATAATAATGGCTTTATATTAAAAAATACATATTTTATTAGATTGCTGTTTTATCTCAATAAATTTTAAAATTTGAAAAATCTTTGTCAAATTTTAGTGTTTTTCAAGATGTGGTGTGAGCAGCAGAATTACAACAGTAGGTAATTTTCTGTAATTATATACTTAATATTCAGTGTACACAAACATAAAGCACAGTATGTCTGATTAATGAAATCCAGGACAGAAGCCTGAGTTACACCCTCTGACTCACACCAGGACGAGTCCTGCCTTCCAGGTTCAGTGAACCTTATTAAAATTTTCCTATCTTCATGCAATTCTCAAAAATATCCCTGTGAGGCTCTCTTCAGCAACAAAAGAGTCAGGGCTTACCTGCTTTCTGCACCTTGTTGAGTGATTCAGCAAAAGCTAAGGTGAGCAGCAGCATCTCAGCCTTTTTAAGTAATAGTGTCGATACTTCCTGAGTACAGCTGACAAGGTTCTGATTTAAATTCTCCTGAACAGCTCTCACCCGTCATTCAGAAAGATGAGAATATGTCTCCCCAAGATAGCAAAATTAAGGGGTTTTCTTTTACTGCATTTTTGTTGGGATTTGCATGGTATGTATGTATGTATTTATTTATTGTTTAAATATCAAGAGAGAAAATAGCACTGCATTGGCAGACCCTGCAGACCTAAGTCCTTCAATCACCCAGCACAAGAACAGCCTAGACAGCAGCCATGCATGAATCCCCACATTAGTCCAGCATGTCTCCACCCTATTTTGAAGGAATCACTGCTATGGGAAAAAGAGATAGTTTGGTCTTCATGCCCATTTAATCCTTCACCTCCCTGCTGTGGCTGCCACAAGAGTGCTAATTAATGCTAAACTGTGAAAATGGGCTTCTGCACTTTGAATCCAGCCACACTGAAACTGGATAGAAACCACTAATTCCTTTAATGAAAGTCACCAAACCAGAGCCTAGTTCCTGGCAGCGTTTTAGCAATGCCTACATATGGCAGATGGAAACCATGTGATCTAAACACGAAAGTCTAAATATCTAGTGTAAAAATATGCATGTTGTTCAGTTCTCACTTAGAACCAAATTCTACTTTCATATGCATGCACCTTTCCCATCCCTTTCAGAGGGAGCTGTATGCATGAGACCAAAACTTTGCCCTCTTGATCTAAAATTATCCCAGTTTGAAACACTATTCATCTGTCAATGATATTTCTTTTCTTTTGCCAGCCAGATGTCTGTTCTCAGGCTGCAAGAATCTCCCTCCTTTTTTCCTTCACATCACACACACTTGATCCTTTGCCAGCTCACAGAAAGCACTCTACCCTTTTTCCTTCTTGCTGTTTAATACATTGCATCTTCAAAATTTTCTCAAGGCAAGTAAGTCCTGCAGTCTCTGTAAATCCCTCTCCTGGAGGTTATTTCCAGTTTACCAACTGCGAACTCCCTGAGCACACCACCTGTCAGGAAGGAGAAGCTTCTGAATCAGAAACAACCTCCAAAACAGGGAGGTAAGACACACAAAGGCTGATGTGTCAGAAATGTTATGTCAACAGGATTTCCCGTTGAATTATTTCCTCTGCGCAGGATGCTGGCAGCAGAATAAATATTCTTTTATTTTCTATAAAAATGTATTTTGACAACAACTAACATTCCCAGTTATCTCAATCATTTTTTTATTGGAAACCAGGTACTGAGGAGGGGCAGGGGAAGAGGAAGAGAGGAGGGTATGATTTCTCCCAGCACTTTTCAGAATGAACAGCTGACAAAAGAAATATGCTTTTGTTCTCATCTTTAAGAAGCCCAAAGCCTTGTCACCTCAGAGGCCAATAGAAATCATGCAGAGATGTATCATTCCTTGGGAATATGTGCCTTGGTGAAAGTTCTATCACTCCAGCGGGTGACATATTGGTTGCCAATAATAACCCTTGGTGTGCTGTGTACACTGCCTTCTTAAATGGGCTATACCCTAACTTGTTTAACACAGCAAAACATTTAGTATCACTAAAATGTGGAAACTGGACCCTCATAACTCTGGCTCATTTTAAAGAAAACATTACAAGTGCCAGAGTTTAAAATAGCTAATATGGGTGCCACTGTGAAGAAATTATCACAAATTTATTTTAACATAATGTATGATTGCTACCACCATAATATTTGAGATCATAGCTGCAAAATTACAAAGGGGGAACTTTCTTGTTTACAAAGAGAAATATATATATATATATATATATATATATATATATATACATAAAAATGGAACCAAGCAGCAATGTAAGAGTTTACTCTCTTGCTTCAATAAGATGATGGGGTGGAGTCAATTGTCACTGTATAATTACAGTCAAAAAATTATGTGGTTAATTCTAATAACAGCAAGCCATTTGAAGAGTGCTTGTAAGTATGCAAATAGCAGAGCAATCCCCCTTCTTATTTAATATAGCTTCCAAAATATTTCTGAGGACTCAGGAGCAGAAACAAGAAACAGTAAGGCTCAAGATCCTGCAGATGAACCTGCTACACCAAAATACACATTCATAGTTTTTGAAAACAAGGAGAAGAACAATGTGAGGAATGTACTTTAAGGAAAATGTGCCATCACTTCAAATATTCCCACAAAAAGATATGAGATGCAATCTTGGAAAATGCTTCTCAGAGTGAAAGGCTTTCTTCCTGTCCTTACCTTCTATGAAATATTTGCAGATTTCTAAAAGATTATTATAGAGAGGGATATACCATATATGATTTTTAAAACAAACAAGGTTTGGGCACATTTCAGGACTCATGGAATAGCCCTACATAGATACTTGAGAGCATTCCTGAATAACAAATTGCATGAAGAAAGGAAAACGATCTAATTGCTTATAAATGATTTTAAAAGTTCCAAGGAATGTATGTGGTTCTACCACGTTCCCTTGCCAGCGTTAAGAATGACAACAGAGGTACCACTCCCAGAGTAAATAAAGGAAAGGTGCACCTCTGCTCCCCTGTCACAAACTGCTGTCAAACACCTATTTAGGATCTGCGTATGGCATCACACAGATGCCTTGTGAGAAACATGAAAGGTAACAGAGATGAGATGAAATGACAGGATGGTTAAATTCCACCTGGACGTGAATTCAGGGCATCTGAATTTGGATTCTTGTTTTTAACCTTGGAAATTGTGCCCCCTGCCATTGTCCAAATGTAGATGAAAGAATGCTGTCAGCTTTAGAGAATAAGCTGATGAGTGCTCAAATGAAATAAATGAAAAATCAGGAACCCTGAAATCTCTGAGTACTAAGGTAGAAAGCACACAATTTTCCATAATTATTTGACAGAAGTTCAATAATGAATGCTATTTACATTAGAAAGTAACAAAAGGGATGAATACACATTGTAACACAACACAGAAAGGAAACCTTTGTATTTGCTAATTACTTCTATTTAGAAGCACAAGTGTAATAGCTGAAAGACCTCTTAATACAATCAATAATAATGAAAGATCAGGAAACCTCTGCATCAAACTAGGGAAAAGTCATCATTATGTGCTTGAGTATGAACTCAATATCCAGCAAGACAGTAGTACTGCACCACTACAGATGTAAAAGGAAAAGTTACGTCCCTACTAATTAACACATTTCACACCAAGTCAGTTTTCTTTTTTAAAAAAGTCTTCCCTGTGTATCTAAAACAAGAATTTCAGGTGAGGCAACTGTGAACTGAAAGATTTGATTGCTCCACTTTTTTCCACACTGCCTAAAATTACACTTTGCTACCAAAAGCTCTGTGTTCTCCCGATACATTATTTAGGTGTGCAAGCAGGTGGAGGGCTCCTGATCTAACCACTGGGTCGGGAGAGAGCACCTGGCTGCCCAGGAGTTGGGGTCCCTCAGGGCTGCAACCTCCTTGCTCTCCCTGTGCAGCAAATCCAGCCTTGCCCACCCAAGTGCCAGCCTCTCCTCACACCCATGGGGTCCCTACACTCAACAATCCATTCTCACTGTTGTTTCTTCCACAGCAGTGAGTTTTATTAATCAAGATAATTTCCAGAGTGAGCTCAGAGTGTGATCAAAGTAACAGTTATGGCAGCATAATTGAGGAGGGAGTTGTTAATCTTCTGGGGATACCAAGGAGGGAAGGGAGAAGGTTAGGGGTGTCCAAAGGAGGTAGGAATGAGCAGATGTTAGGGTAACTATTTAAATTAGGCATCCTAACACAATCATTTATAATAGAGGTTTTGGACTCCCTCGAAGGCACTAAAGCTGCATATCCTTCCTATCCTGCTTAGTAAGGAAGCTGCATTTTTTTGGTACAAATAGTGCTTTTAGTAAGTCTGTGCTACCACAAAGTACAGTACCACAAAGTGGTACTTCATGAAACTATTCTCTGCATTTTACTCAATCCCACAGTAATGTTGCAATGCCTCTTCTATCTTCGCCACTGCTGTATTTGAAGTCCACATCCTTGACTGGTTTCAGCAATGCATAGCCCATGTTACTTTTAAATACACAAAGAAAATATTTGAGTTCCAAACCAAAAAAGAATCCTATTTTTCACAGCAATGGTTTACACATGCACAAACTTCTAGAAGACTACAATGGTACTTAATGAATCAAATGCAAAATACAGAAATATTATCTCAACACTGAACGATGTGCTGAGATCCAACACTATACAACTCTTCATAGCAGCAATTTTGTAATATTGTATCTACTTGAAAATAATAGGGAATTCTAGGTAAGCAGAATCTTAATTACCCCAATTAAGTTCTCATCCTCCATCACTAATGTCATTGGGAGCTTTGTCATTAACCTCAATGAGAGTAAGATAGATTCCTTAGAATTTAACCTGGACACTCAATATTCTTGTTCTAATGAAAAATGCATTAATGAGCTTCATTATACTGCTTCATTTTAAAGAAGCATCTTCAGCAGTCAGTTTCCCCCAACAGCCTAATGGGGCAGTGCATTAGTGAGGACATGGCACAGGAGTATTTAGGTCACTGTAAGTCTTTTTATTGCCTCAATAAGTTTCACGTTCAGCTGACCAAGGGAAGAGCAACAGCTACCAGCTCACTTCAGGAACTCCCTTCAGTAAAGATGACAAAACATATACCAACTTTTGAAATTAAAACTGAGGTGGTTACTGAAAGCTGAAAGACTGTATGTAGTGAAATAAACGTAATTAAAACTAAAATTGCTCCCTGTAATTTAGTAATGACACAGTTTTTCTATATAGTCTGCACGGAGGATGCTCAGCTCATTTCAATCACTACCTTTTTTCCAGTCATCTGCTTTGACACATTATGGGAAAGCTAGTGATCTTCTGTGACTTTCCTTTTACTTTATTAAATGCAGTGGACACCTCTGTATAAAAAATATACAACCCAGGAAAGTACTTTTAGAAAAAATGTTCTTTGAAGGACCCAATTTCAGTCTTGATACATAACGACACAGATTTGCCAATGACTTTTGAATAGAAATCTCTATCATATACATTACTGTGTTCAAAATTCTATTCTGAATTACTAAATTTAGATCAGGCCCTGTAGATTACGTCTCAATCAATGCTTTATAGATGTGGAAAATATGTATTTGAAATACATGTGCAGTTTGGCAAACTAACTGTACTTCCCATCTTTAGTCACATTTTAGGAGAGGATTTCTGTTTCAAACAGTTTTCTAACTGGTAGCAGCAAAAAACTAACCCAAGAATCAAAACACACTCTTTGTTTACACAACAGTGGTTGATGTATTGCTAATAAAGCCTTCGAGGAGAAAATAATGTGAATTGCTGAAAGAAGGGAACTGGCACTTGCAGATACTCTTTGATTTTTCCCATAGCTCTGAGGACAATTTAGAAGCACCACTTGTTGCAGTCCCTTGTCTTTAAAAAACTTTGGGGGAGGCTGAGGAGGGTGGAAGGGCTGGTGGTGAGTGCACATGTCTATTATCCCTCCTAGTAAGTGCAGATTAACAAGTCATCACCCAACATAACTTTCATTGAATTTCAGTTAACTGCTGTCGGAGTAACCTGTCTCCAATTCCCAACACTAAATGCTGAGCTTGATTTGTAGATGGTTTAGAGCAACAACAGTTTGAAACAGGTGAAGCTGGTCACAACAACAGTGCAAGGGGTTTCAAATTTGGAAGGGAGGGGGCTTATGGAAATCCCTCTCCCTAATTATCACAGAGAATGAGAATTTGAAGTGGTAAATAATAAATCACAAAGAATCCACAATCCAGTTGTCAAGGAAACTGGTATGCCTCTGTCATAATTGCTGTGAGCCCGATCTTGCCCTTTTGACATCAAGCCTTATCGTGCATTCTGGTCAGAAATTGAGAAAGTAGCTTTTCTATTCCTCTCAGGCAACCCTGGACCTTGCAGTGAGCAGGCTGGAGCAGAGCTGCACCACCGCCCCGTTCAGCCTCAGCCACCTCCCCTCTGCACACAGGAATTAGGCAGTGAGCTCCACCTGGATTGCCTTCATCTTTGATTAGAAATGGGACCTCTTTGATCATAGCATTGGAAGGTCTTAGCAGCTGTGTTTACTTGAAAGGCACTCCTGATTTACTGTTCCTGATATCTTAAGCCTGGTTCTCTTGGTCTGTCCCAAGTCCCAGGAATCTCTAGTTCCCCTGTGCTCCCCCCTGACCACATCCCACTGGGAACAGGTATCAGACATTTATTTTACTGGTGGACACATAAGATGCTTATGAAAGATGAAGTGGCTAAGGGAAGTACAAGACAAAATAAATGCTTTCAAAAGGAAAACAAAATAGATTAAAAACTGACTCCATGCCAAGTCACTTAGCTTACCGCATCATTGTCTTTTTCCTCTGTGATAACAACCTTTTATAAACATATCCAAACCTGTTTTTTCCTTCTGTTTTTTGAGTAATCACACATCACCACAGGACACACACCAAACTTTGAGCACAAGCAATTCCCAGCACTCCAACGCCAGGAAGGCCAAAAGGGGGGAAAAGCTATATTAGTGTCTCTATCTCATCCTTCAAGAAATCCTGAGGCAGGTTTTAGAGGAAATATCTTCAAAGTAAGGAAATAGGAGGAACAACTGGCAAGTACATTATGTTCCCAGCTGAGTTTAAGCAACAGAAAATCCAGAGAGACAGGGAAAGATAATGGGAAGGAAAAAAAAATTTAAATCTCCCTTTATGAACTACAGAGAGAAAGAGACTGAGAGGTTTCTGAAGAACTGCAACTGAATCTTGATTAAAATGCTGTAACTAGTTGAACCTCACTGTTTTACCAATGGATAAATCTTTTTTACTTCCAAATCTCATTCCAAGCCACAACCACCAAAACCAATTTCTTTCACATATTTTTATAAAATAATGTTAGTTAATGTTAGCAAAACATGCTAAAAGTAATGAGACTGATAAATCCTGGTAATTTTAATTCTTTGCTGTATGGCATTCCAATGATATTCTTTTCTGTCAGTGCTTGGAGAAAGCAGAGATTTAACTCAGAATTCAAATTTCAATTGGGAACTCTGAAAACCCATTCTGTAATCCCTTAACTTCATCATGATGTTACATTTGAAAAAAAATTAATTTACAAATTTATTTTTATCTTCTTTTTCTTGTTGTTACTGTTGGCAGTTAAACCAAGCCCAAGCATCTCAAAAAAACATGTGGTGCAACATACTTCTTTTGGGGTAACAATCAGTTATTCCAACATAAGCTAAAGATGCTGGTAAAAACCTTTGTTCAAAAGATCTGTAGACACTCAATGCAGAAGAAGCAACAAATGCTTGATCCTGAATGGACTCAATCAAAACAAAGCAAACACCTCTCCAAATCCAACTCAAATCTGATCCATATTCCTGCTCCTAGGAATCATAACCTAGGTGTTCAGTAGCTAAGAGATGCCAGGCTAATTCATCTTGGACCATTGTTCCAAAACCAGCTCACAGGATTAGAGCACCATAGGATAATTCTGGCTGAAACAGGATCCTGCCTCTTCGTATCTGCTCAAAATATCAAATACGTTTTCCACCTATAAAACCTAAATCATGTCTCAGAAAGGAACACTTATTCCTTTGTAATTTAAAAACTGATGACCCTGTAGTTGTCATTCCAGTTAAAAAGATGCAATTATGGATTACTTACAGCCAACTACAATAATGCATATTAATATTTATCTCTGTATATTCCTCTAAAACTCTATCACCTTAAGGAAAAAAAAACAACAAACCACAAAGGTTTCCAGCAGAAAATATAATACAATAGCAAATGAATGTGCCATCTAGGCATAAACATGTTCATTTGCACAATGTGTATGTAGCATACGTCAGGAGAAAAAAGGCCTTTAGCTGATACACAGATAATTTACTATGGCACACTTTTACCACTACTTTATTCTTATTTGAAAAATTAGTCTGGATTCCTGAGTACCATGACAGCAAACAATTTATTTTTGTCTTTTGCTAAATTTCAGTGATCTTGAAGCTTTAGGGCTAAATATCTCTGAGACAATCTATTTCTGCATCCAAGAATTTCACATTCTTTGAGATTCAAAAAAGTGTCACTGGCTTTCCCAGTGGCACAATATGCTGGAGAACGCATTCAGTGCTACCAAGATCTCAACTGCTCCATCATAATCCACGGTGAAAAAAATTCACCCGTCTTTTCTGTTGGTAGAAGCCATAACAACCTGATATTTCTTCTCTGAGTAGATTTCCAGGTGGTCAATTCGGTTTGTCAATTCTTTTGAATTTTTATATCCTCTGTTTGAGCAATATAAATCCATCATCTTTTGCCTTCACCTTTTTTTTGCCTAGACTCCTGCAATCTTGAACTTCAAACTTATTTGCTACAGCACTGGTCCCTAGACTTCAGCAAAGGTTGCTATTACACAGGGAGTTTTCCCAAAGCATTATTTTTATCTAAAACAAACTCATTGCTCTTATGGTATCAACCCAAGTGGAGGCAGTTTGTCCCACAGCACTGGGAGCCCAGGGTGTGCAGACCCACATGGTGCAGCTGGGACGCTGCCTCCCCTGCTGCTGCAAACTGGGCAAAGGCTGAGGTGTGGGGTAGCTCTGTGGTGACCTGTGCTGACCAGGGATTGATGCCAGGTCTTGGTTCATTAGCTTGGGTGTGGTCCTACAAAACTCTAGATAAACCATTTCTGGACAGTTTTGAGCTGAAAGACAATTTCAGCAGGTGCCTGTGCAGTGTCATGAAGGAATAGCCACAACTCTCTCCTGCAGTAATTACAAGAAATGCCTATTAATTTTAATTGGCCAAAGCTATCTTTTAGGAAAATTGTATCTTCAGGCCTCATCACCTATCTAAATAGCCTCTTTCTGCAGTTACTGTTGCTATTCATCTACTAAGAAATGCAGGCAACACATTCCATATTTCCACACAGAGTACCAGCTATATCAAAGAAGGATGACTGGAAGCAAAACAGAAACAAAGAATTAATGGCACTCAGACACAAACTGGATGTGATGCTCATACAGGCAACCTATCTATAGGCCTCTTTCTGGGAGAGTGGGATGAGACTGAAACCGATCTCTAAACAGCACATCACAGCATTCCCTCTTTGAGAAAATCACACCAATTTTATGTCGAGGAACAAGCTCTGGGTGCAGGGAACTGTTACAGTGGTTCTTTTCTTTCCCAGCTCTCCTTCCTGGTCCCTGATGGAATTAGATGTAGTTCACAATCATTCAAAGCAAAAATGAAAAATTCAACATAAAAACATCCTAGCTGCACAGGACTGATGATTTTAAAGATTACCACTGCTACTTATATGACATTTATAGAGACTTATAAATCATAAATCCATACATTTTTACAGTTCATTTTTACGTAGTTCCTCCCAGCTCCTCCTCATTTTTAAGCATTTCTTCCTAGTCTTTAAATGCAAATGCTGTAATAGCCACAAGTGTATCAGAAGAACCAAGTGTTATCTTCCCCTGATAGCTAATGAGAAGCTAGACAAGGGCTGTCCCACAACCATTCTTCCTCTGCAAAGCAATAAACAAGCTAGTGGGAAAAACACCGGATCTAAATGTGTTCCAGTCTTGAGAGTTTGTTGAACTAGGACAACACAGAACATCATAGTGAAAGCAGTTTTACCAAAACAAAACAAACAAAAACAACCCCCCACAAACAAAAACAAAACAAAACAAATTTAGCACTAATAAAAAGCACCTGACAATTTGAGAAGTCTAAAGCTTAATTAGTTTCGAATATCCATGATTTCTGAAAAGTAACCGACACCACAGAATATTTCAATGAACTTGAATCTGTGGCATCTCTTATTTTTCTGAAAATTTCACATTTTCTCTTCTGGTTGCAAAAGGTTTGAACAAGTGGCCTTTCATGGAGTAATATAGTAGACAAAGAAATGGTACCTTGAGAATTAAAACTACTTTAAAGAGAATCTATTGTGACCACAATTCCTATAACACGGAAAGCTGCTACAGAACATCTTTTCAAGGAAAGAAATACATTCCTTGTGTGATCAAGTATAAAGCCATAAACCATATGAGACTCTATTTATTTCAAATTTCCCATGATGCCATTTACTCCAGCTTTTAACCTTTTATGTGACATTGAGCTATTTTACAATCATAAAATAGCAGAAAAAACGACCTGTTAATTTGAAAGGGACACATTACAACATCTCTCCCCGGCACTATAATATTTTAATTTCTTTTTTCAAGGCAAACCAGTTGGAAAGTGACCATCTGCTAAGTTCTTTAGTACTATTTGAGCAAAGTAATGCACAAAATGTCCTCCTTTCCCAGCAAGAGTAGGATCATTAACTGAAAGGAATTTAGGATGTCATGTGAGTTTAACAGATTGATTCACAACAAAACAAAATCTCCATTTCTATAATTACTGTTAAATATACTGACTACAAGGTGACAATGCAGAACTGGTGCACATTGTGTGAGATCTCAAGCAGTACAAGACATCTGAACCATTTAAAGAAAAAAATTAGTATTATCAAGTTTCCTATGCAAATTGTGTTCTTCTATTTTGAGTGTTAAGCTAAATGCAAGCACACTTTTACAAGTACAGTTCTATTTCTCACTTCAAAATACACAATGTGCTTTGGACACTGGGTAAGTTTTCAATATCACTTAAGGTTTTGAATATTTCAAAACAGTTGATAACGGCAGTAAAAGAGGAAACTCGACAAGTACTTCATGCTGATAAATATAGAACTTTTTGGATGAGTAGAGCTCAATGGAGCCATAATCTTGGCTGGCACCTGTACATGATACTGTAACACATACAGCTAGAACTGCAAGTATGTGAGAATAAATTAAATTAAATTCACATTCATGTTAGCACTTTAAAAGATGTTGTCAGTATAACTTTGTATGCATACAAGCCACTGCACTTTTGAAAGTTTTACCCTAAAAGGTTTAGAATTCAAGCACACGATCTCTAAAGGTTAGGAAATACACTGACCGTATCTTAATCAGCCTTTATTCACATTTTTCACATCTGTACCTTCTCAACATACCTAAATAGAGTGCCAATTAGGTTTAAAATTAAGCACTTGCACTTTAAATTTTTAAATTCTAAAAGAGCTTATTGTATCCTGAACTGTGAAATACAGCAGATGTCAAATGCCATTATCAAGACGTATTCTACAGTTGCCTTAAATCTGCAATATATTTTACTTTAAAAGCCTTTTTCTCTTCTTCTTCTCCCTAGTCCCCCTCTGCCTACCAAAAAAATAATAAAGAAATTCAGGAATTACACTAGTCCCCCTCTTCCCCCCAAAAAAATTATAAACAAATTCAGGAATTACACTAGTAGCAAAACACTTGCCAAGCACAAAACACACTGTAAAACAGATATTTTTGACAGCCATTAATGATGTAGTAGTTATCTTCATTTGTCAAACAAACGTCTAAGCTTTACTGCTTCTCTTATTTTTATTTATAAATTTCATAATGGCAGTACAGCACTTCAAACTGTTTATTTCTCAGGGAATAATGCACCTCAGGGACTGTTAAAAGTCACTCTGCCTTCAGCTTTTATCACCCTATGTGAGGTACAATAAACACTGAGAAATGTGCTGCCTATTCCATGTCTTGTTACAGAGTTCATGTCCATCAATTCTCCTGTCCTTTGAATTTTCTTTCTTCCCCAAACTTTCCATGTTCTCGGCAAGTCTTAACTGATCCACAATGAGTCTGGAGGACTGACTGGTGTTGACTGGGACAGGCACATGTTATGCAATAGCCTCAGCCACAGGGCTCAGACTCACCTACTGCACACTCCATTAAGGCATGGTGAGGGAGCACTGCTCACCTATATGATGGATTTTTGGCCCTTTTTGCTTAAAACCTTCCACTGTTCCATAAGAAATCGACTTTGCTCTTTATCACTCTTGAGTATTCCCAATAAGTACACACTACCAGGCTTAAATTAAGTCAAGCAGATCTTGCTCATAATTTTTTGGCAGGATTCAGAGTACCGTTACAGACGAAAGGTTGTATGTCATTCCTGTAACAGCTTCCTTTCTTTTCAGAAAACTCAGCACTGTTTTGCAATGCACAGAGAGAAGAGAATTCTAGTCAAGCAGTAAACTACAAGAGCTGAGCAGATGAAGTAGTGATCCTCCAAACATGCTTGGATGCCATGTTGGAATTCACAAGTGACATTACCTACAGTTGCCTCAGACTGACTGACTCAGAGGAGAGGGAAAGGCCAGATGAGACTCCAAACTTACTTCACTGTGAAGACAGAATTACGAATTCTTTGTGTGGCTCTGAGTCTCATACATAAAATGAGGCACACATAAATATGTATTTATTTGCTGTTATGCTAATTTTGTTAAAAAAAAGATCAGCAGTTGATCAGCTGAAAAATGTGTGCAATTTTGAAAGGCTTTTGAAAACATACATATCTGACTTGACCTCACGACCATTTCTCCTTCAGGCAAACTAATATTATAACCAGAACAACACGAGAGGATGAACATTGTTGGGGAGTTGCTCTCTGTGCCTGTCATACCCCGTTAATGCAACTTTGATTTGCCTTTGTTCTGACAGTAGCAAACAGCTGCTTGTAAATGAGCCACAGTCCCTGGGCTGCCTCCCATTATTCCACACTTTTGTTTGACAAGGTCACTTGCTGTGGGGATTTTGGGGAGAAAGAGTGTGCAGCCTATAGAATTAGAGTTAAACCACAGGCAACTCAGCTTGAATGCTCTTATTTTTATTTTTTTTTTCATAGCACCAGCAAAGCAAAAATAACAAAGAGAAAATCTTTTGCTCCGTGATCAAGTCAAACTTTTCTTTTTCTCAGTGTTGGTTTCATAATCCTAAAACTATCTTATAAAAGCAAGTCATGTTTCCATAAATCCCCTTTCATTCAAATCTTAACAATTTATATGAAAGATGTATTTAATTACAAAACAGGATTAACAAAACCAGATTAATACTGTTTTGTTCATCCCCTGCTACAATTCATCTGAAGACAATACAGAGCTATAGCTAACAGCAACTCTGATAACCACTGCAAAACCATGAAGAAACAGTCTGAAAGATTTATGCTGTTTTCCACAGGAAATTGATTTGTTTTTGATAGGAACTGAGACAGACTAATCTTCCAGAAAGAAAGGCATTTCATAAGGAAATTACTGCTATGATAGCTGCCCATTTAAGGACAAGCAGACATTTCTTTGACTTGGAAGTTTCATAGTGGTGAATTAAACTGTAAAATCATTATATGAAGACATCAGGATAGTATCTGGTGCTACCAAATAATCCACAAACCTTCATTTTCCATTTTGACCTATGATCTTAAAGACAGTGAAAACAGTCATTAAGGTTAGCCTGTTTCTTTATGAAATCTGTTACATTTGAAACCAAGCACAAACAGGAAGTGGCAAATATTCAAAGGGATGGACTATACTATGGGAGGAGAGTGGCAGTCTGCAACTGCAGATAGATCACAACAGAGTGCTTTCAAAACTTACAAGCCAAGAAGGAAGAGTTGCCAACTTTAAAAATGTCTTTCAGGCTCTTGAAGGAGGGTCACTGAAAACAATGAATGGAAGTAAGTCCAGAAACCTCTCCCATCAGCCAACTGTGCTATTCCAAAGCAACAGTCCCAATTGTCAGATTTTTATCTCATCAGCCCCAAAAACTGACTGAGCTCTTCCTGCTTTTAATCGTTTGCTTCCTAGTTTGTCGGGGTTTTTTGTTTTGGTTTGGTTTTGTTAGGCCACTGGAAGAAATAATGTCTTCATCACAAAGGCCTCCACATCCGCATTAAAAGAAAAAACTTAGACATTTCCGTAATCTTCTATTTAATTTCTAAGTCTCCTGGTGTTCTCAACAGAAAAGTATAGACAACCATCAGAGTTTACACATCTGCCCTGAACAGACTGAAAACCCTGACTGAGCTTGGAAGATTGCATTTACAGCCCCAGGATTGGGACAGGCATCCATCTACTCTCCTCCCTCTTCCAACTAATTCAGCTTAAACCTCACTCTGTCACAAATCCTTCAAAGCCACCTACATGCAGGTGAGGGAAGTCTTCCCAAGTTTCAGCTGGAAGTAGTTTTCTGTGTCAAATGCCAGTTACAAAATACATAGTTAGTGACATACCTGAAATACTCGAACTGAATTACACTTGAATTATCCACTGCTAACAAGTAGGCATCAACAACAAAGTCTAATGATAATTCATAATGACAACACTCACTTTCCAATAAAGCACACTGAAAACATCCTGGTAGTTGACTGCCAGAGTGCAGGTTGTTAGCCTCATTTGTATTCAAAGGCAGGCAAATCACTAAAACGTTTACATCCTTCCATCTTTCTTAGTGCATGTCAACAGCAGGTGGTCTATCGATACTACCTTTGAAATAAGTAGGTGGCTTAAATTGCCTTCAAATTTCAGTAAAAATCCTGAATTATAGAATAGACCTTGAGTCTTAACTTTCCTGTTTTCTTTGTGGGGGCTGTAATACAACATGAATAAGTACAGCACACACTTTGATCGTATTTTAATCTATGTTTAAAAAATAAATTTTACAAATAAACCTAGGCACCTTAATCTTGAATGTTAGCAAAGACAGTTGCAGCCACAACAACCGCAGCAAAGCAAGTTCCTTAAGTTTATTTGCAAAGGCTTGAGTAAAATCTGCAAAAGATTGGGAAAGACTTCTACAATTTTTTTTAAAGCATACATTTTTAGGATTCACAGATGAAGACTGACTCTTGATTCTTCAATGCATGTGTTTAAGTTTCCCTGCTGCTAGCCCACTGGAAACTACTACTCTGAATAGATTATGTTCATTCCACACTTCTAGGGACATATGTCTCCTATTTTTCTTTGTGGCACTGAGACTGTTCCTAAAAGCCAGTTTAAAAACACAAACGTCTGTTGTCAATCAGGACCAATTTCTGACTAAGTGAGAAGAAACACTGCCTAAGACAGGAATCAAGGACATCTCCATGCCCAAAAGAGTACACAGCCAAGCAGTAAGCAACATCACAAATGTGTTTATACAAAACCAGAATAGATTAAAGTAACTAAAACCAGCATTTGGTTGCTTTTCCTCTGTGATGTTTGTTTTCACATTTTGACAACTCCCTCAGAATTTCCGTGAAATTCAGTGTCCGTCAAAATTAATACTTTGATGTCTGACTTCAAACTTCTATAAAGAACAGTGCCTTTTGAAAGCAAATACAGAGGTCAGTAATAACTTCCCAGACTCTACAGATTATGCTAAATTAACTCCCACATTATGGAGAACAGGTGGAGAAAGTGTAATACACTGTCCAGTATCCCTGAAAGACAAAGCTGGGGTCAGTCCCCACAAAGCCATCACAGCCTGAGGGGGTCTGTTTCCTACTCTGTCTGCCTTCAGTTCAGTATTGGTAAAATCTGACAGGAACGATTCACATTTAAAGATTCAAGTAAGGTTTGGTTTCTTTTAAATACACATCATTATTTACATGAATGGCATTTTTTTATGTGAAAAGAGGTTAGGATGCTGAAGGTGCCCCCCATGCTACTATGCATAAGGAAGTATGTACTTCACAAGTTAAAGATTGTTTGAAGACCAGGACAGTCATTAAACTGTATTTACTGTCTAGACAGGAATAGCTCCACCTAACCATTCCCAAAGGTTGTCAGCAATTCTAAAAATTAAGTAGCAGCAGGAAAAGGTTAAGATCAACTTACTAATTAAGTTACATTCACAGAAATCTGGGGAGGGGAAGGGAATGTGAATTTGAATGGCATCCCCCAGTCTTGGAGTACCAATTCTCAAATAGGGGTATTTCTTCATGAGGCAAAACTTGAGGACTAAGCATCTGTGTGCCAGGCTGGTGCCCAGTCACAGGGCTAAAAAAAAAAAAACCCCATCAGTTTGAGACATAAAAGAAAACCCTTGGAATTTATCTCAATTACTGGTAAAGACAGTGCTTTTACTTTACTTCTGCACTGTGAATGCAGTCTGCTGTAAGTACATTCTCTGGTCTTCTTTAGCGTTTGGTGTTGAAAGGTGAATTCAAGATAACTGCCAAACAATGAGGCATGTTCCACGCCTAAGTTATGATGTTAATTGTATGATAAAATCAGAGATTTAGGTCACTTCCACGGTGCTTAGCAAATTCCCAAGGGCACTTGACAGGAAATCAGAACTCCTCTCCGCTGAGCTCCACCGGCAGCAACCGAGATAAAAGAGATCCCTTCTGGTGACAATCATTACTCAGAAATTCCTGAGCAAGTGGTGAGACAGGACTGTCTGAGACAGCCCTCAGACTGCTTGTCCCAGGACAGATTGAAGCTCTTCGGCTCCACAGGTTCATTTAGGTGGAAACCCCGAGTAAAGCTCAGAGAGCTCTTTGGTTTCCATTGCCACACAGTGTTTTTATATGATATGAAATATCACTTGTGCTTGTTTACATTCTGGAGATGAGAAATGTCCTTTGATGCAACACTAATTAAACACTAAAGCAAGGTATAACTACAGGAGCCATAACTGCATTCAGAGCCACTGCCATCCACACCTCTGGAAGACTAATGGATGAATGTAAATCAAACTGTTGAGAACAATTTAAATTGCTGTTTAAATGACATATTTTTATTATTACAGAAAGGATAGCTCAGTGACTGATAATCAAACATATTGATAAGCATAGATTTTTAACAGAATTTGTACTTTTCTTTGTCAATTTGTGGATATATCGACCTCAATGGTATTTCAGTAGAGATTTCTACCTTCCTCTTGCGTTATACCAGAAAAAGTAAACTTTTTTTTTAAAATTAAACAAAGAGCAAATCTTAGTCTTACTTATTTTGGACCTTTTGGGGGAATAAACAGACTAGAATTCAGCTAAACATGCATCTTTTCAAATTTTTTTTATTATTGACATTTAAATTAAATTACCCAACTTGTTTACATTATAAATGGACATTATTAAAACAATCACAGCATTTTCTTGAATGAAAACCTGAACTGGTTTGATTTTTTTTTAAATTTTTTATTTCAATTGCTTTACAGTTTAATTTAATACATTACCTAAATTATCACACCCAAAAATTTAGTGAGAGATAAGAAAAATATTTTTGCACTTTCACTGTTTCTAGAAATCATTATTTTTTAAAAAACCTGTCACAGAAGTGACAGAATAAATGGAGAGATATAGAGAGAGAGGTATATATATACATATATATATATATATATAGATATAGATATAAACAGAATAAATGAAGATTAAAAATAAACTCGAAACCATTTCTGTGCCTGCAGAGGACAGCATTCATGCCTAAGGCAGGTTTAACACCTCCAAGACTTTTCTTCCAGATCTCATGGATGTTTTCATCACTCCCTCTTAAACCATAGAAGAAACAAACCAGTAGTGCTTGGATATTGCTTATTAAATGCAAAGTAAGAAGTGGCTGCAAGGGAACCCCAGTAGCTGTAAGAGGCAGAGCAGCATGCAGGCCTCCCCCTGCCCTTCACCTGCCTGCCCTGAACCCTTCTCTGGCTCTGGGGAATTAATAAACCCAGCTCTTGATTTCTGACATTGCTACTACTAAGCAGACGCTAATTTTTTTTCTTCATTTCTTTCTCCTACTTCCCTGTGGGCAGAAGTTGATAATAAACTCTGTATATGGCACTGGCACTCTTACTGGGGAGAAATAATAAACTCTGTAATTCTACCTCTTCTCTGCCCATCTCTATGGGAGGGTAGATGAATGGTGAGGCCTACATTTTCTCCCCACCTCCCTCAGACAGAAGGTTAATAAACCACTCAGCATTTGCTTTTAGTAGAAATGATATGTGTGGATTAATTAGCATTCCCTAGGTAACACATTAATACCATTGTGAGTTCTCAATACCAAGTTGTTCCAGAGACCCATTATAAAATTGTAACCTAAGGGCAGCTGAGGATTCATTCATTTTAGAACAGAACAAATAGTTCTGGCTGTGGCTACAGCTACAACTTGGCCCAGACCTGAACAGGTAAGACTATTGCCATCAGATCAGAAGCATGACCACAAGCAGAGTGACCTAGTTGAAAGTTTTTACTATCTTTTGAGATCACTGGCACAGGCCTCCATGCTTTAAGACAATTTGTACTTGATAAAAATTGGAGGATATATATGTAATATATATCCATATAGCATCAAGCTATTCTATAACAGCATCTTTCAGGATTTCTTATACCTACCAAGCACATTATTGACCAGAGAGGTAGAGTGGACCCTTTCAGCATGAAGCAAACATTCATCCCATGTCAAGCACAGAAGACAGTCTTGAAGTTTCCAGCTCTTTACATGAGTGCACACACACACAGGAGTATTTTTGTGTAAATGGTGGGAAATGGCAATACCACCAAGAAAAGAACCACTGCCAGCAGGTTTGGCTTTGAAGGATGCTAAATGCAGGAACAAATGTTGACCTAAAGATCTCAGGTGGAAGGAGATGTCTGCAAGTAGTCCTGAATGCTAACTCAGAAAAATTCCAGAAAAACAGTTCCTGTTGGCTAGCAGTAGACAACTCCAGGTCAAAGCACCAGTGGCTTCACGTCCCACTTGGAAGTACTACTACAAGGAGCACAGTGACCTTAAGAATGTGGGACCACACACCTAACATTAAGCAAGACCAACACTGAATGTCTGATCTTCAAAGCTCCCATGCCAATATTGCAAATGTCTAAAGATTACTACTTCCAGGACTAGCAATTACTTACTGAAAATACTGATATTGAAAGAAAAAATGCAAAGGTCATATATATATATATATATATATATATATGCAAAAGAGAAGAGGCCTAAAAATATAGTGAATACAGTATCTCAAACGATCTGTACAGTCATTTTTATATGACTCGATTATATTTCCAGGAAGGCATCGCAGTGTTTCAGAGCAAGGCATCTGCCAAATTAATGAGAGCCCAAGAGTCAAAACAAAAGCTCAAATAAGTACTGAAAAAATCAAAAATCCCCAACTTGTAATTAGACTCTACTGTCTAAAACTGCAGTTGCTTAGGAAGAAATTATATCTTAATTATAACATAAACATTTACAAAAGATGACTTTTTCTTCATCTGGTGCTCATCAGAAACTTTTGCTCAAGTCTCAAAGCAGCAGTGCACAATTTTTGCATCTTCCAGCACAAAAAACCCCAAAGGGGGTGTCACTAGGGATGAGGGGGAAAAAAAAAACCTTGAAGAGCTGGCTCAGTGTAACTAAATACTTCTAATCTAAATTTTAGTCACTTCAACATGTTTGGAAGCGATGCAGGCTGGCTGAGAGCCATCCTCTACCCAACAAGTGTACCTTACCA
This sequence comes from Heliangelus exortis, assembly GCF_036169615.1. Taxonomy (NCBI): domain Eukaryota; kingdom Metazoa; phylum Chordata; class Aves; order Apodiformes; family Trochilidae; genus Heliangelus; species Heliangelus exortis. The sequence continues at coordinate 13,564,910 of NC_092429.1, read as the reverse complement.
GCTGGCATGACACAGACAAGAGCCCCCGACACCTCAGGAGGGAACAGTCGGGAACAGATCTGGTGAATTAATGCAGCACTCCAGGTTGCGTGCCTGGGCAAAACTGTTTGTTCTTCGGCTCCCGTTTCAAAATCAGTCAGTATTTAAACCGCTCGTTCTTCAGCTCAAATTTCAATATCAGTGTTTGTAATTTATTGTTTTACAGTTTGGCAAGATCAAGCACAATTAGCTTGTAAAATACTATACTGCTTTTCTTCAAGGTTGAGGTAGAGTGAGGAAGCACAATATAGCATTGAGTAGCGTGGGCAGCTCTGGGCACACTCAAATTTTATGCCATAGCATGTACTCTGGCAACTGTTGAAGTTGCTATGCAAACCAAGACAAATAAAACTGTGCAGACAACATCAAAGTAACCCTTGCTTGTGTTTGCAAAACCGGGCCAGGCCCACTGAAACACCACGGTGCTGCAGGACTGGAGGGAAAAGGGTACGCAGCAGGGTCTGTGGCAATTCTTATTGCAGATTGCACTGACTTTATTTTTTTTTTAAATAATGTTTTTTCAAGAAGTTTTCTTGGATCCCCACTGACATATCTGAGCAGAGGAAGCTGGATACACCGACTCGTGAGTCATGATTTTAAACAGGGGAGAAGAGGATTTCAGAACCATCCTCTGCTGGGGAACCAGCGGACTGGAGGCCTCCACGCTTTGTGAGAGTTGATGGGGTCAGGGGATGAGGGACTCAGCACACGACTTCTGCAGCTCCACTAAGGCAAAATGTCTATTACTGCATCTATTACTAATGTCTATTACTACAGCTAAGTAATTCCAACACTCGGTATTTGAAGAGATATCAATAAGTGGTTCCTAAGTATTCTTTGATAGACTATACTGTTAGGTGTTTTTAAAAATGTGTGCGTGGGCATTCCAATTATTCCTAAAATAGGGGAATATCTGAATGAGAGAATTATTGTTATTCTACGTTATTTTCCACATGAAATGTCAATTTAGACAGAGGCTATCAATCTTAAGAGAGAATGCTACCTTTAGAAAATTTAGACATGAGTTTTATTTTATACTTTATCATATTTTCTCAGTAAGAACAGACTTCTACAAACAGGATTGCCTCAACTCCCTGCTCCAGACCTAGAGTGAAAATCCACAAGTGCCTGCATGCTGCTGTTTTGCAAGATCTCAGTTTATTTTCTAGCAACTGATACTACTACTCAGAACAATGCATTACCAGATCACCCATTTCAATTGCTTATTAAAGCACGAATCAGGTATCACAAGTCTGTCACAGACATAATGGTGGGGGTGTCTCTTCTGGTCTCTAGACAGCACCACACACATCCCAAAACATCAGTGCTACATTACCCTTTCCACTGCATAAGGTACCTTCTAGCTAATAGCCCAATTCATAACGAGAATGTACGTGAAAAGGAAGTTGAATTCTTGTTTGCATAATGAAGTAGAGATTATAGGATGCATAAGAAGAAATTTTCCCATCAAGCATAAATCAGACATGTTCATTAAAATGGTAAAATACACCTATTATAACTTTTAAAAAATAATTTACAAAATCTTAATTACCATTTTACAAATTAACAACTTCAGGTAAAAATGGATGTGGCTAGATGAAGGGGTCTGACAAATCTAATAGGGTCAAATTGTATGCTGTTGAGAATCCACACGTTAGTTTTTTATTTACAGCTAGCCCCATAACAATGCTTAAAAAATGGCATCTTCTTCTACATATACATTGGATTGAAGGAATTGAAAATTAAGAGGAAAATGTGTTTCTACTTGAAGATAGAACACATTTTATTATTACTGACCTACAATTGTTAAGCCTAAAAATCTATTTTATAGTCATTCCCCAAAGCTTCACTGTACATTAAAGAATATTTGAGTCCAGCCATGTGAGGTGCTGGGCTCTGCTGAGGTTGGACAGAAGGCATTGCCATAAGTTCACCCTGATGTTCTCCCAGAAAACAATGTAACATCTTCATTGCTTCCACAAAGGCGAGGATTTCACAAATAGAGAAAAAAAATAAACTTACATGATTCTGTGATCTGCATTTTCATCCAGCCAAGTGATAATTTGTTGCTTATTCTTACTGCAACCTTTCAAAACAGTTTTTAAAAACTTTTCATTGGATTCTAATTATCTTAACTTCTTTCTCTGAATTTACTTTCAAATAGAAAAGTATCAGTATCCCAGTTACTTCAGTTACTGTGGCTGTAACTGTCTGTATTCCATTTATTTCATGAAAGTGGTAACAGAACCCCTAAAATAGGATAATATGGATGAACTTTTTTTCTGCTTAGGCAGTAAGCAGTCCTAATCATACAGAAGTCTTGTTCTATTCTAATTTTAAATACTATCCACCCCTCATTACTACCACATAAACAACTTGGTTTTGCAAACCTGAATCAAACATTCAAATCTGCTCTGAGACAGATGAACACTGGATACATTTTTCATATGACCAGATGCAAATGTACTAAAAATCTGACTGAGGACACAGTGCTCCTGAGTAATCAAAAAACAATAGCTTGACCTTTTCTGTGCTGTTATCCAATTCACAAATGAAGAGCATTAAAAGAGATTACAGGAAAGCCTTAAAGTACCCAGCACTATACATGTTTATGTTTCTGTTAGCTCTGAACACATAAACAGAGGTAGGAATTAGTGGAGGCACTAAATTCTTGTCAGTTCTAGAGTTCATATGTATATTTTTAAGACTCTCAGGGAAAACAAGAGATATTTACACAAAGTCATAAAACCAAATCTTCATAAAAGAAACCCAGCACTGAGACCTCTGGTCTGAAATCTACCCCATGCAGGAATAAAGCAACTACCATGGCATTTTAATTTTATTATTTTACCTTGTTTTTAAGAAAACAAAAACTTACCAGATCAGATCTGTTAAACTACCTAACAAAGAGGGCATCAGACTACTTAAATGGACACTGAATTCTGTGCTCACGAATAGCTTCACAGAAGCTGGTAGGTTCTACTTTCATGGATAAGCACATCCTAAAGAGATTACAACATCTTAGGCAAAATGCTATTGAGTTACAGTGTGGATTAAATTACAGAATTTGGTAAATGTGTACTATCATATATCAGCACATCCACCAGTTTAGTTCAGGAGATAAATTACTAAAACTATGCAAGAAACTGAATAGCCTCTTATGACAGTTTGATGCATTATTGATTTTTTTTTTTTTCCATTTTTATTTCCAAAACAAATTTCATTTAATTTTCATTCTTTATTTCCCATCAATTGAGGCAATTCAGACTTTTTTGGCTGTTTAATGTCTCTGTGCAGAACACATTTAAGTAACTGAGTGGAAAATTCTGTGATAACCGTGCTTTTTCCTTCTAACTATCGTCAATTATTCTCCCAACCCACTGACAGAGTTACAACCAGCTTAATGTTTATATATGAGCACTGAAGAAAAACATTTACTGGAATTCAGACTCCAGTACTCCAACCTTCCAGGTTACCACTCATCCAAAGCAATCTTTATCCCCTCGATTCAGTTTGCCAGGAAGTTACCTATTTAATTTTTGCCCTTCTGTTTTATCAAATATTTCGTAATACCATTTTTGACTTTTCATTTCTGTTGCTTATAAAGGATACTAAAATGTTCTGTATTAGCTCAGCCAAAAAGCTCATTATTCTTACTTTAGGCAAGCAAAGCGAAGAAGGTAGCTCTTTTAAACACTTGGTCCTGTTAAATCTTAATAACAAAAATATTTCTAGATTATTTGTACACTGCAGGGTAATATGAAGCTAGCCAAACTATAATAATGAAGTATAACCAATTTAAGTATTTACAAAAATATGTCTCTTTATGGGAACTGTTCAAACATAACCCAAGAAAGAAACAACTCTATTCAGCCTCTGGGAACTTTTGCTAGACACATTGTTTTACATTTATATTAGATCATAAAACATAATTGATATTTTCAGAAAAAAATGTTTAAATTAGATGAGGAAAAGCTGCTTCAGCAGTAAGCTCATGCTGGTGGACCAGAATGCAATATTGTCACCTACACAGATGTTTCATGTTTGGAAAAAGCAGAGTGCTTCACAGAACCAGAACTGAACTACTAGAAACAAAGAAACCATCACAATTAGCAGAGTTATTCCTTAGCTGTAAGAATATAAAGTTCAAAGCTTATTTAAGATAGACAAAGGAAATTTGGCAAAATCACAATAATATTTTTTGTCTTATAAGAGAACACATTTCAAAATACATTTTACCAGTCCACGTGGCCTGAGGGGCTACAGTTTCTACACTGATCAGCCCTAATTGTATAATAGCTCAGAAGAATTTGGGATCCCAAGACTTCCTTTTACCTGTAATAAACTATTGTTCAGTTCATTCAATAATGGAATATTCTGCTTGGGTCAATCACAGCAGCTCAGGCAAACAAAAGAAGCCTTTATGCTCCATCTAGACATTGCAAAGTGCTTATTCAATTTCTTCTGCATCAGGGGCGCTGTTTCTTACCTAATATGTATATATTTGCTGAGTGTTATTCAGCCTTTGTTGCTTCTGACCCTCACTTGGCATTTAATTCCCAGTCCACCAGGGTATTCATGCTTGATGGCACTGATGCACACACTGAATGCTTTATTTATTTAATGGTACAGGGAATAAAGCTATAAACTATATTAGACAATATCCTGTTTAAAGATGCCAATGGCTGGTGTCACACCATTACTGATCCACAGTCTACAGTGGTGAATATGTCACTGGAATACAGAGGACAGTATATAGTGATTACAGATCAACTCTGCAATAAGGGAAGAATAAGGTTTCAATTTAAAATCCTATTCAACATTTTTCAGGAATACAGTTGTAGCATGGAAAATCTTATGCATATTTTTATATTATCTATTTCTCAAAGATGCACATTAATCTTCACTGTTAGTGGCAAAGAAGTTTTCCTCCAAATATTGCAGTCCCTAGTAAGAACTGCTGATACTGTAATGAAATTTAAGACATGTCCATATGTAGCTCTGCAGAATTGTTTCAATGCATGGTGCTCTGTGCCTAAAGCAGCACAGAGCTGATTGTAAACAATTCATGCAGGATTTGGGAACCAGTGAAGAAAAATACTGACCTTCTGTCGGTTGAAAAACTTTGTCATTTATAGCAATAGAAGTAATTTCACCTACACTGGTGTGGTATGGTCTTTCTCCTTGTTAAGGTATGATTTACAAACCAGCAAAACTTATGAATGTTTTTCAAATACTCTAAAGGTCTGTTATCTAAAACCAACCAAACAATATTTGACAAAAATATTATGGAAGTGACCGATACAGTTCCAGCTAACTGAAATTTCCCCATTCAAATATACTGACTAGAAGGAAATACTGCACAAATGCTAATAAGCAACAACAGCAAGAGGTATTTTAGAGGAACTTAAATTATGCTGGAAGCCTGGGACCTAAGATACATAACAGCCTATATCATCCGTTGTTTTTAATTATGTCTTTTAAAAAAGCTCCCCTGCTGTGTTTCTGAAATACTAAATGGCCTCCACAGCTACTTGGCATAACTCACTCTAATTCATGATTACAAGATGGCATTTTCAGACTATTCCCTCTTTCCCAGCAACTACTTAAATGAAAAAAAAAAATAGTTTTTGTCTTAACTCCTATTTAAGCCATCCATGCGAAGTATAAAATTTGAAATGCAATAAATGCCAAGTCACAGTACATAACATTTACATTATGTTTCTGCAGAATTTTTATGTAAAATAAATTTTTAAAAGCAAGGCATGCTGATTTTAATTATTTTTTTCTAGGAAAAAAAATTGGATCGTAAAAGTTTTACTTTTAAGAGGGATAGTGTGAACTGAATACAGTCTGGGTTTTTTCCTCTTCTGTACAGGATATGGAATTTTAAGATTACAACCACATATATTAAAGGTAAAATGTTCTGCTCATTACAGTAGACACAGCATTTCCTAACTGCACTTCTACCTTCAAATGCTAAAAGCTGATACATGTATTTACCCTCTAAGCTGTAACTTTAACGAGATAGTTTTAAGCAACAAAATAACTTCTAAGAAATTTATTTCCTTAATAACAAGGAGGGTAATCAGACTCTGGAACAGACTGCCCAGAGATGCCCCTTCCCTGGAGGGGTTCAAGGCCAGGTTTGATGAGGCTTTGAGCAACTTTGTCCAGGTGAGAAGAGTCCCTGCCTCTGCCAGGAAAGTTTGAGTAGATGATCTCTCAGATCCCTTCCAACCTAAGCCATTATATGATTCTATTATTAAGGTTCAAAGAAGACACATGGGAAGACAGACTTTAAGGAAAAGACTGAATCACTTTGTTTGACCTGTCTTCTGCAGGATTAGTGCCAAAAACACTGCCAGCCTTTTTTCTTTCTTTACTCTCATTTCTAAATTACTACCAATTCTTTTTTAAGGAACACTGCTATTAAGGACTGTATCATTTGCACAGCAGAACTACCATTGCTATTGCCCTGAGAAAAGAAGAGCCAAGTAATGGAAAGGAAGGGAATAACTGAATGCTCCGGGTCAAGAGAACAAAGCTTTAAACAAAGACAGTATACAGGGTATTCATGAATTTACAACTAGTCAAAATGTGCCAAGGTCTGTGTTACCTCTCTGCAAGCTCTTTTGTGCTGAGTGTGAGCTAAAGCCAAGCTAACCCCAAAAGAAGCAGTATCTGATTTTCTGGACAGTTTCTCTGATAGGATGTAGCTTGGGCTGTGTTTATCTGGAATAACGCTTGACAGCTGCATCCCCCAAGCACATGCTAAGATACAATGTCCCAAGATGGGTGAAGGATGTATAACAAAATGAAACTTAAAGTGAGACAGCCAGTCAGACTAAATCCCTGTTTCATCGAGTCCTTTTCTTGACTGAAAGACACAAAAACTGTCTCTTGGTGACTTACAGAGAAACCACCAGCTCTTTGGGGGTGAATATAGTGTAATTCTTTGCTGGTTTTTTTTTTTTTTTTTTAGCATTGATTTCGAAGAGCACATTAGAAAGAAGGATGACAGAATCAATAGAATTTAAGATGCTCTTGTAATCTGGGTTTAACATCATAGTAACACCTCTAATCAAAGACAGAGAACCCTTTGTGGCATTTTGACATCTACATCTATCATGTGGATATGGCTTTTATTGAGCTGAATTAACAACTTTAGTCAAATAATTAAAATCTAGCTGCCCAAAATGTCAGAGTAAAAGTAGCTTAACACTTCATCATTCTTGTAAAAGTGCAATTTTAATCTGTGCATTATGCCAGCTGTTATGTAGGTTTACAACAAAAGTAATCAAGCAGTAGAACCCCAGAAAACTTGCAAAACAGCAAAAGAAATAACAGTAGCCTGCCACATGTTGAAATTAGCACCAATTTTATTCCATGGAAATTAAACCTACCTATAAAAACTGACAATACCTCAAAACTATATGCAAGGGAAGACTTGTAACATCAAATCCAACCTGGGTTCTATATTTCTCCTTAAGTAAAAAGGGTAATAGAAATCTCTAATTTCCTCCCAAAAGTGGGAGTAAAAAATATTATGGGTTCTATCTTTCAACTTGTCCTCTAATATCCTGTTACATGGAAAAATCCAACTCTCCAACTACAAACTGAGTTTAAAAAGACCAACACTGTCTTTTCAAATGGCATGAAAAAGCATCACCACGAGAAGAAAAAAAAAAAAAAAAAAAAAAAAAAAGTTTGGCTTTCATCTTTGCTGCTCCTCCCTTGTTTCAGCTAGGTGTTTTGTGGTGTGGTTTGTTTTTTCATTGCAAGTGGGTCACCCATGCTGCATAACTGATCTGGGTTCAGACCATATTTCTGCAGGGAGGGGCAAACTATAGTTGGGAACAGGTCCCAGGGGTGTGGTGAATGGTAAGATGCTTTTTTAAGTGGTCACACTGGCATATTTTAATTGCAAATCAGCATAATCTCAGTTTTCTGTTGCTCTCGGTAGTTGAAGGATTTGTTAATTTAATTAATAATAATTGAAATACAGACAAGGCAACAAGTATTGATAATTGTCCATGACAGAGATTCCTTTGCCTTCCCCTTCTATTATTGCTACTGGTGTACAAGACCATTTACACTATAAAATATGACCTTTTCAAAATGAAGGAGTAAGTGTGAGACAGTGGAGGGAAAGGAGATGAAAGATGATTCTGGTGCCACAGTCATTTTATGTTAAAGACTCTGCTTATATGTGTAATTCATACCGCTGAAGTCAGAATAATTTGAGAGCTGAGTTTTCAACAGTCTGTATAAATGGTGTGTTTTGTTTCAGCAAATGTCATCTTCCCTGAAATGCTGTTAATGTGCATACAATTATGTCAAAATGAAAATCCCAGTTTTTAAAAAACTTCAGTACCCTAATTTTAAAAACAATCTATACTGCAACAACTATTTCCTTTTACTACCTTGATGCCAGTTATTTTGAATTATATTGATAAAATATCTTTGCTTCAGCCAGGTTCTGCCCTTACTGTGTTATCAATGTTAATGAGAAAACCACACTTTCCATACAGGTAAGCAAACCAAAACAAAACCAAACAAACAATTCAGTCATGTCTTTTTTTTTTTTTTTTTTTTTTTTTCTTTTTTTCCACTTCTGATTTTAAATAGAGTGGGGATATTTCAAATTATGAGACTTGCACCAGAGCAGTAGAGATCCTACAACAAAACACTTCTAAAGGGCTAAGCTCTGTCCCCAGATGCAGAGCTCAGCTGCTTATTTATTTCAGTGAGAGTCAAAAACAGGCAAAGACAACAAAAAAAAAATAATAAGCACCTGGGGAAGACATTAAGTAAGAAGAAAAAAAAATCTAATCTAATACTTCTAGTTGTTGTGGGAAGGTGCTGACACACTTCTCACCTCTGCAAAGAGTAATGAAACAACTTAATTCTTTCATATTTTGACAATGCTAGCTATGCCTAGAGACTGCAGTTAAAACTTCTGGCAAGAGATTTTCATTCCTGCGACTCAGATCCAAGTTCCAACAAGCACCTGGGCTGACAGATCTGAGATAACTCACAGATCAAGTTTCTAGGTTAAATTAATACATCCCTCTACTACTCACTTTAGGCTGAGTAAGGTGAACTGAATTACATTAGGAAAATCTGGAAAGTGCTGTTAGAATTGGCAAGGATAAAAGGGAAGGATGGTGGGAGGCAGAGACTACCAGCTGAACACATCTGCAGCCTCAACTCTAAGCCTTTCTAGAAAGCCACACACCTAATGGATGAAGGGGAAAAACAGATACAAGAACAGGCACTAAAGAATGCTCTCAAGAATGCTCTCTTATTCGGACTGGCCACTAAATCAACATTAACTTCAATGACTTGATGCTTCTGGGAGATTAAGAATTGCCCCGAAGGGAAACACTGCAAAAGAAAAGGATCAACAAGAAGTCAGTTCTAAAAACTTTTTTTTTCAATTGCAGACAAGCCAGAAATAGAAGGAAAAAAAAAAAAAAACCCCCAAAAAAAAAAACAAAAAAAACACACCCCAAAAAAAAAAAGAAAAAGGAAAAAAAAAAAAAAAAAGAGCTGAAAGGAACATTAGAAATAAAATGCAACTCCTGCAGACGATAAGGACTTGAGAGGGCTCAGATCTCGCAGGAGATGTCTAACAACCCAGTTCAGAGACACGCATGATACATGTTGCCATTTCTACCCCCTTATGGCATCAACAAATCTATCTAGCTAAAATACAGAAAATAAACATTGCAGACAAATATTCTAGTTGTAGTGCTAAATCAGTTGGTTTTACTCTTTGCTTAGAAGTTCGCTATATTCGTATGGCTAAATAGTTTTGTGGTTTTGTGTTTTATTTGTTTGGTTTTGGTTTTTTTTTTTTGCATCAACCCCACTCAAGTATATAACTGTCAAGAAACCTGGACTGGGTGACCACCAACTTTTCTATCTGTGTCACCTCCTAAATATTAAACGACTCACAAAAACTAGCTAGAAAATCTGTGGAATATTTTGTTTTCATTAGTGTTTTATTTGAGAAACTGCATATTGGTCATTACAAATGTCTCCAGCACACAATTCTTTGGGCAGAGAGTTTGCAGCTTTGCCTGCTTAAGTATTTCTTCCTCCCCACATGAACATCTTGAGGCCTTGTTGCCACCTGCCTCTCACCAAACCGGACACCTTGCTGCCTGCAGGGCAGCACCAGAGAGCATCTTCCTCCTGCCCCACACTCTCTGTACCACTCACCAGGCTGATGTTAGCAACTCAGCAGGAAATACATCCCACTGCTGCCCGTTCCGTGTCCTGGACACTGCCTGTACCTTCTAGGTAGATAAACATTTCTAAAAATTGGGAAGAGTTAAAGGATTCCATTCTTGATTACAAAATCGGGAAGGGTTAAGACATAAATGCAAAAATGCAAAAGCAAAATTGTAGAGCTTGCTTCCCAAGCAAACCCTTCTCAGCTCTTGCAGTGTCCTGGCAGGTTTTTGAGCTCCTCCTCTACCCACAGAGGGCTTTGCAGAGTTACTCGCAGCTACATTTCCTCTGTTCCTTTGTTAAAGATGGAGTCCCCCCAGGGCTGCTCATGGCACTTGCTCAGGGCTACCTTCCTCTCCCTTCCATCGAAGTAGATAATCTCAACCTCCTATCTGCCTTTCACAATTTCCAGCACTAATCATATCAAATACGTCTGTGGAAATTTGTATTTTCCCCTCCTGCTTTTAAAGCTATGCAAATAGTGAGGACACCACTCTCCTTTAACTAGTCAATCAGGTTTCATTCAAATGAAATTCAAGATTTACCATAATGCACAACTCCAAATTATAAATCCCATGTATTTAGTATTCAGCATATACACAGCTTACTTATTACCTAATGACTCTTTTTAGTGTTTTAAGGACATCACATGAACATGTAAATAATACAGCTAGCACCTTTTCTAAATTATTATCCATTACTATTCTGCATCAGTCACTGCAAATTGCAGTTCCCTCCTGCAAAAACACCAAACATAAAAAAGTCTGTATTTCTGGTACTGTTGTAATGTCCAGTTTCTTTTTTCAGATTTGGATCCATTAAACTCCAATAACAGAATATATGTTGTAATAAGAAGGGAAAGAATACAGTCCATGTTTCTTAAAATAACGGCAACATTTTATTTTTGCATTGTCTTAAATATTTCCTACATATCCTAAAGGAATCTTCTGAACGAATCTGGTCTCTTCTGCATGGTAGAGGGCAAACTGTACATTAAAAAATGCCTTGCCTTGGCACCAACGGCTTGCTATACGAATAATCAAATCATAAAGATACTTGAGAATACTCAAGATACTTAGAAACAGAATTGAACTGCACAAAAATGTGTTTCAACACTTTTTGGTTGTTAACATAACAAAGGAGATTACAGGCTGGCCACAGGAAATACCAGTATGATGAACACAATGGAAAGTTTATTCCTACAGCTCAGCCTCTATTTCCCTACTCATATTCTTCAAACCTCTATCTCCCCATATATATATATATTCTTCAAAATATTATGTGAACATAATGGTATAAAGCTGATACAAAAAAACCAACTCATAGCAGCAAAAAAGGGGAAAGCAAATATTATCTTCCATATAGCAATTATATTGTAGTTATAATACTAACAGCATAATACTAACAATACAGTAATTTTTAATTACAGTATATAGGAATTGAATTTACTTGACATGATACAATGAAATCTTGTTTGAACTTTTCATCACTTGAAGAATTACTGTTTAACGTAGTGTCATAAACATTACTGATACATCATTTAATTTTTGCAAGATAAAATATTTCATTATGAATATTTCCCATTTGTTTCACTTAGGCACACTTTTATTCTATGATGAGCTTTCAAAAGGAGTGAAAAATGGTTTTGTGAATGTAGAAGTTTTCTCTGAATTCTGTTTGTTTCTTCATGATCAAACCCAGCTGAGCTCATAAATCTCACAGTAAAACTTACCAAAAAAGCTACAACAAACATCAGAAGGACAAGAAATGGCTGATGTGACTCTCTGCTCAGGCTATTGCAGGGTGAACAGATCAGCTTTGCAGATGTCTATTCATGCCTGGACTGGAGAAGCCATTGTAATGAAATTCAGAGTTGAAAGGTCTGGAGCCTTACCTGGCCTGGAGGTATTCTCTGAAAATCCTGTTTTTCCTGGTCTGGGAGTCTAAAGAAGTGACCCCTTGAATAAGGTAAAGGAGTTCTTCAGAGGACTGAAAGCATTCCTAGGTGTGAGATTTGCCCATTTCCCTGTGATTAATGCACGCCAGCAGAAATGGATTCTGGAAAAAGCCACTGTCACAGTCTCCCATGACTACACTTTCAGCACCTAAAATGCATCCAGCACCTAACAGCATCCATAAGTACCCTTTCATAACACCTAGAACCTACAGTGTGCACCTACAATGAAGTGGCTGCCTCCATCTCTAAGCACACAATTTGAAAATATCTTGCTCTTGGGACAGAAAACTGAAGCTTTGTAGAAAACTAGGGCATCAATGGGAGATCAAGGAACCAGTTTCAGAGTTAATTTGATCATAAAACTGCACTGCCACAGAGGGGTGTAGCCCTCCATGTTCCCCACCAGCCCCCAGCCCCCCCCTGCCACCCCTCTGGGCTGGGACATGATCCAACCTGAGCCCTGGCTCCTGTCAGCATGGGGCTTCAGGGGATGAGGGGGCCCAGCAGTCAGGGCTGGGCTGGGCTGGGGGAGAATCAGCACCCCCAGCTCAGCAGCAGGGCAAACCCCTACCAGGCCCATATTCACTGAGAAACAGGGACCCCTATTTTATGTTCCCAGAGCACACGGAACAAACTGACCAGCACTGCTCTTGTATTTCAAGTAACCTCCAGTTTTCAGGAGTTAGCTGGAATATTCTACCTCCAAAATCAGATTAAGATTTAAAATTAGAGTTAATTGATTGAAAAAATTCTTTGAGAAGTTAATTGTTCTCTGAGCTTGCTGAATTGCTGCCTACGAACTCAGAGACAGAAAACAATACAGATTAAGCACATGGAGAAAGTTTAAATTAATTTTAGGGAGCTGGATCCAATTATCATGAATATTTATTTTACTTTAGATTGGCACTAGCAGAAACATGCATTGCCAATAGTTTAGATATGCAAAGAGAAGAGAAAGATTAAATCCATTACATCAAAACCCACACATTGATTTTTAAGGCCATCTGATCTGCATAGAGTAACTGCATGCTCAGTTATCATTCCAGATACATTCCTTCAGGACTACAGATTCAGGATAGTTTCCCTTCTCTAAGATGCAAAAAGATATGTATATATTTATAACTACCCTTTTGGTACCTGCTGAGTTTTTAGTCAAAACTGTTCATCTATGAATATATATTTTATGCAACTGATGCCAGAGGAAATTACTTGACTGTAAGGGAATTTATTTTTAAAATAGTGTTCCCTTAGCATTCTTAGTTTCAGAGGAAAGGACCTCTGAATGCTCACCAGGGTTCTCACCCTCACCAGGTGTTCACTCCTCTTTTATTTTAGGACAAGTAAGTTGACCTTTCATTCTATGATTTATTAACTTATAAAATGAAGAAATGCTAATGTAACAGCACTAAGAAGTTAACCACTCCTGAACTGTTCCAATGACAACATGCACTGGAGAGCACTCTCTGCACACCTTCCCAAGCTTTCAAGCTTTTTATTTTTCAAGTTTTCTTTTTTTTTATCTGATCAGGAACTTTACTTAGAAACAGCTTACTAAAATAAGGCTAGGCTGTAGCAGGGAGAAGATAAAACTCAATGGATGCACAAAGCTGTTCTCTTCTACTATCACAGTTAGGTTTTCTCCTCCAGAAACACATGCAGAAGGCAGGGAAACAGGGAAGAGGAAGATACCAGCTAAAGGGCTGTTGCTGGTTCAGGGTGAGCCCTAAAGGGCATGTTTCTGAGCTGGAAGTGTCTATGCCATTCAGATAACCTGCTCAGCTGGCCTGGTGTGGTCAGGCCCCTGGCACAGCTGACCTTATCCTGCAGCTACCTGCCTCTCCTGAGCCCCCAAACACTCCTCAGAGGTGAGCCCCAGGACCAGCACAAGAGTAGCAGGGGAATAACACAGACAAAGCTACAACGAAAGGAAAAAATTATTAATTCAGCATAATCTGTGCATGAGGCAAAGGTGACTTAAGTTTGATTAGTCTTCCTAATCTAAACAAAGGCAGAGAGGCACTTGTCCGTTTATGTGGGAGAGCTCCTCAGTTCAGGGACCATTCTTACTGAGTACTATGGTTTTCAAGGTACTTAAAGCACCTTATTTTTCCTGCTTGAAATGGAAGTTAGGCACCTAACTCATTCAGAAATCTACCCATAATTGCCAGCAGTGCCTCATGTATTAACTGGAGTTATTACCCAGATCAGTTTTACTCCTACTCAAAGTGATAACATAATGGCATTTTTTTCTAGTTGTTGAAACACAACCTCCTTGTTTTCTTGCCATAATATTGCAAACCAAGTAGGTAACAAAAAAAAAAAAAAAAAAAAGGTCCCTATTTTAAAACATAAATTATCAATTAGCAACATATGCTCAACTACATCAAGAGATAGCAGGAGTCATTTTCCAGCTAGTTTAAAAAATCTTGTTGATTTGCTAGATTCTGTAATTATTAACTGGGTACTAAAATATTTATTAACTCTTCTCAACTGGTTTTAAAGAGTGCATCATTAGTAATTAAATTTTCTTCATCAGTACTTTAATCTGTGGTCTGAGTTTTTCTATTTAAAAGAAAGGTATCGTCATCCATCAGGTTTGTTGTGGGGTTTTTTTGCTTTGAGCTGTTTTATGGGGGTTTTTTGTTTGTTTTTGTTGTTTGCTTTTTGATTTTTTTCCTAATTAACAGGTTGCCATATAACAGCTCCTGCATGTTAGTAAATATTAACTTGCCAGAGAGTCAGATAGAAAAAAAAAAAAAAAAAAAAAAAAAAGAAGCGTGAAGGTGCAACTACTAATAAATTTGTCTTGGCCAAACATGTAAAATTGAGATGCTCAAGTGAATGTAATTTATTTTGGACTGTATAAAATGCCTGAGAATGAAAACTGTAACTCTTATGAGAAGGATGGAAAAATGCAAGAAGAATCCTAAAGAAACAGATGTATCACTTACTGATATTAAGGAATGTATCTATTCTATAAACAGCATTACAGAAACCTAAAAGGGCAACTGGATGACATCAACACTTCTGAAGAGTTTTTTTTTATTCATTTTAATAAATATCAGGTAAAGGGAGGCTTAATTTAGCTGTCTGAATTACTGTATTAGGAATTAAAAGGCTCCTTTTACTATTCCATACTCAAACCACAGTCATATTAAGCATAAGACTGTAATATGAATTCTTAAAGAATGAGAAAATATTATCAGTTCTGCAAGTGATTAAGCCTAGCCCAAAAAAGAACATGTAAGGCAAATGCTTTGGAAAGCCTGCCTTTTTGTATAAATGACAGATCAAAGGGGTATTAGTAAAATTATATAATCCTGTTAAACTGGATCCTGGCAAAGGCTTACTGAAAGGCAATTTAAACTCTACCACTTCCTTAAACCACCACATTCTATTTATTTTAACTTGCAGGTCCTTGCAAAACTCTTGCTGGCATGTATGTACTTTCCTTCCTGCTGAAATCACAAGGCAGGACAATCAGGTTTGTTATCAAAAAAAAACCCCAAAAACCAATGTAACAAACACATGCACACATTTTTTTGGGGCTGAGGAATAGCTGCCTTCTGCTTTGCACACTGACAAATTTCATAAAGACAGAAAAAAAAATTTCTCAAATTTGTCTTCTGTTCTTCACTGAAGACTTAAAAAAAACCTGAAACCCATCACAGATGGATTGAAGATTTCTTCCATGTTCTGCACACTGTATTGTCACCACAGGACCACCTGCAATCCTGCACTGTCCAAATAGGTGTTCTCAAAAACACCTGGGTAAGCTGTTTGGACAAGGACTATGTGCTAAAGAGGTAATTAGCAAATGAAACTATTCCTCCTTCAACATTAAGTGCAGAGCTGCAGAAGCAAGCTGGCACCTGGTAAAGGGAAATGCTAGATGTGATCATTTCAATTTACACATTCAGCACTACATCCCATATGCTTGTCAATGTGAAAGTGTCAGTGATAACAGAGATACCCTAAGAAAATGCTCTGTTGAAATGCTGACATGAAGTTTTTATCTATGAAGCAGACCCTTTCCTCTGGACCATCTGTAACTTCTTCCTTTTCTCGGGGAGCATGTGTTGGCTATAAACTCTTTTCATTAAAATAATTAAAAATTAAGTTTGACTTTAAAGAGAAAATTATAAGGCCTTAAACATCCATAAACCAAGTTTATATACCCAAGTATCAGTCATATAAACACCCTACTTGCTCAGCAAGAAGAAAAAAATCTGCTGAGCAGGGAAAGTTTACTACAATTAGATATAGCAAAAAAAATTTAACTGTGCTGCAAAATTTAAGTATCTGGCACTATGACTTGTATCACTATATAATAAAGCTAACATAACCAGCAAAGTATGACTGCTTTTGTCTCCTGACTCATGACAGATTTTTCCATGCCTACATTCTGTGCAAATCTTAATCTCACAGGTGTTTTTCCAAAACATTTTCCAGTGATTTCATAACCAGAAATTCTTTAAGTACAACAAAAGTAGGAAGCCTCCTTTTGTGTGAGAAGTGACAAATTTGCTGAATTAGGTGACTGACTAAGGCTAAGGAAGACAATGCAGAGGAGATGAATGATTTCCTCTATACAGCTGAGGTTTGCAAGGGGCGAAGATCATCCAAAGATGATGATGAAGATGATGTATGGAGAGAAACAGGATGATACAGTTTACAAAGCAACAGTATTATTCAGTATAATCCTCAAATGATCTGGAAATGAGAGGAGATGTAGAAATCTGCTTTACTGCAGTAAAGTAAGTAAAAGACAAAGAGATTAATGACTGCAGCATTGTACTCCAAAACCTAACAATAGAACCTAGGATATTTTAAAAGTATTTAATTAAGCAATGACTCAGGATATACATCTACCGGGCCTCAATGACTCTGGATTAATAAATTTCCACTGTAAGAAGGCTACTCTGTGCATCTTAGTATTTTGGAACCTTCTTCTGAAGCTTCTGGTACTGACTACCAAGGAGAGAAAAATCTCAACTAGAGGGACCAAGATAGAATGAGGCAATTTACAGTTCCTGTAAAAGTGCACACAATATTAAAAACTCTAAAAAGCACCTTTGAAAGGACTAGTTTATCTGGGAAACGGGTACTCTGGAAAAATCTTGCTCTTCTCTTCAGGACAAAGATCAGATGTAACTCCAACATATATCTAACCACATCCTTATAAAGCCACAAAAACCATCTTTGCACTTTCAAACACTTGCAGACAATTTGGAATACCCTTCACCATCTTTGTAATTAAATCCTGGAGATTCAGGCTCTAGATACTCTGAATTTAGATGACAGGGTCTCACAAAGTAGCATTACTCATATTGAGAGTCAAACTGGTACTAGATTATACCAAAGAATGACACATTTTAGACCGTTTTCACTCCTAGAAATAAAATGTCTATTCACCTGGCACACTGCTTTCCCAAGGTCCAGTAGACGCTGTTTCTTTTTATCTACTTTTTATCTACTTGAGGTAGATAACCTTAGAATGCCACTGTGGTCTAAACCTCTCCTACTTGTCCAATGCTCAGGTGACATGGTTTAGGGGGATCGCTGGGGGGGGGGGGGGGGGGGAAGTATCTTCTTAAAAGAAAAATTGTCTCCTGCCAGTCCTGCCCCCCACAGCACCACAAGGGTGCCAGAACCACACAAGCGAGCTGGTAAGAGTGAAAGAGCAGGACTCAACACTGCTCACCATCAGATGAAAAGACTGTAGCTCAGTGTTATCTGGCTCACCCCACTGATGTGCACATTCTCAGCTCAGCCAAGCCCAACCTCTGTGCTGGCAGCTCCCAGGGCAGGCGTGGATGTCCTCCTGCCCAGCTACAGGGAGGGCACCTGCAGCCCTGCACTTGACCATCTTTCAAAGGCACACTGCCTGCTGAAAATATCTACTGATAATTAAATCTTAATAATTTCACTTTGGAAAGCAAACACCTGACACAGAAGCTGTGCACATCTCCACATGCTCCAGAGACTCTCCTAAATAACTTGTCAGCAGTACTAATTGAAAGTGTGTAGCATTAACAGCAGACATATGATAAAAAAATGCATATTTTCCACAGAAAACTGGAAGGTCTCGGGGAAGGGGGAAGGAGCACATGTGGATTTATTGTTCCTTTTTAAGTATTTCTTTGAGATCTAATTTAGAAATCACTGTTAGACTTTCTAATCATATTCTTCATAGGTGGGTTTGGGTTTTTTCCTCCCTTTAAAACTCATGAGGGGTACTTCAAGACCTGATCTTTAATGCTGCATATACAGAAAACAATAGTAAAAAACAGCAGTGCTTCTCTTTAATAAGACTATAAGGTCTAGGTGTATATTCAAATGACAGGGGCAAATCTGACAGCTCTAAAAACAGACATCAGTTGGGGCTGCACACATGGCTTCTGTGTTGTCTGTTGTCCTGAGTCAGCAGAATAAGCATTCCTGTAACCTTCAATACTCCGGTTAAGGAAACCAAAAAAGGTGAGTGCAAAAAACTTGGAACACAAAAATCAGCATTCTAAGCCTACTATCATCAAAAGGAGACAATTACCTATGCTCTAGACCTAACTTAGGAGGCATGACTTTATAAATAAATTTATCAAAATGAAATTCAAAATCATCATATAGGCACACCCTGTTAAAAAAAAGTATTACTTTACATACATGAATACCTGTTTTTAAGATCAAACTGTGCGGGTGCTTCTTTAAATGATAATTCCCAATGAAGGGTACAGATTTGGAGGGTAATACAAATGAAAACTGATTCCAGAATCTTTCATTCCAATACATTCCTTCTAGTTCCCCCAGCTTATCCTTAACATGTCATATAATTGAGAATTATTGTTATGGAACAGCAGTCTTGGATAAATGGAGTATTGGAGATAAGTGTTTATGTATAAAAATGCTTTCATGCCTAAAACATGAAATCTCATGCAGTAAACATAACAAGTTTTGCCTATTTAAATCATTAACTGGCATAAATATTTTTTAATCCATTTCAGAATGAAATTTTTGCTTAAGATTCTAGAAGACACTGCATGAAGACCAAACTAAGGCATCACAAAAATCTGAATTGCTTATTTATTGATAGGTCTATTGTTAATACTCATGAGAATCACTTGCTTGTGAGCAGTTACCTAATGCCACATAATCAACAGATAAACATGTTGCATAAAAAGTCTCCAAATCTTGAATAGAGTTCTCCTCATATTATTTCTTTATAGTGTCAGTGGAAATAATTCATTGGGCTTTATCAGACAAGAGTTCCCATTTTCTATCATTCCATTTTAACCTGCCTAATCAGTCAAACAAAAGTACTTTATGTAAAATGATTCCTGTAGTTGCCTTAGCTACAAATCCCTGCAGTATTGTATAATTGAAATCTACTCACGTAAGTTAGGAATAATTAGGACCCCAAATTAAACCAAACACAAAGTTAATTCAAACAGTCAGCTGCTGTCATTTAAATGGTTACAGAGTTTTAGTGTTGCTTAACATCTCTGAATCCTTTTAAATGCACTTTTTCCTCCCCTCTTTGCAATCTAAGCCCATACTACAAATGGAAATAGGATGAAATGGAAACAGGATGAAGAGTAAAAATTGTGGTCAGGTCACAATCATTCACACTTTGGACCTTCAGTAAAGTTTTTCTCCATTATTTTCACTAGATTTAAAAGGAAAACAAAACAAACAAACAAAAAAAACCCAATCAGAAAAATAAAACAAGAAATTAAAAAGACTGGAAACAGATGAGATTTTGAGTTAGAATCACTGAATCTGTTACAAATAACATTAACATGACACTACATTTTTAATAGCAAATATTCAAAAAGTCTCTGTTCATACTTCAAAAAATGTATTGTAAAATGAAGGGAACATAGGAATGCTGTTAAAATGGATCCATGACAAATCCAAGAGCTAGAAAATAATGTATCAAAGAGGTAAGGTTACATGTTGTAACTGGAATTGTTGCCAGGACTGAGTTAGCACTGTTCTGATTTAAGAGGGAAATTCAAAATAACTAATACAGCAAATTAATTGTTACACTATTATTTATATACATACATTTTTTATATATATATATATATACACACACACACACAAATACTTGTTATATTACTGGATTACACTGTAACTGGTAAGGAAAACACTCGTGGTTGGATGCAATTCTTGACTGTTTTTCTGTTGGCCGATGATTTACACTGCAGAACAAAGCACTGTATATTTTAAATCCTTCAAGAGAGTTTACATATGGCTGCCTTCCAGAATTCAGTATTCTGAATTTTTAAAAATGTTTGTGCACAGATGTTTTTTATATGTATTTGACGATATACATATATATATCTTTGCACTAGTATAAAGATATAGAAGATTTAAAGATTTTCATTCCTGAGCAGGACTTAAATTGCAGGCCTAAACCAAACAGTTTCTACATGACATGCTACGCTGATATATTTAACTTTTTTCCAGCTGGTACATTAATACATGAAGTGATGTTTTGTGGACTCTATCCATCATTTACGGGTAATAATCCACATCACAAACCACCCATTTGCCCTCTAGTACTTTCCATGCTTCACTCTTCACGCATGCCAGCTTCATCTGTTGCAAATTAAATGATGAAAAAGAATAAGCAGCGAACTGTTCAGTTTTGTTTACTAAAAGCATATTTATCTTAAGCTACTAAAATGCATGATCAGTTCTAAGCCACAAACCCACATTTTTTAATAGATTTTTTAATGGCACATGTTAACAATGGTGCAGGAAAAATCCCAACTTTATTATTAAAGCGATGTTTTATGATTTAACAATAAAAATTAAGGTAACAATATTAAAGGCAACCTGCTACCAAGTTAGAGGAAACAACCAGGGCAGCTCAATGAGGAGAAACTGGAGAAATTAATGTGAAATGCTGCACAAGGTAGATCAAGCCATGTGCATAGTCAAGCAGGATCAGTAGTGAATAGGCAAATCCAACTGAAGGTCACTCTGAAGATGGTTAAAACAGGAGCAATACAAAATAGCACTGAAGCCTTTTAAAAAGCAAACATTTGTCATTGCTTTTCCAACTAAAAATGCAGCTGACAGCAGAATCTGGTTTCAGTGTCAACCTCCTTTCAGGTTTTCTAAGTGAATTATTGAATTCAATTTTAAGAAGAAAATTGCTCAAACAGCACCTTGCCTTAATTTTACTTTCTGCTGGAAAGGAACAAAACTACCTAACTCCAGAGAGAGACATCAAAATCCCTGACAAGGGAGACAACAAAAGGCAGCTCTCCTTCCATTGTTAAGATCTCTCATAAAACTCATTGAGTGCTGTATCCAACAACTGAAAGTTATGTGGTCCCCTTGGGTTTCTCACATGTATGTGTTGCTCAGGCAACAGACCAAAAAAAAAAAAAATTCATTTTGCTTTACAACTTGTCTCCCACACACACATTTTATGTATCAGGAAAACATCATTGATTATTATACTTGTATAAATCAAGAAAAGAAAAAGAATGGACCATTCCCAACCACCTGGACTGGTCCAAGCTCAGGCAGAACAACCAGGGAATCTCCTCTACCTACCACTGCCAATAAACTCACATCCATTTACAAGGGTTCCACTAATGCCACCAGGATATGGATGAATTGTCTCCCTGATTGAAAGAAGGACCCACAAACTTTGCTAGTATTCATACAGCACTTTCTTTACACTTCAGTAGAAACCCAGGAGACAGAGATCACAGAAACACAAAGAGCTTTGCATTCTGAAAGCCAGCGGAATAGTTCAAGACTCATTCTGGAAGGGCAGGAATTTGGGACACCTTCAAGCAAAGTAATTTTTTCAGCTCCTATCTATCAGGAAGAATTGTGTATTTGATTTACTATATGATGCTCATTTACAGAATCACTCATACAAAATTTATCCTTTGTTAAAAATGTAAAAAACCTAGTATTTGTGGGAAAAAAAGTGAACAATGACTGGAAAAATATCCAGCATTCATGTGTCTCATTCAAAATGTCAATCCAAACAAACCGTCAATGGATAAACTAGTACTATCCACAGAAATGAGTAAAACTGCAGCCAATCCAGCACTGACATAATCAAACTTAATCAAATTTGAAGTCATTAGAAATAAAAACCCTGCAGGGATTCTACCAACATAGCTACATAGTAAGCACCATGAAAAACCAGAAGTGCAAAAAATTACGCATGAACATTTACTATAGATGCCTATGTTTCATTTCCTTATCTTCCTTTCCTCTAAATTTTTTTTTATACTTAGCATATAATGCAATGAAGTGCTGCTTTAGAGGAGTATTATCCAAGTACCAAGTCACATAATGATTAAAAAAAAAAAATCTGAGGGAG
The DNA here is from genome assembly GCF_036169615.1 of Heliangelus exortis. Classification (NCBI taxonomy): domain Eukaryota; kingdom Metazoa; phylum Chordata; class Aves; order Apodiformes; family Trochilidae; genus Heliangelus; species Heliangelus exortis. The sequence continues at coordinate 13,542,315 of NC_092429.1, read as the reverse complement.
CAACTGTAAAATACTTCTAAGCAACCAATGTGATGAGTAAATGCAACACAAATTAACCACAGTAGAAGGCCAAAGAGTTTAAGTGTCCCTTCCATGAAGGTTACTATATAAATTCATACAACTGCATAATAAAATGTTGGGAGGTCCTATACTATTAAGTGCATTTATGATGACAGCATGGATGGACAACAAGCCAAGAACTTCTCTGTGAACTGCCTTATCTCCTCAAACACAGAAGTGGGCACATGCATGAAATACATATCAGAGCTGTTTACCTGAGTCTTCTCCTGTAGTGCTTTCATCCTACATACACTTATTATAAAGATACCTGTACAACACACAATTAGCACAAAATGTATAACTTGTCAATACTGTTTACTCACAGAGGGAGACCATGAACAACAATGGATCTACTTATCATAGAAGAGTTTGGGTTGGAAGAGACCTCCACAGGTTATCTAGACCAATGTCCCCCTGCAGTAAGCAGGGACATCCTCAAGTATATATAAAAAAACAAAAGAAAAACCAAATATGTGCTTGTCAAACTTGGCAGCAAATATTAAATTTAAAATTAATGTACTCCAAAATAATTTTTATAATCTGATTATAAGAACACTAAATGCAATAAGAAAGCCAGTGCTGAGGCATTCCAATATCAGATGCTGTAGGCATAGTTATGCTTCCATTTTTATGCTATGACCTCAAAGTACAATATAGACAATATTGTTAAAGCTATATAAGACAAACAGTATTGTTCCACTTGACAATATACAGAAATGAAAATAAACACTTAAAATACAAGTGTTGACACTTAGTAACAGAATACCAATGAAGCCTATTCATTTCTTAGAAGACATGTACGTTCGGATTCTGCTATTGTATGATTCCAAAGGTACCCTACTGTAATAAATGAAGTACACCCAGATTTATATATAATAAAAGGGGAGCCCTCAGGCAATGCTATCAAGTACAGGTTAGCTGAAGGTTAAGTCAATTGGCTTTCACTGCAGTGGTCAGCTGCATGGCTCGCCTTGCCCAGTGAGACCCACCCAGGTTACCACAACGAAAGACAGTAAACTGAACCTATAGCTTCAAGGGTTCTGAAAATATAACATTTGCCCTTAGCACAACACACAGCATTTCTACAGCTTTAGGTTTACAGCGTTCTTTTCTTCTTCTGAATACAAACACAAGAAGACGTAAAATACCGTAATAAAGAATGTTTTTAAGTAAATGAGGAAGAAAAGAGAATATCAAAACAGTAATACTATTATTTATCTCATAATAATTACACATTTGCACCTTTCTCTTTGCATAAAATACAAGATCCTTTGGCATTTCCTAGTGAATTCTCATCTAAATATTAGTTCAGTATTTAAAATGGTTCTTCGTGACTCTTTTACATGGTTCTTCTACATTTTAGAATAGTGATAGTTTTGCTCTGGTTTCAAAAATTTAATGGTACAGTATAGGATTCTGCTGACCTCATTGCTCAGGGAATTTATAAAGGATATTCACTGTCAACACATTAAAGAATCTCTGATTTTTCCAGTCAGTCAGTCTGTATTATTTGGAAATGCACTGGAAAAGTTTAACAGACATTCTTAGAGGAAAAGTTTAGTCACAGTGTTTAGATCAATTTTCTTTTTAGAACATACCTCCCCCTAAAAAGGAAAAGGATGTCCCAGATAAGTATGCACAGACTATCCCACTGAAAAATAGAATGTTCCTCCAAAAAAAAAAAAAAAAAAAAACAAAACAAAAACATGACTCAGTGTGCAGCAGTTGCTTTCTCCAGAAACCCAATTTCTTCCTTCACAAAGATATTTTCTGCTGCATAATAAACCAATTAAGAAAAAAAATTTGATAAAGAATCATAAAACACATTAGGTATCCGTGATAAAAGTGAATCACAGAAACACAGAACTACTGGAGCTGGAAAAGGAGATGGTATGGAAAAGGAGAGGGTGGAAAGTGAAGATTGTATAGGAAGTCTCCAAAGGGCAGGCAGTAACTGGCTACCCTTATTATGCTGGGTGTGCTTAAGGATGCTTTTCAAACTCTGTTAAACCGAGTAGTTGCCTCCTAACTGTGTGCTTCACAGAGCTCTCACTGTGATAAACTCCCTGGCTAGAAATTAAATTACTGCTCCTATTTGCTCTTGCGTGACTCCATAATGGGCTTCACCCCTTGTAGAACTTAAATCCACTAATTAATGCAAGCTGATTCCTTCTCAAGTCCAGAGCACAAGATTTTTTTAATTTTTATTCGGGGTAATATCCTGCTAACTCTTCCTAGTAAATGTAAGGAAAACCAATGAGCTTCTACTGTTTGCTGAGTACCTGGTACTATATGCCTTAGTCTGAGCAGCTTTACAGAAGGCTAAAGATCTGAAGCAACACACTAAAACAGAAAATACCTTTGTAGTGGCCCACTGTACATGTATTATAATGTATTACATACAGTACATTATATACAATGTAATGTAAATGTATTTAGTATTTCTTTACTAACACAGTTAAAACTGCTTCCAAATTAGCACTCAGCTCCTTGGCTTGGATAAGTGGAATTCACAGGAACTTACATTTCTCAGTGTAAAGTTAATTAAAATGTACTCTGAGAGGCAGAGACAGGCTAGATGTTTTTAAAAAACATTAATGCTCTTTAGAAAAGCAGAATTAAATGGATAATGAATGTATGGTGCTTTTTCCTTTGGACAAAGTGTTAATAATAATTCATAATAAAATTAATTCAAAATGTGTTAAACCTTGACTAAGACAAAATATAACCAAAGAAAATTATTTCAGTGCTTCCCAAGCACCTGTGCTTCTCAAGCAGCAGAAAAGAATAAACACAAAAGGCATCTAAAGCTAGTCAAGAAGATGGACTTCACAAGCTTAAAATATCAAAACCTATACAGTCCAAAAAACAATCTTTATCAGAACGTTTAGCTCTGACAGCTTTTTTTTTTCCATATACATACTAGTGTATTTGTCTTCACTTGCTTGAAAAGAAACCTATAATATGTACAATAAACTTCTTATTCTTTTTAGCTTTTTTAATTTCTGATCTCACTCTGACTTTCTGTGTTGTCTCAGATAATTTCTAACTTGTTGGATGATTTCACCTAATTAGGACAAAGGGAAAAAAAAAAAAAAAGAGGTGGTGTTGAAAGGAAACAGGTAAGCAAAGGTGGCAGACTCCACCACATGGGACCAACAGGAGCATGAACCCCCTCCTCTTGAGAGCAGAGAGCCAGCATAGGACAGCACGACTCCTGTACAGTCACCTCGGATCTTTTGTCGCCCCTGAGCAACAGGACATGAGCTATCTGCATAACTCTGAGACAAACTGATACCCGAGGTAGTTCTTTAAGTCCATCTTTTGTAAGAAAATTGTAGTTTTAAAGACATACCTATAGTAGAACATGCTAGAAAAAGGGACAGAAAAATACCTTTAGAAGACATTAATATGCAAACTCATCACTTCAGCTTTTCATTTGTTTCCTGCCTCTCACCTTTTCCTTATTTAAAGATGCAATGCTTGCCATTGATGGTAATAACAATGTTTTTCAAGCCTCTACAAAATAGGGACCTGCTGTTGATCAGTGTACCAGCAGTATATAGCAACTCCATGCAGTTTTCCCTCCAGATGCTAGCACTTGTCCATTCCAGGTTCATTTTGCCTATTGGAACAGACTGCTTCATAAGCAACCCCACCTGGACTGCTCTGTCCAGGAAAAACAAAACAAAACCAAGGCTTTCTTAAATGAAGATATTATTCCTATTTGGATGGGCAAGGCTAAAATGAAATTTCAGCCTTCCTATTACTATTCCTGCTTGTTAACTCCCTGGTGAGTTAAAGTTAAGGCATTCTGAAAATAATGAAGTCTTCATCATGATTTTAAAATGTTTCATTATAAGAACAAATGAATCACTTGTCCACACCCAGGATCTTTTTTCCCTCCCCTCTGTCTTTTAGCTGTAGAGAAACATTAAAATTTAACAGCGGGGAATTTTGCCAGGTTCCATCTCCCCCACCAACTTCAACAACCTGCACATACACCTAAAATTTCTATTAAAAATCTTAAGTTCCGAGAGAAATAATTAAAAATTTTCTTTTTTCTAGCAAAAGTTAGATACTCTTATTTTAACCTTTGTTCAGGTTCATACTTCCAGGCATGAAGTGCTACTAAAGCACATTACACTTGGCATCTCTTATTACTGAAGCAGAAGGCAATGTAATCTTGTGAGAAAGTGTAATAATGTAGTATTCATTTTGCTTCTGTGGCTGGAAGCCAACTTTATATTAATATTCATTTCCAGTATACAGAGCCACAATATTTCATTTATTTTAAGAATTTACAATTAATTTGGTATGATTCTGTTATCTGTTCCCAATTTCCTTTCCTGTTTCTTTTAGCTGAAAAAGCAGCTCTCCTATGGACTTTAAAGAAGTAAATTCACAACTGAAGCATCAAAAGATTGCTACTGGCTACTAAAAGCAAGAAAAAAAGGGACAGAACAAAATGAATTTGAAATATTACAGGTGACAATGAAAATGAGCTTTCTGCAAATGGCAAATATTCAATCTGCAGAAGTTCTCAGTTGACTTTTCCCTTTACAAATTCAGCAGATAAAACATCCTTTTTAGAATACTGCTTCCTACGTCAACCAAGCCACAAAAAGTAAGATGGTTGTCTGCTCTTCTGTTTTCAGATGTTTTCAACCACCGCACAGTGTCACACTGCAGGTAGTCTGGTAAATCTTTGTAAAATGTCCTAGATACACGGATTCAAAACAATTACAATAACTAAAATCACCCTTACTGTTTTAAAACTTAATTAAAAGCATAAATACATGCCTTTATTTCCTACACCATTGATTTCAAATAGCGCAACTGCTTTTGCAATGTAAGTGTGCTTATAGTTAGCGCAAATTATTACCTAACCAGACACTTTTAAGATTCAAAGCAAAATTCTCCTAATATGCATTTGCCTTCCTTACCTGTGAAAGCAGCTGAAAAGATTTTTATGTTCCAGGTGTTGGCACTTTCTTGCCTATAAAAGTGATATTCTGCCCAGGTCTAAAGACTTAGCGGGCACCTAGACAGGAGTCAGTATAGCAGCTACCAAATCAGAAATCCCAGGGACGAAACCACCCCAAGGTCTGCAGTGTGCCATGGGAAATGCCTGTTTCTAGTATATCCTGGCAATATTTAAGAAAAAATAGTGGAGGGAGGAGAAACTGACTGTGAAAGCTATTAAAGAAAAATGAGACTTCCCCATGTTCAGAAATCTTTATGAAAACCCCTAGTATGTACTCCCTGAAATGGGCGTATGTTCACACAAATATATGAACAGCCTAATTTAGCAAAGCTTGTCTGTCAGTACAACACAAGATTGGAGTCTTAGTCTAGAAAAAATGCTTAGAAAATTACACAGTGAGCAAGGAAGATAGTATACAATTTTTAATCTTCAGCCTTGCCATTTTGGGGGGACTAGATCATTGTTTGTATAGAAGAAGGCGGCAAAGAAGAAGAGAAAAAAGCAAAGCAGCTTTCCTAAAGCATCCCTGCAAATTTAGCCTTAAAATTCAAAGACTTTTGACAGGGTAAGGTATGCATCTGCTTTAAAAAATGGTGAGATCACGCCACAGATGCAAAGAAGCCTATATATTGTATACTGGTTACTGAATAATGTAAGAAGGCAGCGAGGTGCTACTTTTATTACTAAGTCAGTTTTTTCACCTGCAATCTAGTCAATCAAAACGATTGCACCCAAAATTAGCCTCAAGTTCTATACAAATATTTGCAATTAAATATGCATGAACCATGTTATCCTGATCATTCATGTTTCTCTGTTACTAATTAAAGGGCCAAATGAACAGCTGGGGAGACAGACAAATTGGATAAGATGGAGTTTATGAAGAAAAAAACAAAACAAAAAGAATAATGATAAATTTTTTTTTATAAGATTTTCCCTTCCTTGTATCTTTAAGAACTATTTGAAACAGCACATTTGAAGAAGTGTTTTTTCTTTTTAAAAAGCAAAATTTTTTTTTAAGTATGAACTTCAAGTTTTATTTCCTGAAATTTAACTTGCATAGCTCTAGTCCTAATGGAAGTGTCTGACGTTTTATTTTCAGCCAGACAGATTAGAAAAGTTAAACAGGTATTTCACTTACACTGTTTAGATATTTTATATCACATCAAACATAATCTTCTAAATTGTTGTGCAGTAAGAACAGAAAAAAAAAGAAACAAGCAGGAAGAGTGCAAAAATAAGGCACCTACCAACCAGGGATATTAATACTGTCACTTCAGTTGCCTGAATACCACATTTCAATTTCAACATACCACACTATTTTAAAACAAACAAACAAAAAAATATATTCTTTTCTCATTAAGAATAAAGAATAACTAAACCTAGAACATGCTACAGATACTCTCAGTCTGACATCCTAAAACTTCAATTCATCTAACAGAAATTAATTGTACAGACCATTCATCTCATGTGCAAACTCAAGTGAAAAATAAACTAAAGCTTACCTTCAGTACACTGCAGGAAGCTGATAATGAGCAGAAACCAAAAACTTTGCATTCTGCAGCCAGAAGACACCATTATTGATCCCTGTAAGAATTTTCTTTGTATTCCTTAATGAATCCAGTTATAAAAGCCCAGCATCATCGAAACCAGTGGTCTGCATTATTCATCTTCATACCTGGAGAAGCAGAGAATTTGGAAGAAAATAAAAAGATCCATCAATAGCTGAACACGAATAATTTGGACCATCAAATTTTACTTGACATGAAAACAGAAATTTTTAATAAAAACTGACAGTACACTTGTACTGTAGCTGGGAATTTGGCAGATTTGTGGGATGTAATCTCTCAAGGTCAGTGATCATTTAACAGAATGCCAAATAATGATACATGTTAAAGTTGAAAGTAGGAATGTTATTGATGTATTTGAACTAAGACACATGAGAAGGAAAAAAAAAAAAAAAAAAAAGAGAATCTTTTCTATGAATGTACGTAATTGGATCTGCAGATGACCAGGCTAAATTCTTCCCTCTTTCCAGATATGATGAACCTTGCATTTCTCTACCTCAAGGAACAACAATAAAATTCAATCTAAGGCAGTAAAATACTTCTTAGAAATCTGAAATGTGGGACAGTTGAGAGCAATAGAGAAAGTCCATTCAACAGCAGCTCTGCAGGTCTCTCTCCTTGCCACGGCTCTGTGATACACACAGATCCCTCTGCTCAGACGAGAAGCCCTAACAGCAACTTTGCCAACACAATACTCTATCTAGTGAGGAAGCCTCTTCATATGACTCCATAGTTCACTGTACTTCTACCCAAGAAACACCTTCAGATAAAATGGAATAAATATAGAGTATGAGACTGTCCTGTCCTTAGCCCCTGCCAAGATTTGCCTCCAACTGAGAAATATGAACCCAACTGCTCCCGTAAATGATGTACCAAAGGAAGAATTCTTAAAGCTATAATTTGCATTTGAAAAATATAATTATGGTGATAGAGTGCAGTTGCTGTGATAGAAGATTCGACAGCAGAGTGCTCCCTTTCACTAAAGACTTCATTCTTTTACCAGTCAACTGACTATGTACATCCTCTTCCATATCTCACTGTATAAAGCTAGTTCACGTTTCAGCTGTAACTATTAGTGCTTATAAACCCAGAGCAAAATGAACATACACAATAAACATGTTTTTTGTTTTTTTTTTAACTACAAATCTGGACCTATATATTAAATATGTGAAACAACCCTGAAAGAATGACTCTCTGAACACTATGACAATTACAGATCCAGAGTGGAGTGTGGTGCCACACTGGCTTGGTCTCTGAATTACCAATGGACAGGACTGTGTGGATGTATTCCTGAGATATCAGAAATTAACTTTACTTAAAAAGCATATAAAAAAGGTTATGTAAAAAATTAAGTGACAGGATCCAAGGGCCACTTTACAAGTACTGGAGCATGTTAAGGGCTTTAAAAATACATTTACCTTTTTTCAAGAGAAACTGGAAAGGATGAAGAGCACACAATGCCAGACAAAGAAATTCTACAAACTGTAAATCATTTTCAGAAGCAGCAAGTGTAACTTCTTTTATTCTAGTCAATGTTAATATTAATCAATGGTAAGTTTCTTCCCTAAGCACACAGAGAGCAACTAGAGTGGCACTCTTTTCCCTAAGGAGAGAAAGATGGGAATTACCAGAAAACATGGAACAATTTATCTGGCTCTCAGTGAAGGCAATATGACTGTGGCAGAATTGGAGATTATTAAATATCCAAGCAAGGTTCTTTACTTGGTTCCTCCTTAAGAGGAATGATGCCACTTCAAGTGTAGGCATCCCTCTCCCACAACACAAGCCTGCTTGTGATTTCTCACACAGGGAAATGAAAGAGAACTGACATCTGAGGCTGACTGATTTTATGTTTATTTATACATAAAACCAAACTCTTTTTCCAATTTCCAACTACAGGCAGGTGCTCTTCAATCACAGTCACTTTTATCTGTACATATTTTAACAAACAGTGTGAAACAGCAAACAGAGGGCTCGGGTGCAGGACAGCCAGAGCCTGGCTCTCCCTGGCACAGACCTATGTGCCTTCAGTTTAGATGATGATACAGCAGCTGCTACAGGACAACCCAGAGGCAGTTATGAAGAGACAGTCATAATGTATCTCTGGATCTTTCACATTTCACACTGGTCTGAGAGAATTTTGCAACCAAAAAAAAAAGATTAAATAGATTAAATATGTACAAATCCACAAAGGTTGCACTGCATCCAGCAGAAATTACAATTACAAAGGAGCTCCTGCTGAGTAAATAATAAATTGAAATAAAATATTGCCACCATGATATATAAAAAAACTCAGCCCTGGAGATAGTTCAGCTAAAAGCTTGGATTAATTTTTTACCTGTAGCACCCAAAGGAAAAATCATAGAACTATTTCACAGACACTACAGACTAATCGGTATAATTTCAGTAAGCAATCAGAATAATCCAGGAGAACAGAAGAAGAACAATAATGGCTACAAGTGAAATTAAGTCAGCTTTCTGATTGCTCCCAGTCTGTCCAGAAGATACTGACTTCTGAGACTCAAGTTTCATCATTATATCTGTAATATAACATTGTACAACCATATTTTGAAACATCTTCTTTCACCTTGAAGTGGATAGTGATGCATCTGTGCTTTACCATCCTTAAACTCATTGCTTCCTTGATGTGGTTTTTTTTATTTATTTCAAGGAGGGAAAATGGTTGTGTTGAAAAAAAACCAAAAATACGGAGCACCATTTGTGATACCCAGCCTCTCTTTAGGAAATAGCTGCAAAATAGCAGAGATTTTTTATTTTTTAAATTGAGTAGGAATTCCTGACCTTATAAACTGACTTACTTAAACTGTTTTATTAAGAAACCATGGTTTCTGAAAGGATATTGATGTTTTTGTGATACCAAAACAAGCGGAAATTATTCAACTAAGAATAAACACAAAATATTTTAAGGACAAATTTAAGACTTACGTGCAATATAATGTACTCTCTAGATTACTGTAGGCTACGGACAAAAATTTAACTCAGTGAGCTGATGCAAAATGAATTCAAAATTAACTACCCAGCCCCTAACATATTACCAGTAACACATTTGCTAAAAAAAAAAAAAAACAAAAAACAGGAGAAAATTAAACTGTGTTTAAAAACTGACGCAATACGGTTTGGCTTTTCCTTTTTTTTTTTTTTTCCTATTAAAAATTACAGCTTCACAGTAAACCATTTTTAATGCGACCTATATATTTCAGAAACTCTGTGGCTCTGAGTAAAAGAATGGTGCAGTTTTGAACAAACTACTCATCAGCATAACAAAAGCTAATCCTGAAAAAGGTGCCCAGACATGAGCTGGAGCCAGAGAGCACTCGCTACAGACACGGCCGTCAGCCGCATCCTTCTGAGCATCCATCTATCAGCGATCTGAAAACTATCAGCGGCATCTCACAACAACAACAATTCCCAAACCAAACAAGCAGGATCAGGAAGAGACATATTAAGTTACTTCTTTGTAAACAGAAAAAGGAGACCATGGTGAGCTGCTGTCCTGCACAAATAACTTATTTCCCCTCAGACCTTAATAAACCTTTTCTCTGCATCACTGCTTGGGCTTGTGGGTGGGGCGGCAAGAAACTCCCTAGAGCAAAAGGTTGCTTGAATTTCAGAGTTCAATAAAAGCTGCCCAGAAAATTTCAGTTGTCACTTAAATCCCTACCTCTGGGTCATACTGCAGTCTCTCACAGATAAAATAAAAATAATAATAAAAAATAATAAAAATTAAAATTAAAAAATAAAAGATAAAAATAAAAGATAAAAATAAAAGAAAAATAAAAGATAAAAATAAAAGAAAAATAAAAGATAAAAATAAAAGATAAAAATTAACTAGAATAAAGTTAGAAAATAAAATTACTAAAATAAAATAAGAAAATAAAAATCAAATAAATAAAATAAATAAAATAAAATGAAAGTAAAATAAAAGAAAAAATAAAATAAAATAATAAAAAAGCCACTCAGGCTCACCTAGAAACAGAGCAGCTCACCTTGTTAAGTTTCTTTGCTCATGTGCTGTTAAAGACAAGGAGATCAGTAATGGAAATGTTAATGCTCAAACCTGCAGACTGCAAAGGTACTGGGCATCTCTTCATACTGTATTCATAAGCTGTGCTCCAAGTTCTCAATATCTTAGTGCTCCTGCCTTGTTCTTTTGTACTTCTGAAACTTCTTACAGACAGAACACGACCACTGCAGAATACATGCCACTGCTGGCCATCCCTCTCCCCGCAACATTGCTCAAGAGAACCCCAGAGATAACAGAAAGCTGCTCCAAGCATGCTCCTTGAAATACTTTCATCTTTGAAGAGAAAGATCTCTAAAGGACTGTCGCATCCCAACTCTACTCTGTTTAACCTTCCCAAGGTTTTATTTTCAAAAGCCAAAAAAGGGTCTTTAAAGAGCTTCCGGACAACTGACACAGCATGCTCAAGAGATGCTTTTTTCCTCCTGTTCCACCCAGCTTTTCAGTCAATTAAGAAAGACAGGAAAGCAGAGATATTTCAAGCTAAGAAGGATGGGTTTTTTTAGCTGAAAGCCTTCCAGACCAACACTGTATTATGTAACTTTCAATACAGTGCCCCTAATTTTCAAAATCATCTTAAAAATATGGTGAAGCTCTTGCAACCTCAGTCAAGCTTTAACATCTCCAGTAGAGAAAGAAAATTCACAGTAGCTTTACAGATGATGAGATGCAGACAGGAAAGACGGTAGCTGCACAGCTCATATGTGCCAAGGAACTAGCTGGACCCAGGCAATTCCTCTTATAAATCCTGTATGACCTACCTTGCTACACATGCAGCACCCCCACTGCCTCTTTCATAACCCAGTTTATGAAATTAAGTAATTCTGTAATATATCTGAGACACTCTGCAGAGGAAAAGAGGGGGAAGAGAAGGCAAGGGTGAGTAGATATATATTCATACAATATAATAGACTACTTAGTCTCCTGAGAAATCATGTGTCCACGTGCTTTCCCACCATGAAGCTCTCCCAATTTAAAAAAACTTCCTATAATCTGTACCATAATAATTTAATTAGTGCAGTGTGATTAGTTAGACTAAGTGACATTAGCAAAATTCTACAATGAGATTAATGCTGTTTATGATCCAATAGCTACAGTTTTATACAGATCTGCAATGAGACCCCATTCTAGTTTTCAACACTGAACACATCTTCAGATGCATTCAGTAAGAGTTATTCCTAAGTATTCATTACGGTTATTGAAAAACTGATTTAAATTCTGAACTTTGTGTGAGTGCTAGAGTACCAGATCTTAAAAAAAATTTCAGTTATGAGATACTAAAAAAACCCTGGAAAACAAGCAAGACCCTGTGCAGGTTTAGTTAGCATCCTTCTACTGCCTATGATAAACAACCAGTGAGTGATCTGTTCCAATTAAATAAAGATGTGCATTGCAAGAAGAAAGGAAAGGTTAAATCTACTCTGTCAAAAACTGGCTGACAGACTTATTTTTCATTAAAAGCAATTCAGTGCTTAAATTGTACCAGAAAGCCTTACTTTCAATTCCAAATTCAACAGTCCCTATTAATTGTCACCTTGTACACTACATTTCTAACATAAAACATCACTTTCCAAGTTGCATCGTAGGAATAGTGTCAGGGAAGAGAATACTACAGCACAAACAAGATTTGACCAAGGTCATGCAATCTTGCAGCAAAACAGTTCATTTCAATCCATTCAGCCACTTTGTGCTCTGAAGTTAAACACCCATACCTGAGGAACACTTGAAATAGTGTGCCATGAACGTGCACCCTAAATTTAAAATTACAAATGCCCACCCCACACCAGCTCATCAGTGCAGCAGATAATCCAAAATAGCAAATCTAGCTGTGCAAGATATGACACTACACACAGTGCACTGACACTGTTTTAATGGTGCAACATAACAAATTAGTCCATCAGTCCACAGATGCCCAGAGGTCTATTGCAATCACTCACAAAGAAAGTAAGTAAGATTTAAGAGGAAAAGATGGATATTTTCCTTTCTCCCGAGCACGCCAGTTCAGCTTGGCCTCACTCTTCTGTTTTACAGACGTTACACAGTATTCCACACCCAACCAGCCAGCTTTGCCCCTTCTTGTTAATACAGGATAAAGCCAGGACACTCCAGGGAGTTTTCATTCAATAAGCCAGCAAAGTAAACCTTTGCTAGCACTAATAAGAATGGCTTTTTTTGGCTCCAGGCTCTCTCCTTTTGCCAAGTCTGAATTTTTCTTTTTGCCTTTGCTAAGTGCTCAGAATCACAGCAGGAAAGGGGGTAGGGGGGTGTCACTCAATCCTCATTGCAAATTCTCTGTACTTCACCTGAATCGACACTGTGCTGCTGCATCAGACCACCTCCACTCAAATAGTGAAGGTAAAAACCTTTTTAACACTTCTGCCCTCTGTGTCACTACATCTTCCCGGGGTCTCAAAGATAAATCCCCAGCATCCAAAGAAAGGGGGAGGGAAAGGTTTGCTGTAAGTCAATTACAACCGTTATCAGCTGTAATATCTTAGTGTCATGCTGAGCACGTTAAATATGCTGATCACTGTGGACACCAGAGGCACAGTCTGATCGTGCCTGCCACTCTCTTCATTAAAGTGCAAAACAAATAGCTCTCATTTTCAAACCTACATACGACAGATTTTATGAACATCAAAAATAAACAAGAAAATAATGAGTAGCTATAAAAAACACCAAGAACCATATGACAAACCAAAAGAAGCAACAGAAATAGCTGTAGAAAATTCAAAGGCTTTTCAAACTTCTCACAGGAGAGAAATCCTCAAAATAATCTATTTATATTAGAAGATTTAATGTCTTTCCCTTGGAAAAAAAAATTACTAGTCTAACATCAACCAAAGACACTGCAGTCTTGTAAGACAGTAAACTGTTTGTTGACAGCCTTGACAAGGCTTTGCAAAGGCCCGTATTTCTCAAAGATGTTATGCCACTTAGCCGATCCCTTTTTTTGTTCCTCCCATCCAGTGTTTTTCACAGCCAAGAACCCGTTTGAAGTGGAAGTACAATGAAAAACAAAACAGAGAAGTCCTCAGATTGTGGTCAGACATGCCCATACCTGTGCAGCATCGTGGTGTTCCTCTAGCTGCCTGCAAGGATTTCAGCGTACCCGATCTGCTTTACAGCTGCTCATCACTGGCTTAAGCAAGGAAATGAGCTCAGATGTGCCTTTCACAGCTGACACACTAAAGACAGACAACCTCATCAGACCAGCATAGAGCCACCAGCTAAACACTCACAAGCTACTAACTTCAAAATGAAAATCAAGTTACAAGCAAGAGTAGACAAGAACACATTTTAACCTGTCTATTTATCACGTTTTTACCCGTGCTGCAACTGGGTGAATGTGGGCTGAGCTGCCCCAGTACACTGCAGCTCCAACCCAACCACAGTCAGGATGACTGCACTGCAGCCTCGGCATCTTTTAGTCATGCACAGACAGGTTTGGTAGTTTGGTCAGTTTGGTAGTACCAAGCCCCTGGGTTTATGCCAAGGAATATTATCCAAAAATTCATGAAAGCACTGTGATAGAAAATGGGATGCTTTAAGATAGAAGCTATCAGTTGTACATGTGGTCTGTATTCAATATAAATGACACTGTCCAAATTCTGAGAACAAGCTTGTGTGGGCTGCTACATCACTTCATTATTTTAAAGAATTCTAACAAAAGCCTTTGTTATTACCAGAGAAATACCAATTCTTTAAAAAGTAAATGAAAAATATTTCTCGTATTCTAAAAATCAGAGGCAGACAGCACATACATACACACACAATGCACTGGGTGTAATTTGTGGGGTTTTTTGTTTTGTTTTGTTTTTTTGCTTGAAGAGGAATACGGTTCCAATGTTAACTTCTATGAGACCATGGCCTAATCACTGTGCAGTGAAATATGAAACAAAATCAATGGTGGCACATAAGATGTAATCTCTTCTGTGTTTGGCTCACTGCACTGACTCCTTGACTCATAAATCATTGTTACTAGCCATTCAGCAAAATCAATATTCAGATTCCCTCTTGGTCTATACATATGACCACTAAATGAAATAATAATGACCAAAATCTGTCATATATTAGGTTATCAATATTACCAAAAGGGATTTCTTGGGAGCAATGAGGTAATCTAGGATAAAATATATCAGATGAGCATGCAAAGAAATGTGAAAAACGTGTGACTAAATATAGATACAGCAGAATACAGTTATTTTAAAATATCTCTTCTTCCATCATATCAAGTATTAACATTTACCATCAAATTAATTCATTTTATGATAGACCATACCAATAATGTCTGCTTTTAGTAAAGTTTTATAACATGCTATACTTGAGCATTTTTCGTTTTCTTCTTTCAAATAACCCCCTTCTCGAGTTATTACTGATTTGTCTCTTTTCGCTGAAGCACAATTAGTACCAGAGTGATCAGAGAGTACTATTTTCTTACCAGCAGCCTGATAGCCAGGGCCTGCAGAAGATCACTTTTCAGTTCCACTAAACCCACCAATATCCATACCTCTAAGAGTAATTCCATAAAGGCACACAAACTATTTAATTATGAAAAGGTGGTGGACTGCCTCTTGCAGAAAAACTTGAGAAGTGCTGTGTGCTACTGCCCCATACTTTGTCATGAGCCACATGATAATTTGTAATTTTGAATACAAAGGAAAGAAATTACGAGCACCTCAAATACATCAACCTCGAGAGAATAATCAACTAAAGAAGGTGTTAGACTACTTTCTAAGCATACAAGAAATCCTCCTTTACTTACGCGTAGAAACTTCACTGAATTTACATAACCCTTCGGAGGAGTTGGATGAATTAAGTACCAAAAAAGAACACATTACAGAACACACATCATTCTGGTTCACCAGTTTTCCATACCAGTAGCACTTACGAGTCCAAGACTGAATTCTCAAAAATCATGAAATAAAAATCAGCAAACTCTGTTTTTCTTCCCTCGTAATTGGCTTTTCCCAAACAAACATTCATGGTGAAAACAACAACTCAAGGGTGAGAAGCTATGTATGACAGACCTGCAGAGACAGCACAAACTCCTCCTTACAGCTACACACAAATATACAACTGAATTACATAGGTACTGCTTAACACATCGTCAAGAATGTCCATAACATATGCAATAAAAACTGGCAAATCAATCTTCCTTATCTACTCAGAAATGGCTTGATTCTGCAACACAAGAGAAAAAAAAAAAAAGAATTCACTACTTCTGCTGGCTGATGGGCTCTGTAAAGATGTATGAGTTGCCTGGTCATGTGATGATGCAACTACAGTTAAGAGTAT
Source organism: Heliangelus exortis (assembly GCF_036169615.1). Lineage (NCBI taxonomy): Eukaryota > Metazoa > Chordata > Aves > Apodiformes > Trochilidae > Heliangelus > Heliangelus exortis. The sequence continues at coordinate 13,526,363 of NC_092429.1, read as the reverse complement.
TTTCTTGTACAATTTTAATAAACAATGAACATTTAGGTGACTCTTCTTAACTGTGCAAGGCAGCTGAATGACAACCACTCATTCACAGGAGCTGTACCACTCCTTTAATTTGGGTGAACTGTAAGTTTCATTATTTATTCAAACTAGAATAGAAAATGAGAAAACTATTCTAGTTCATTTTTTATTCCTTTTGTAGAAAGGCTAAGTCAGAAAACAATGATTACATCTGGAAAATATATAAGCAAAAAGATCTCTAAATTGTAATTCTACAGAAAAGCTCCTTTTACTTGCATGCATCACTGCTTAAAACTCTTCTTAGAATTTTCTCTTCCGCTGGGGAAGAAATAACACATATTTTGGCAAAAGTGAAAGCCTTTCCCATGTACCGTGAGATGGGAAGTATGAAGTGATAGCTCCTATTAAACCCATATTCCATTTTGTAACCTCCAGCACCAGAGCACCAGCCTCAGCGAGCACTTGAGGACCACAAGTATCACTAAATCACCTTCACTTGGAGAATTTTAAAAAAGAATGAATACTTTTTAAAATATTCAAAAGAATGAATTTTTTCATCGTGTGACTGAAAATAGTCTTTCCAATACGTTATTTTTTAAATCATCCATACACCAGAGATTAAATTTAAGATACCTTTATTATTAAATTTTGAGCAGCAACATGACCTCTGACGTTCTGTGGCGAGATCAAGCAGAAAAGAGGTCCGAGTCACATTTTTAACATTTCTTTTAAATAATACAGGTCTTGGTAGCTCAGTATGACAATGTCATTACTGCTTTGGAAAAGATTGTATTTTTTTTTAATTAAGCTACATTATGATTTTAAATTATTCTTGATTTACCCTTTTACAATTACAAATATGTAAAAGTATAAATATTATTGATAGACAAATGTAGAAGTGAACAGAGTGAAAAGATGACAAAATTTTAATAAGAACATTGTATTATAGTAGCAGTAATCTAGGTGTTTGAAAATTTAAATGTCCTTTCCATTTTATAGATAACACAAAATGACTCTTTTCATGTCTTCAGTGATAACTATACATGTGCCACACATTTAAACAGTGCCTTCACCCTATCCAACCCTGCTCATGAATTAATAATTCAGTGACATTAATACAAGAAGATAAATGATAAAGAGGTTACAGAACAAGGGCCAGCAGTACACACATACTTCTTTTAGAACAGCTAATACCTCTCTGCCAATTACAGTTAGAACTTTTTAACAGTTTTCAATGGCATTTTTACAGTCTAAATAGCAGCTTATGCACACACAATTTCACACAACTCAAGCTTAATAAATCTCCTGCTGCTACCAAACAATCATTCTGGGGGATTAAAGTGCAACATCTGCTAACATTAATAAGCATTTTACATAGCACTATGTGTAAAAGCAGTTGCTATCGGTCTTCTGAAAAAGCTTCTGCTCCGGTTTGTCATAAATTATACCTTTATCATTCATCTGGTAACTTTAGCTTATGGCAACAATAAGGGAGTTATAAAACTATATAGATGGAAAAAACAGCAAAATTATACACTGACTGCAATTGTCATTTGAAGTTGAACAGTTTTCAAAATACTTGAACAATAAACAAAAATTTATGTATGCAAATAATTTCAGGTAAGAACCTGGCAAAATTCCATAATTTCAATACTCACAAGGAACCGAAGCTACCAATCAATCTGTTTGCAAGAGACAATTACTCTACAGATTTTTAGTCCGCCTTGGTGTTTTTTTATTTTTATTTCTACTTTTTATTTTTACTAAAGCAGAATCTGCTGTGAAAGAATGCATGCCTTTCCAAGGCATTAAATAAATATCAAAGGTTTTATTTAATCAGGAATTCCAGCATACATTTTTAGGTAGAATTTGGCAAATGAGCATGCTTTGGAGCCGAGAGACGTGTAACATCAGCTTGAGCCAAGAACATGGTTGGCAAACACAGCACAAACTTTTATGCTCAGCCCTGCCAACGCCACTCAAGCCCTGCAGTTCAGCTGTGGACAGCCGAATGCCAGAGCCTGCCAATCACCCCTTCTCTGTAGTGAATAAAATGAAGAGAGTCACACTCTAGCTAGTGTTACTCTTTTATTGTAAAGCAGTTTCAATATAAGTTTTAAAAATACGAAGAGTTAAAGTATTTCAGGGTCTTAGTTTGTAAGCCCTACAGCCTTAATATTTTTTAGAAACTGAAAAGAATCAAATCAATATTGCAACAATAAATCTTATAACATTTCTAACACCTTTGTATAACACTCCAAGATAATTTCATTTTGGGGACACATGTGGGCCAGTATCTGCCAGTATATGCAAAAATAAATTAGTATAAAAATATCCAGAGAGGTGACAGAACAGCTAACTGGATCTATTAAGTGTGTAGAAAATATTTAATCTACTTTTTTTTTTTTAATTACCAGTTGATTTTCCACGATGAACTGCTTAAACATGATTGTTTTAACATTGTTTTTGAAGTCAAAACATTGCTTTAAAAATTACTATTATCATATTCTCCTGACATTGCCTACATTCTTACTTGACATGTTATAAGAGAGATGATGAAAATCAAAGCAAGAAGATAATAAAAGATTCCAGCAATGCCAGTGCTTGACAACTAACACTCAGGACCTTTTGATGCTATCAGGCTTTAAAGCACCCAATTCTAGGGATGAAGCCAGGCTTAGCCAAGAAAAAAACAGTCATTCAAGGACAGGAGGAAAAAGCTTAAAACAAAAGGTAAGTACATTTAGCATCTACTTTTTCCTTAGTTTGATGGTTTATTTAGGCTGAAGCCTGCACCTGCAATCCCATACATATTTCAAAGATCGTAATTGGAGGAAGTACATGGGGATTAAGAACCCAAATGCCTCAGTGTCACAAACAGTTTTCCTTAAATACAGCTTGAATTTTAGTTTACCATTTTAAAATTAAAATTTCTGAAGTTACTGTGTACTGCCTATAAAAACACAGCTTTATACGAAGAGATAAATTCTTATTTTGTTTCTTTTAGAATAGAAAAATATAATGACACACAACTTTGCTTTCAGGCTATTTCTCCACCCACACTCAAATTCTCACATTGGACATATCAGACATATCCCCTGCCATGTGCTAGCCTTACACGTTCTTGAAGATTTACTGCTGCTGTAATAGTCTCATGGCTATTTCAAATCCAGGTCAAACTTTCCACAGTTACTCATATTAACATTCACAATTTCATCTATTTTAACACAAAAATCCAACAGCACCAAGACAAAAACTAGGTGACTTTTTTGCTCAAAGTCTAAATATTATATATGAAATTTAACAGGTTTTAATCATAACAGTTTGTAAACAGTGTAATATATATGTCTGCCCTAATTTAGTAAGATGGAATTCTCACACAGCACTCAAACTGAGCACAAAAAAAATTGTTCTGGCAATTCACTAAATTAAAATCTTCAGTCCCCACAGCAAGAATGCACAAATTTAGATTTTATTAATACCTTAAATCAAACTCATTTTTATGAAAGGCAATTAACAAGTCATCTTCTCTTGTGGTAGCAAGGAACAGAATGGGGTCTTAAACATATTTTTAAAGACACTTTGATGATAGCCTAACCTTTTGGTCTGATTGCTATTTTTAACAAAAACAGCATTTTCTTTGAAATCCAACAAAATCTTGTTTTCATTATATAGTTTCAAGTCTTCAGTGACAAGGGCTGACAGCTCAAAAGACAGAAGGTAAATTTTAGAGAAGTTGTCCCCATTTAGAAAATACTGTTTTACCAGCTTCTTATTCAGTAATCTGAAAAATTCCTAATGTAATCTAGATTCCCCATATTTCACAGCTTGCCCAAAAAAACGTCTTACTGTGCAAAACCTTTACACTCACAGAATCATGCAAGTTAAATCAAGGTGGCTTATTGAGTACATTTATAACTGGTGCTCTATGTACTTTAGTATTTTAAATTTCTAATGCTAAACAACCCTATCAAGCCTTCTGCATTGCAGGTACTTCTGCAATAGATGGCAAATCAGATGCATGATGAAATCATTAGCAGGTAGACTCCCCCGTACTGACAGTTACTCACCAGAAATCAGAGAGAGTCACACCATGGGGCCAAGAAAAAGGGGAAGAAAGAAAAAAAAAAGGGGGGGAAGAAAAAAAAAAAGGGGGAAGAAAAAAAAAAAAGGGGGAAGAAAAAAAAAAAAGGGGAAGGAAAAAAAAAAAAGGGGAAGGAAAAAAAAAGGAAGTGGAGGGGGGGGAAGAGGGGCAAAAATAAAGGGGGTGGGGGGAAGGGGAAAGAAAAGAAGAAGAGGGGAAAGCCCTTGGGTAGGGTGAAGAAGGAAAGATGGACAAGGGAAGGCCTGAAGAAAGAGGAGCAGAGCAGCTGGGCCGGCCCTGCTAAGCCAGGGGTGATGCATTGAGTGCCCATGCAAAATAAAGAGGGAACTGAAGGAACGGAGGAAGACTGACAATGAAGGAACATAAGTCAACGGGGACCAGAACACACGCAGCACAGTGCAGAAAAGGGAAGCACTTGCTCGCATGAAATATCTGAGTGTAATTTGATTTCCTTCAAGCCGATTGCCAGCATTTCGGATCACTTGCTACACTCATAACCAAACATACCAGACATTTTCTATTTGGAACACGAGCTACACTAACGGCTACAATTCACTTTTTAATCCATATGAAAAGCCCACCAAACCACATCAGAAGCCACGATCTCTTTGAAGAATGCGTCAAATCAGTAGTAAATGTGGAGACCGAGACAGATAATGTTGGCATTAAATGTTACAAGAGAGGCCAGGGCACACACACAGAGATGTGTACCTGCATACAATCATTAGGAAACATTTACTGTTCTGCAAGTAATCATATTCTATAAGTGACTGATGATTTTGCAGTGTAATAATAACAACAACAGCAATAATTTTTAAAAGCTGACCATTATTTCAACGCAACTATTGCACACTCCGGGCAATTAATTTTTTTTTTTGTTTAAAATTCAAGTCCAGAGGAGGCTGTGACAGTAATAAACGTACAGTTTATTTATGGATCACAACTGGGCTGAACTAAGATTTTACTTCTGGAAGCAGAGAAAAAGAAAGAAGGATTAATAACACAGACAAAAATAGAAAGGAAAAAAAAAAACCCAACATAACCTAAAGGCGTATCTTCTTGCCTACATTAAGAAGTGACAGAAGGCATGACAAGAACACTTCACCTGACACTGCCTGGTTATCAATACACTCTGTAGAAGTTACTTGGTTTTATTTTAGTACCTCTTTAGTCAAAGGTGATTTGATGTTTTTGACCTAAAAATAGCAGCTTTATAGATCTTCTAAAAATAAAAATATCTAACAGAAGATTTATACGGTGCACAATACAAGACCTTGCAGCAGGCACACCCTTTCAACAGCCAGACATTTCACCCAATGATTTCTGGTCACCAAAATAAAACCCTAATTCACTGTAATAGTAAGACAGTTCAGTAAGCATTACCTTTTAGCTCTTCCATAGTCTTATTTACTAACTAGAACATGTACACATACTGTCCAGTTGCCAGCTACATTAGCTCAAGGCTCTGGACCAGCTTTTCTTCTCCTGATCTGCCTTGCAATTTTATTATATGATAAACTGGACACTTTGTGGTTTTGAATGAAAAAATACCATGCTAATAAGTACTCAGACATACATGTACTCAAGCACACACACATTCACGGGCAGTTACTATTGTTAAACTTTATTATCTTGTTCACTTTCAAAAATATTTATAAAAAATACAGTCTCTAAGAATAGTTTAAGATAGGGAAGAATAAAATATATTCAGCTAAATATTTTAAAATAAATATAGTACTAAATGTTCCATTTCTCCAGTTGCTTACCTTGCAATGACCACTAACAGCTCTAACTTCTAAACAGCAAGTACCAGATGCATCAACATACACAAAGCAAGTATTTTTTTTTAAGCCTGGACTTAAACGGAAGTCAATTTTCCACTTTTCATTGTGAGTCCCATTCAATAATCCATAATTACAGATTACGGATTCCATGTTGTTATTCTGTTAAGGCACTGGGATATAACTTATTAAAAAGGCTGTGATATGGGATGAAAAATACCACTGCCCTACTGTTAAGGACAAAAAAAATCAATAATTCACGTTGACTGGGAAACACTACTCAACAAGACAATTTTTAAGAAAGTGGTGGGCACAGAACAACTTTGATTCTTGTAAAATTTAAAGTTACAAATATGAAGCCTTTGAAATAAGTAAATCTATATTTCTACTCTTTTCAGGTATAAAGCCTGCTAGGAGCCACAGCAAACCAGCAAAGCCATGATCTTCACCACCAACCCAGGCTGCTGCACAGGGTACCCTCCCTGCTGCTCCAAGCACGCACTACAGTACTTTGAGCCCCATACTGCGCGCTGCACAGCTCAGGAAGGTTTGTCAACACGGCTCCGATGTTTTTCTGATCTTAAATCTATTCAGTTCTAGGTTCCCTCTCCAGAAGTAAACATACAGTGAGCAACCTAATAAGCAAAACTTAAAAGGCAAAATCCAATTATCGTCCAAGGTGGCTCCATTTGCTTTACATTTGTAAAACAGCACAGACTCCAGATGTGCCATTACCCGAGACTCCCCCGCAAGCTGCCCAGGCTCTGTGCTATTCCCTGGCAGCCCTGGACCAGGTTGATAATCAAAGCCTCCCCCAGCCCCAGCGCACAGTTGTGCCTTTTCCAGGAAGAGAGACAAGCAAATTGGTGTTTCCCATGGAGCACAAGATGAACCTTTCTGCTCATAAGTGCTCTTACGGTTTCCATAGTGAGTGTCATCTACATGAAGGCACTATATTCCCACATGAAAATGCATCTCTGGCATAATTACATTGTTTCAAGTTACTTTTCCTCCCACTTGCTACAGTTCTTAGGTGAAAGGAAAATATTGACAAATACAGGACACGAGGGGGACATAAGATAACCACAGACTGAAAAAACTTAAACCATCAAGCCATTTACAACTTTTTTTTTTTTTTTTTTTAACTTTAACTCTTTATCGCTGCTGGGCAGCTTCAGATCAACTACACAGGGTAAAATACTCTTTAATTTATAGCCTAAGGGTTCTTCCATGTTTAAAAGGAAGGAGCATGTAAAGAAACAGTATCTTTCTCAACCCGTCTGTTCTTTGAAATGTCTTCATTAAAATGGAGATTTTGACTTTTTGACTGTGAATAACAGAAAAAGGACAAACCTGGTTTCTGAGGCTCTTCATCTGCATACAGTGCACACAGCACTCCCCTCTTTTATCTCACGACGATCACACTTTTATATCCCAGGCAATATTTGAGGGGAAGGGCAAAGGGGACTCCCTCCAGTTCATAATGATTAGCTAAATTAGTCCTAATTACACCTTTGTTTTATTATAAAGCAACTAAGAGAATCTAGTCACGAATTTGGATTTGCAGCACAGAAGGACTCCTGCCTTCCCAGACTGGCATGGCAGCTATGACAGAGACCAGCCACAAACAGATGTTGATGGGAACATCTCATACCCATTGACATTCCCGGTTTTCCACTAAAACTGAAGTAAAAACATAACTTATTCAATGGTCAGAGGGACCCATGGGAATTTTAGTGGACACTACCAGGATCGGCCCCTTTTTACCCTTTGTGAGCCATAATAAAATTCTACCCACCATATTTGTTCAGTTGGTTTAGCAGTGGTTACTATTTCCTACATGAACAAGACCTGAGTAGTTGTTCTTTTTCGTAACTTAAGTAATGGCTGCAATTAAGTGACTGAGGAGATATAAATCGTACCTCTCACCTGTGCCTAAGTAATGATCAGACTTGTGCAAACTGCGTAATCATAGCACCGAAACGGCAACAAATTTCCCCACTGCCCCACATATTTTTCATAAATGCTTGCCAATTAGTTTTAATAACCTGCTAACACTGCAGTTTTATTTGGTGTACAAGTTATTATATGTATCTTTAAAATATTAAAAAATTAAATAATTTACTAGGCACCTTTCAGAAAACGTATTGCAAAATTTTCGCTTACTTGACTGTCCTTCAATTAACACATGAAACTTAGGTAACTTTTATTTTAATGTATAAAACTATACTAAATGAAAAAAAAAGGTTTTAAATTCCAATTTAAATTCTATTTTTAAATGTTTCAAGAGTAATTTTCCATCAAAAATACACAAGAACTAGGAAATTTATTGTTTATAGAATCTCAGTAATCTATCTCATGCAAAGATCAGTCAAAGCTGGACAAAAAAAATAAAGAAAAATATGGTTAAAATAAACCAAAATTTTAAATGGGCAATTACTCAGGTAACAGAAAGATGGTGATTTTACTGTAACTCACTATATTACTACTTCTAAGGGAGACATAAATAAATAAATAAAGGAGGAACTTTATGTTCAGAGGCTGAAAACAGTACTCCCTATTCATGCCACTCTGCAAACCCTGCAGGTATCACTATAATCAGAAAAAATACCAATAGAAATGAAGATGTAGTAATGATACATGAATTCTATGGAGGTGACAGGAGTATAAGGGAAATATTTCATTCAAATGTATACTTCAAAGGTCATACTGCTTTTATATGCTCTGTTCCGCAGAATTTTCAGTCCTGAGCCAAGAACTGCTGATTACTTGCATCCCATTTGCCAAATACAAAAGCTTTATTAGTCATAACAACATTGCTGTTCAAAACAGACAAAGACATATAAATAATAACAAAAAGATGGGGGGAAAAAAAAGAACTTATCCCTTCTTCAGGGTTAGTTGTCTGTGGGCAGTTAACTGCCAGTTTGACAGTGTGGCTTCATTTTTAGTGCACACTACAAATAAAATTACTACAGTGAGGATTTGTGCTTTGATTTATTGTCCTGCAAACAGAAGCATACTAACTTTAGAAAGCTGTTCATTACAGGATTTGTACAAAAAAAATGGTTAATCTTTGTTACATTTTTAAAATACATGTATATAACTATCGTGAGAACACACAAGAGTGATGATTTGATAAGCATATTTCTGTACTGATTTTCTTCTACTGAACACAGAAATTTTCTTCTGAAACATTACCAGACTTTTTTAAAATGGTAAATATCTAAAACAAATCCACTGCAACATATTTTCAATCTTTTAAAATAAATGAGACATAATTGTAAATTTAAAGATTGATAAAAATGCTTTACCGCTCATTGAATTTTAATGCATTATTTGCCCTTTTATACTCAGCTCTTACTTAGGGTGTGCAAGCCAAGCACTGCCCTCAACAATGCAGTCACAGTTCACGCTCTTAAATCGGTGTGAGCTCCACATTCATCAGGGGGTAACATTCATCCTTTTGTGTTTTCTTTTTGCTTACAGACAAAAGATGCAATCGTTTTCCACAGTTCAAAATGAATGAAATGTGAAGCCTATCTAAGAATCTACTGGAGTTTTGCTAAAATAGAAAATGTTCTTCTCTGGGTCATAATTCTTCTGAATGCAAGACTAAAGTCTAAGTTCCAGAATTTTACTCTAGTTGTGTAAATGCAAGCTGTATGAGCTACTGATGATAGATGAAGTCATGCATTGCTACCACAATTACAAAAATAACGAAGTTTGAATACTCATTGTTTAATGCAGTTTTGAGGCTCTGGTTATTTTCCAGTATCCACCAGAAAACTTTTAAACCTGTGTGCAATGTTACCTTCTATCAGCACATTTTCAAAAGTGGAATATCTCATGTAAAAAGAAACAGGTGCATCTTTCCCCCGCTTCTGGTAATCAATAATTTAAAACAGATGGATAAAGGATTGTTCTGCAGAGACACACATAGAATTAATCCAAAATTTTCAGAAAATGCTTTGTCTTAGGAATTTAACTAATACTACCCACACTTGTACACAATGCATTGAGCACACATTGGAAAGTTCTTCTACACAAAGAATTGCCATCTATGTATTTTCTTAATTTGGAATTATGTAATTATCGTTTTGTTACAGTAAAACGGGGAAAGAAAGGTATGTTGTTTGTTTAAACACCCATTATTCCAGTAGTAACTGAATTATATCTCAAGGTATCATCTTAAAAGTGTGGCTATCTTGTCAAATTTTGCCATTCAGGCTGTTGTTCTACTCAGTGTGGTAGTTCATAAATGACTATATAACCTAAGGTATTTTGCTCAATCAGGCTCCATAAGTGTCTTTTATTGATAAAACATAATTAGTTTTATGAAATGTGACTGGTACATGGCTTCTGCCAAATGAGTGAGTATTAATGTCTTGAATTTTTATTTATTTTTTTAAAAGCAGATGGAAAAATTTAAGAATTAAGGAACAGCTTGAATGTCACTTATATGAAAACTGTACAAGCATGACATTATCGTAACTTTTGTTGCTTGTAGTGATTTTTGAAAGTATCTTAGTTACTTATCACCATAAAAACCTGGTGCTAATGAAACCAAAAATGTGTTGTGCTACAGCTAAAACAAAGTAACATGATTTTATTCAAGTAGGCTATTCCAAGTAGCAAGTAAACTACCATTGTTCAACCTTCAAAATTCAAGGGTGTTAAAAAATGTATCTTAATCCCATCCCCATTATACTCACAACAGAGTTACAGTTACATACACGTCTTGATTTTTATATTGTAGGGCATTCTCCACTGAAAGAAATTTCTGAAACAGCCTTACCTCACCGGGAAAGAAAAAGCCACACTGTATAAAGAAAGATTATGTCCACTGCCTCCCCATTATTCCTCAACAAGATTAAATTAAGAAACCTCTCTTTCTTCATCATGACTAATACATTAGTATTTTCCCATGCAAAAAGGATGATGCAACTATTCAACTCCCAGCACCTATCAAAATCTCTATGAAAGACATCATTTGTATATTTTCTGTAAATCTTACCATTATAATCCTATTGGAGTGTAATTGCTGTGGTTAATATTCTTACCATGTTATGAAAATGCTCAACATAAATGTGGCACTGAGTTGTTAAGATAATACATGATCATGCTGTGAGAGGGTAATACCTATACAATAGCCCTTGCCAATACCATAAATCTCTTTATTAGACAACAACCTATTACAGGAGATCTACTTAACTGTTTCCCTACTTAGAGGGCCATTTGGTGTTACAATAACAAGCTGACTTTTCACATTGCCAAGGATTAGCCAGTATAAATAATAAATTGACACGGAGTTGCTGCTCTTTTAGAGATGG